>NC_091286.1:400704308-401031317 GCF_032444005.1 Ranitomeya imitator | reverse complement strand
GACAGATCACTCAAACACCAGCTGCGGTACTGGAAGAAGCCAGATGAGGGCAGTGCTGGACTTGTCTCCGGCTATGGTCTATGTGTGTGAGAGAGTCCCCAAATGTTTTACCGCTTCCTCATGTTGTGCAAGCTTTTAATTACAGCTGTACTAGCATGCTGTTTTGAAGTGGTTTCCTCTCTCTGGTTATATGTGGCTTTGTTATATGTGTTTTTTTTTACAGAGATTAGTCACAAACTGAAGGATTTCCTAGTACCAGCAACGTGAATGAGATCCCTGAAGTCTCACGCACACGATGCTTAATTTCACCTGGTAAATTTAAAGCACTTTCAAATGATTATTATTTGTTTTCAGACCTCCATTGATTCCATGGTGCTGTACATGAGGAGGGGTTACATACAAACTACAGCTATAAATCTGGGCAAAGCGCCATAATTGACGCATCTAATAGATGTGCCTTTTCTGGGTGGCTGCAGGCTGCTATTTTTAGGCTGGGGGGTCAATATCCATGGCCCCTTCCCAGCCTGAGAATACCAGCCCCCAGCTGTCTGCTTTATCAAGGCTGACACGGACATCTCCAGTACTGGAAATATCAGGACGTATGAAACCGGCCTAAGGGTACGTTCACCTTGTGCTTTTCTCCACGTTCTTGGGTCCTGGACAATCAGATGTAATAGACTATGTGTGGGTATGTGTCTCCAGTACGTGTATACGCACGAAAATGATGCACGACGGAGTGCAAGTTCGCTCTGCCAGCACCATTATAATCTGTGGCCCCCTCGGCATGTACGTCCGAATCTCTTTTTGTGGGGGGGTTTTGGACACAAGCCCCAACAGGACTCATGAATGTGGAGAAGAGTGCAATGTGAAAGCATCCTAACAGGAACAGAATTCCTTTTGTCAATGTAACTCCTTGCACCATGGGCTGGCCCTAATAGTTAAAGGGACACTGTCACCTGGATTTGGAGGGAACAATCTTCAGCCATGGAGGCGGGGTTTTGGGGTTTTTGATTCACCCTTTCCTTACCCGCTGGCTGCATGCTGGCTGCAATATTGGATTGAAGTTCAATCTCTGTCCTCCGTAGTACACACCTGCGCAAGGCGCAAGATTGCCTTGCGCGGGCGTGTACTATGGAGGACAGAGAATGAACTTCAATCCAATATTGCAGCCAGCGGGTAAGGAAAGGGTGAATCAAAAACCCCAAAACCCCGCCTCCATGGCTGAAGATTGTTCCCTCCAAATCCAGGTGACAGTGTCCCTTTAACCCTGTCTTTAGCTATCCAACTGTATAAAGCCACAAGCCAGATGAAACAACATTCAAAACATGGCAACTCATTATATAACAACTAGATCTTAAAGGGAGGGTGTCGACAGCTTCTCCACTCCTTTATACTGCTGTCAGATTTTTGTGCTCCTATGAAGCCTTGCCATAGGCTGAGCTTTTTAGGAGGTTGCTTAAAGGGAATCTGTCAGCAGCATGATGTAGGCCCTGATTCCAGTGATGTATCACTCACTGAGCTGTTTGCTGTCATTTTGATAAAATAACTTGTTTTATTTGCTTCAGATCTACCAGTTCTCTGAATGGCAGAAAATTGGCAGCTTTCTGCCTATGTACAGCCTTACACAGAAAGCTGCCAATCAGGGGTGTGTGCAGGGTTATACAGAGCTCATGAATATGGAGAACTACATGGCAGTAGGTTTACTAGTCCTCTAGTGCAGGGGTCCCCAACTCCAGTCCTCAAGGCCCACCAACATGTCATGTTTTCAGGATTTCCTTAGTCTTGCCCAGGTAATAATTGCATCACCTGTGCAATGCAAAGGAAATCCTGAAAACATGACATGTTGGTGGGCCTTGAGGACTGGAGTTGGGGACCCCTGCTCTAGTGATAATCTCTTGATGATAAAACAGTGATTATATTGAAACTACACTAAGTAGCCCAATAAGTGACACGTGGCCAGAATCAGGGTCTCTGCCTCTACATAATGCTGCTCTATTGCACTAGCGTGATTGAAAAAACTGTTGCTTAAAAACTGTTTAAAAATTTAACGCCCCCCCCCCTTAAAAAAAAATAATCAAGAATTAGTTTTCATCATGCTAGTTTTGGGCGGCACTGCCAAAGTAGGTGGATCTGGAAGGAGTCGGGGCCAGGACAACCCATGGGATCTAAACCAACGCAAAGATAAAATGAGACTGGCATGTATGACAGCAGTGTTATTGGATCATCCCCAAGCTTGGCACGACGGTCGCATACTGACTTGCAAATTAAAGTGACCGCATTGAATGTTGTAAGGCTTGGTTCCCATTGCGTTAATGGGAAAGCGCTAACGGACAGCGTTGCACGGCGAAATTAACGCCATGCAACGCGTCCGTTAGCGCGCCCATTCACAGCAATGGGAACGCGCAGCACTAGCGCGTGCCATGTTCGGCACGCGCTAGCGACGCGCCGGTGTTTCCTGGCGCGCCGCGGACGCTGCTCGCAGCGTCCGAGGCGCGCCCGCGGTCCGTTCCCCGCTCCCGGGGTCGCGGTCCGTTCCCCGCTCCCGGGGTCGCGGCCACATTAAAAACATTGCGTTAGCGCAACCCGCTAGCGCTAAACGGGTTGCACTAACGCAATGTGACCCTAGCCTTAAGAGAAAACTCCAGAAACAATGGTGGAATTGCATTTTTTTCCACCATTTTAACCCATTTTCAAATTATGGCATTCAAATCTACAACTCGCCCAACATAAAAACAAGGCCTTGCTTGTTGGTATCCACTGAAAAATAAGATGAGCTATGGCTCTGAGTGTATGTGTCCACGTTCAGGATTGCACCAGGATTTGGTCAGGATTTTATGCAGGTAAAATCCTGACCAAATCTGCACCTGAGGTCACTGGCAGGTCATCTGTGTTGTTTCAGCAATGTAAGGACATGCTGCGTTCTTAAAAGACGCGCCATATGTCTGTTTCCGCGGGTATGCCGCATGTGTCGTTTAATGCATAGTGGAGACGGGATTTCATGAAATCCCCTCCACTATGCTGTAACATCTGGACGCTGCGTGTTTGACGCTGCGGCTCTACGCAGCGTCAAAAACGCAGCGTTTCCTGAACGTGGAAACATACCCTTAGAGAATGAAACCAAAAAGATGGGGAAGCAATGGTTCAGGAGTCCCATTCTAATAGGGGCAGAAGACTGGTGCGAAGCGATGACCAAAAAGATCCACAGCGGCCACATTGATAGTCGGTGGCCTACAGCCGCCTACCAGCCGCCATCGCGGTGCCACTTCTGCTTCCCCGCCAGACGCAACGTCACCATTGCAGTGTGACGGACACATGACGGCGGTCGGCTGGTAGGGGGCAAGTTGATGACGGCAGTCGGCTGGTAGGGGGCAAGTTGCATGGCTCTGATCTGGTGGCCATGGACTACTGACATGACTGGGGAACCAGGTTCCTGAGAATATCTCCCAGTCCTCTGTGCATTTACTAACTGTAGGGTTCAGTAGGGCTCTTCAGGGCATTTACATCAGGAAACTGACCCATACACCTCAATAAGGAGAGCAGTCAGAGCTCTGCCCACATCTCTCCTCATGAGCTGCGCCATTACACCGGCAGTGAGCCCTAGCTGTTCCCTGCAGCCTCCAGTGCACCGGCTGCAGCACGGGGATTGTCTCAGCGCGGGGACTAATAAAGCTTTCCTTCTTCAAAACCAATGGCAGGGACTTGGGACTCTGGGGAAAGAGGGCAAGTGCGGAGGTAGCAGGGGCTGTAGCGTCAGTGTGAGGCGGTGCAAGCACGGAGTGTGGCCGGCAGTGAGCGGAGGCAGAACGGCGGCTCGGCGCCATGAGTGACCGCAGCTTTATATGCCGGCACTGCCTGTGGTGGAGTCAGGGATAATGGCTGCCGCTGCGGAGTGCATGTACAGAAGCACCTGACAGACTCCATGGAGACGGAGGAGGCAGAGTCTGACAGTAAGCGTGTGTGTACTGGTGGCCATGGTGCATTGTGCCGCTCAGCACCTGGAGCATTGAGCTGCTCTGCAGAGTGACGGGCTTCTAGGAATGTGGCTCTCCTCCATGTGTGTCTGCTGTGATTATACCTAAGGGGCTATTCGGAGCTAAAGATTAACTATTGGGCCACAGCTTGCTGTCGTGCACTCAAGTGATGTGGAAAACGCACCAGGACAGTGTTTACATGGCAATGTTATACGCTAATCCGAGCACGCACGTACGCCATCACGTTCTACAATGCTCATTCACATGTACACATTAGGGTATGTGCCCACAGTCAGGAATTGGCAGCACTTTGTACCCAGCACATGTCCGCTATGTCCAAAGCGCTGCCATCTAATGAACGCGGGTGACTCCGCATGTGATCGCTGAACCGTGCAGATTCACCACATCCAATACATTGTAGGGGTGAGATTTATCTTGCGGAGGCTGGCGTCTCCACAAGAGAAATTGACATGCTGCGGTCTGGATAGAGACGCCGCATGTCCGTCTCTGTGGGCGTTTGTGCACGCTTAGTGGGCATGGGTTTTCTTGAAATCCCATCCACTATGCTGTAACACAGTGTTCCCCAAGTTCGGTCCTCAAGAGCCACCAACAGGTCATATTTTCAGGATTTCCTAAAGGTACTGTCACACTCAGCAACTTTTGAACGATAACGATAGCGATCCGTGACGTTGCAGCGTCCTGGATAGCGATCTCGTTGTGTTTGACACGCAGCAGCGATCTGGATCCTGCTGTGACATCGCTGGTCGGAGCTAGAAGTCCAGAACTTTATTTTGTCGCTGGATCGGCGTGTGTAACGCCGATCCAGCGATGTGTTCACTGGTAACCAGGGTAAATATCGGGTTACTAAGCGCAGGGCTGCGCTTAGTAACCCGATATTTACCCTGGTTACCATTGTAAATGTAAAAAAAAAACACTACATACTCACATTCCGGTGTCTATCACGTCCCTCGCCATCAGCTTCCCGCACTGACTGTGAGCGCCGGCCGTAAAGCACAGCGGTGACGTCACCACTGTGCTCTGCTTTACGGCCAGCCGGCGCTCACAGTCAGTGCGGGAAGCTGATGGCGAGGGACGTGACAGACACCAGAATGTAAGTATGTAGTGTTTTTTGTTGTTTTTTTTTACATTTACAATGGTAACCAGGGTAAACATCGGGTTACTACGGTAAGCGCGGCCCTGCGCTTAGTAACCCGATGTTTACCCTGGTTACCCGGGGAATTCGGCATCGTTGGTCGCTGGAGAGCTGTCTGTGTGACAGCTCTCCAGCGACCACACAAGGACTTTCCAACGATCACGGCCAGGTCATATCGCTGGTCGTGATCGTTGGAAAGTTGATCAGTGTGAAGGTATCTTTAGTATTGCCCAAGTGAGAATTCCATCACCTGAGCCATTCTACACTATGTTCCAAATTATTATGCAGATGACATTTTTCTCGGATTTTCCTAAATGGTCGGTGCAAATGACAGTCAGTCTAATAAAAGTCATCACCCGCTAGATTATACATCAAATTTTATTGAACCTCCCAATGATAACAGTATAATCTCCAAAATGAATAAAAACTCAAAATGCACTGTTCCAAATTATTAAGCACAGTAGAATTTGTAAACATTTGATATGTTAAAGAACTGAAAATGCTCATTTGTCGAATTTGCAGCATTAGGTCATATTCACTGAACAAAAAAGCTATTTAACTCCAAAACCTCCTAACAGGCTAAGTTACATGTTAACATAGGAGCCTTCTTTGATATCACCTTCACAATTCTTGCATTCTTGAGTTTTGGAGAGTTTCTGCTTGTACGTCTTTGCATGAAGTCAGAATAGCCTCCCAGAGCTGCTGTTTTGATGTGAACTGTCTCCCACCCTCATAGATCTTGTGCTTGATGATACTCCAAAGGTTCTCTATAGGGTCGAGGTCAGGGAAAGATGGTGGCCACACCATGAGTTTATCTCCTTTTATGCCCATAGCAACCAATGACTCAGAGGTATTCGTTGCAGCATGAGATGGTGCATTGTCATGCATGAAGATGATTTTGCTCCTGAAGGCACGTTTCTGCTTTTTAGACCATGGAAGAAAGTTGTCAGTCAGAAATGCTATTTACTTTAGAGGTCATTTTCACATCTTCAGGAACCTTAAAGGGCCCCACCAGCTGTTTCCCCATGAGTCCGGCCCAAAACATGATTTCTCCACCTCCTTGCTGACATCGCAGCCTTGTTGCGACATGGTGGCCATCCACCAACCATCCACTACTCCATCCATCTGGACCATCCAGGGTTGCTCGACACTCATCAGTAGACAAGACTGTTTGAAAATTAGTCTTCATGTATGTCTGGGCCCAGTGCAACCATTTCTGCTCATGAACACTGTTTAGGTGGCCAAATAGTAGATTTATGCACCACAGCAAGCCTGTGAGGGATCCTACACCTTGCGGTTCGAGGGACTCCAGAGGCACCAGCAGCTTCAAATAACTGTTTGCTGCTTTGCAATGGTATTTTGGCAGCTGCTCTCTTAATCCAATCAATTTGGCAGAAACCTTCCTCATTATGCCTTTATCTGCATGAACTCTGTCTGTGCTCTGTTTCAGTCACAAATCTCTTCACAGTATGATGATCACAAAGTTTTTGTGAAGTACCTAATTTTTTCATACCTTGTCCAAGGCATTGCACTATTTAACGCTTTTCAGCAGCAGAGAGATCCTTTTAATTTCTCATATTGCTTGAAAACTTTGGCCTGCTTAATATTGTGGAACATCATTTTTAAGGAGTTTTCCTTTAATTAGAATCACCTGGAAAATTAATTATCACATGTGTTTAAGATTGATTTCAGTTATCTATTGAGCCCTGAGACACAATACCATCCACAAGTTTATTTGAAAAACAAAACAATTAAATCTTTATGACACTTAAATCCAATTTGCATAATAATTTGGAACACAGTGTAAGGAAATCCTGAAAACACGACCTGTTGGTGGCTCTTGAGGACTGGAGTTGGGGAACACTGCTGTAACATCTGGACGCTGCTCAAGTACACAGCGTCCAACCCGCAGGGTTTACTGATCATCTGCATATTCCCTTAGGCCTTTTTTCCACTTGCTAGAAAAAAAACGGTCCGATTTACGGACCGAAAAAACGAATGTAACGTATGCGAGTGTCATGCGTTTTCTTTTTTTTTTTTTTTTATCTCAACATCCGTATGACATCCATATTGCTGTCCGATTTTTTTTTTTTACGCACGGGTCTCCTTTGAAAAGCCGGTAATTCAGTGCAGTGTACAGTAAAATCACACTGACAGGCTAGATTAGAGTAGATATATACACCATAGAATAGGGGTATATATATATATATATATATATATATATATATATATATATATATATATATATATATATATATATATATATATATATTGTCTAAGGGTTTTTCCGTCTGTCTGTCTGTCTTGGAAATCCCACGTCTGATTGGTCGAGGCCGCCAGGCCTCGACCAATCAGCGACGGGCACAGTCTGCCGCGAATTCGCCTCGACCAATCAGCGACGGGCACAGTATCGACGTAGATGTCATAATGGTTGCCATGGCGACGATGATGTCATAAAGGTTGCCTCGACCAATCAGCAACGGGCACAGTCTGCCGCGAATTCTGGAATCATCATTGTCCATATACTACAGGGACATGCATATTCTAGAATACCCGATGCGTTAGAATCGGGCCACAATCTAGGCCTGGCGGCCTCGACCAATCAGAGACGTGGGATTTCCAAGACAGACAGACAGACGGAAAAACCCTTAGACAATTATATATATATATATATAGACTAGATTGTGGCCCGATTCTAACGCATTCTAGAATATGCATGTCCCTGTAGTATATTGACAATGATGATTCCAGAATTCGCGGCAGACTGTGCCCATTGCTGATTGGTCGAGGCAACCTTTATGACATCATCGTCGCCATGGCAACCATTATGACATCATCGTCGCTGTGCCATAAAGGACGTAGACATCCTGGCGGCCTCGACCAATCAGAGATGCGGGATGTCTACGTCCTTTATGACATCATCGTCGCTGTGCCCATCGTTGATTGGTCGAGGCCTGGTGGCCTCGACCAATCAGAGACGCGGGAATTCCTGGACAGACAGACAGACAGACGGAAAAACCCTTAGACAATTATATATATAGATATATATATTTTAATACAGCGCTAGATAGCTTAAAAGCCGGTAATTCAATTGCCGGCTTTGGCTATCTCCTTAACAAACCCGACATGATATGAGATGGTTTACATCCCTCACATGCAGTGTGACCAAAGGAATAAAATGATCTCCACTATGGTACTCATATAAAATAACAATTTTATTTAGATCAAATATAAAACATGTAAAAATACAATTTACTACATGCAAAGAAGGTGCAAAATCCACAAAGAGGGACTATGCTGCCATAGGCATACTCAAAACAACCAGGATAGGCACTAGCACATATAAACACAATTGACTACCAATGAGAACAGCCTAAGTGTGTGTGAAAGTCACCATTACTAAGAGCTATAGAGGCAATGCAATAATGCCCTAGGGGCAGAGGGACGCGGGGCACTCACACAGGACGCACAGCAAGGTATTTTATCTTTGTCCACATTACCCACTATATGTGTGCCATTTAGGTCCACAGTCGCCATTGTCTTGAGCTAGATGGCTGCTGGCTTTTCCCACTTTGGAGACTTTTCATTATTATATGCATTATTGCATTGCCTCTATAGCTCTTAGTAATGGTGACTTTCACACATACTTAGGCTGTTCTCATTGGTAGTCAATTGTGTTTATATGTGCTAGTGCCTATCCTGGTTGTTTTGAGTATGCCTATGGCAGCATAGGCCCTCATTGTGGATTTTGCACCTTCTTTGCATGTAGTAAATTGTATTTTTACATGTTTTATATTTGATCTAAATAAAATTATTTTATGAGTACCATAGTGGAGATCATTTTATTCCTTTGGTCACACTGCATGTAAGGGATATATTGGTAGTTGGTACTTTACCCTTCATATGGGAGGGATGTATGTAGTACTTTATTGAGCAACCGTTTGTGAATATATGAGATGGTTTACATACAGTAAACCATCTCATATCCCCTTTTTTTTGCATATTCCACACTACTGTTGTTAGTAGTGTGTATGTGCAAATTTTTGGCGCTCTAGTTATTATAGTTAAGGGTTAAATCGCGGAAAAAAACATCTTCCCCCAGCCACCTCAGAAAAGGCACATCTGGAAGATGCGCCTATTCTGGCACTTGACCACTCTCTTCCCACTCCCGTGTAGCCCTGGGATATGGGGTAATAAGGGGCTAATGTCACCTTGCTATTTTAAGGTGACATTAAGCCAGGTTAATAATGGAGAGACGTCAATTATGACACCTATCCATTATTAATCCAATTGTATGAAATGGTTAAAAAACACACACACACACATTATTGCAAAGTATTTTAACCCCTTAGCGACCGCCGATACGCCTTTTAACGGCGGCCGCTAAGGGTACTTAAACCACAGCGCTGTTAATTAACAGCGCTGTGGAAAAAGTAAATAGCGCCCCCCAGAGTCAGATTTTCTCCGGGGTCTCGGCTGCCGGGGGTAGCCGAGACCCCAGAGAACATGATTCGGGGGGTTTTGTACCGACCCCGCATTTGCGATCGCCGGTAATTAACCGTTTACCGGCGATCGCAAAAAAAAAAAAAAAAAAAAACGCGATTTCTTTTTAATTTCTCTGTCCTCCGATGTGATCGCACATCAGAGGACAGAGAAAAGGGGTCCCCGATCGCCCCCCAATACTCACCTATCTCCCCCGGTGCTCCTCGTGGCTCCCGGTGGGCGCCGCCATCTTCAAAATGGCGGGCGCATGCGCAGTGCGCCCGCCGGCCCCGGGAGAATCTTTGGGGTCTCGGCTACCGGGGGTAGCCGAGACCCCAAAGAGCATGATCGGGGTCGGTTTTTACCGACCCCTGTTTTGCGATCGCCGGTAATTAACTGTTTACCGGCGACCGCCAAAAAAAAAAAAAAAGCAAAGTGTAATTCTCTGTCCTCTGATGTGAGCGCACATCAGAGGACAGAGAAATAGGGGGATTCGGGGACCCTATCATACTCACCGGTGTCCCTGGGTCCTCCTGCTGCTCCTCCTGGCCGCCGGGGAAAAGAAATTGGCGGGCGCATGCGCAGTGCGCCCGCCATCTGTCTTCATCTGCCGGCCGGCAGGAGAAGAGCAGTTGGGGCTAAAATTAGGGTTAGGGCTAGGGTTAGGGCTAAATTTAGGGTTGGGGCTAAATTTAGGGTTAGGCTTCTTTCACGCTTACGACGGTACGGGGCCGTCGCAATGCATCGGCCCGACATACCGACGCACGTTGTGAAAATTGTGCACAACGTGGGCAGCGGATGTAGTTTTTCAACGCATCCGCTGCCCAATCTATGTCCTGGGGAGGAGGGGCGGAGTTACGGCCACGCATGTGCGGTCAGAAATGGCGGATGCGACGTACAAACAAACGTTACATTGAACTTTTTTTGTGCTGACGGTCCGCCAAAACACTGATCCAGTGCACGACGGACGTGACGTGTGGCCATCCGTCACGATCCGTCGGCAATACAAGTCTATGGGCAAAAAACGCATCCTGCGGGCACATTTGCAGGATCCGTTTCTTGTCCAAAACGACGGATTGCGACGGATGCCAAACGACGCAAGTGTGAAAGTAGCCTTAGGGCTAGGGTTGGGGCTAAAGTTAGGGCTAGGGTTGGGGCTAAAGTTAGGGTTAGAGTTGGGATTAGGGTTTGGATTAGGGTTAGGGTTGGCATTAGGGTTACGCTTGGGATTAGGGTTAAGGTTAGGGTTGTGATTAGGGGTGTATTGGGATTAGGGTAAGGTTTGAGGTTAGGGTTGAGATTAGGATTAGGGGTGTGTTGGATTTAGGGTTTTGATTAGGGTTATGGTTAGGGTTGGCATTAGGGTTGTTTTGGGGTAAGGGTTGTGATTATCGTTAGGGTTAGTGATTAGGATTAGGGTTAGGGGTGTGTTGGGGTTAGGGTTGGAGCTAGAATTGGGGGGTTTCCACTGTTAAGGTACAACAGGGGGTCTCCAAACACGACAGCCAATTTTGCGCTCAAAAAGTGAAATGGTGCTCCCTCCCTTCTGAGCTCTGCCGTGCACCCAAACAGTGGGTTACCCCCACATATGGGGCATCAGCGTACTCAGGATAAATTGGACAACAACTTCTGGGGTCCAATTTCTCCTGTTACCCTTGTGAAAATAAAAACATGGGGGCTACAAAATCTTTTTTGTGGAAAAAAAATATTTTTTATTTTCACGACTCTGCATTCTAAACTTCTGTGAAGCACTTGGGCATTCAAAGTTCTCACCACACATCTAGATAAGTTCCATGGGGGGTCTAGTTTCCAAAATGGTGTCACTTGTGGGGGGTTTCCACTGTTCAGGCACACCAGGGGCTCTGCAAACGCAAAATGGCGTCCGATCTCAATTCCAGACAATTCTACATTGAAAAAGTAAAACGGCACTCCTTCTCTTCCAAGCTCTGCGGTGCGCCCAAACAGTGGTTTACCCTCACATATCGGGTATCGACGTATTCAGGAGAAATTGCACAACAACTTTTGTGGTCTAATTTCTCCTGTTACCCTTGTGAAAATAAGAATTTGTGGGCGAAAAGATCATTTTTGTGTAAACAAATGCGATTTTTTTGTTTTCACGGCTCTACGTTATAAACTTCCGTGAAGCACTTGGGGGTTCAAAGTGCTCACCACACATCTAGATAAGTTCCTTAAGGGGTCTAGTTTCCAAAATGGTGTCACTTGTGGGGGGTTTCCACTGTTTAGGCACATCAGGGGCTCTCTAAACGTGACATGGCGTCCGATCTCAATTCCAGCCAATTCTGCATTGAAAAAGTCAAACGGCGCTCCTTCACTTCCAAGCTCTGCTATGCGCCCAAACAGTGGTTTACCCCCACATATGGGGTATTGGCGTATTCAGGAGAAATTGCATAACAAAATTTATGGTTACATTTCTGTTTTTACACATGTGAAAATAAAAAAAATGGTTCTGAATTAAGATGTTTGCAAAAAAAAGTTAAATGTTCATTTTTTCCTTCCACATTGTTTCAGTTCCTGTGAAGCACGTAAAGCGTTAATAAACTTCTTGAATGTGGTTTTGAGAACCTTGAGGGGTGTAGTTTTTAGAATGGTGTCACACTTGGTTATTTTCTATCATATAGACCCCTCAAAATGACTTCAAATGTGATGTGGTCCCTAAAAAAAAAATGGTGTTGTAAAAATGAGAAATTGCTGGTCAACTTTTAACCCTTATAACTCCCTAACAAAAAAAAATTTTGTTTCCAAAATTGTGCTGATGTAAAGTAGACATGTGGGAAATGTTATTTATTAACTATTTTTTGTGACATATCTCTCTGATTTAAGGGCATAAAAATACAAAGTTTGAAAATTGCAAAATTTTAAAAATTTTCGCCATATTTCCATTTTTTTCATAAATAATCGCGAGTAATATCGAAGAAATGTTACCACTAACATGAAGTACAATATGTTTTTTCGTGACAATCTCAGAATCAGCGGTATCCGTTTAAGCGTTCCAGAGTTATGACCTCATAAAGTGACAGTGGTCAGAATTGTAAAAATTGGCTCGGTCATTAAGTACCAAATTGGCTCTGTCACCAAGGGGTTGATTAAATAAAGACACAGGTTTTTGTAATATTTTATTATCCTGGTAATCCACCTCGTTCTGTAAAAAAGGTAAAATAAAAAAACAACAATATCCCATACCTTCCGTCATGTCCAACGATGTAAATCCATCTGAAGGGGTTAACTAATTTTACAAGCAGAAGCTCTGCTAATGCAGCTGTGCTCTTGCCTGTAAAACCCCAGGGAATGAGCAATGAGCAGGGAATGGGCAGCACGGTGGCGCAGTGGTTAGCACAGCAGCCTTGCAGCGCTGGAGTCCTGGGTTCTAATCCCACCCAGGACAACATCTGCAAAGAGTGTTGCGTGGGTTTCCTCCGGGCACTCCCACATTACAAAGACATACTGATAGGGATTCTAGATTGTGAGCCCCATCAGGGACAGTGATGATGTGTGCAAAACTGTAAAGCGTAGCGCTATATAAAGATTATTATTATTATGAATGGAATGTAGGTCAATGACCTTCAGTCGCGGTGATGCGCCATCTGCTGGATGTCCTCATATGAACTTGAGCGTGGGAAAATATTCAGAAAAGCTGAGGACACCCCAGATGTGCCTTTTCTGGGGTGGCTGGGGGCAGATGTTTTTAGCCGGGGGGGGGGGGGGAGGGGGGCAATAACCATGGATCCTCTCCAGTCTATTAACCCCTTCATGACCCAGCCTATTTTGACCTTAAAGACGTTTTTTGCAATTCTGACCAGTGTCCCTTTATGAGGTAATAACTCAGGAACGCTTCAACGGATCCTAGCGGTTCTGAGATTGTTTTTTCGTGACATATTGGGCTTCATGTTAGTGGTAAATTTAGGTCAATAAATTCTGCGTTTATTTGTGATAAAAACGGAAATTTGGCGAAAATTTTGAAAATTTCGCAATTTTCACATTTTGAATTTTTATTCTGTTAAACCAGAGAGATATGTGACACAAAATAGTTAATAAATAACATTTCCCACATGTTTACTTTACATCAGCACAATTTTGGAAACAAAATTTTTTTTTGTTAGGAAGTTATAAGGGTTAAAATTTGACCAGCGATTTGTCATTTTTACAACGAAATTTACAAAACCATTTTTTTTAGGGACCACCTCACATTTGAAGTCAGTTTGAGGGGTCTATATGGCTGAAAATACCCAAAAGTGACACATTTCTAAAAACTGCACCCCTCAAGGTACTCAAAACCACGTTCAAGAAGTTTATTAACCCTTCAGGTGCTTCACAGCAGCAGAAGCAACATGGAAGGAAAAAATGAACATTTAACTTTTTAGTCACAAAAATTATCTTTTAGCAACAATTTTTTTATTTTCCCAATGGTAAAAGGAGAAACTGAACCACGAAAGTTGTTGTCCAATTTGTCCTGAGTACGCTGATATCTCATATGTGGGGGTAAACCACTGTTTGGGCGCACGGCAGGGCTTGGAAGGGAAGGAGCGCCATTTGACTTTTTGAATCAAAAATTGGCTCCACTCTTTAGCGGACACCATGTCACGTTTGGAGAGCCCCCGTGTGCCTAAAAATTGGAGCTCCCCCACAAGTGACCCCATTTTGGAAACTAGACGCCCCAAGGAACTTATCTAGATGCATAGTGAGCACTTTGAACCCCCAGGTGCTTCACAAATTAATCCGTAAAAATGAAAAAGTACTTTTTTTTCACAAAAAAATTCTTTTAGCCTCAATTTTTTCATTTTCACATGGGCAACAGGATAAAATGGATCCTAAAATGTGTTGGGCAATTTCTCCTGAGTACACCAATACCTCACATGTGGGGGTAAACCACTGTTTGGGCACATGGTAAGGCTCGGAAGGGAAGGAGCGCCATTTGACTTTTTGAATGAAAAATTATTTCCATCGTTAGCGGACACCATGTCGCGTTTGGAGAGCTCCTGTGTGCCTAAACATTGGCGCTCCCCCACAAGTGACCCCATTTTGGAAACTAGACCCCCCAAGGAACTTATTTAGATGCCTAGTGAGCACTTTAAACCCTCAGGTGCTTCACAAATTGATCTGTAAAAATGAAAAAGTACTTTTTTTTTCACAAAAAAATTCTTTTCGCCTCAATTTTTTCATTTTCACATGGGCAGTAGGGTAAAATGGATCATAAAATTTGTTGGGCAATTTCTCCCGAGTACGTCGATACCTCATATGTGGGGGTAAACCACTGTTTGGGCACTCGGCAGGGCTCGGAAGGGAAGGCGCGCCATTTGACTTTTTGAATGGAATATTAGCTCCAATTGTTAGCGGACACCATGTCGCGTTTGGAGAGCCCCTGTGTGCGTAAACATTGGAGCTCCCCCACAAGTGACCCCATTTTGGAAACTAGACCCCCCAAGGAACTTATCTAGATGCATATTGAGCACTTTAAACCCCCAGGTGCTTCACAGAAGTTTATAACGCAGAGCCATGAAAATAAAAAATTATTTTTCTTTCCTCAAAAATGATTTTTTAGCCTGGAATTTCCTATTTTGCCAAGGATAATAGGAGAAATTGGACCCCAAATATTGTTGTCCTGTTTGTCCTGAGTACGCAGATACCCAATATGTGGGGGTAAACCACTGTTTGGGCGCACGGCAGGGCTCGGAAGGGATGGCACGCCATTTGGCTTTTTAAATGGAAAATTAGCTCCAATCATTAGCGGACACCATGTCACGTTTGGAGAGCCCCTGTGTGCCTAAACATTGGAGATCCCCCAGAAATGACACCATTTTGGAAACTAGACCCCCAAAGGAACTAATCTAGATGTGTGGTGAGGACTTTGAACCCCCAAGTGCTTCACAGAAGTTTATAACGCAGAGCCATGAAAAAAAAAAAAAAAAATTATTTTCTCAAAAATGATCTTTTAGCCTGCAATTTTTTATTTTCCCAAGGGTAACAGGAGAAATTTGACCCCAAAAGTTGTTGTCCAGTTTCTCCTGAGTACGCTGATACCCCATATGTGGGGATAAATCACTGTTTGGGCACATGCCGGGGCTCGGAAGTGAAGTAGTGACGTTTTGAAATGCAGACTTTGATGGAATGCTCTGTGGGCGTCACGTTGCGTTTGCAGAGCCCCTGATGTGGCTTAACAGTAGAAACCCCCCACAAGTGACCCCATTTTGGAAACTAGACCCCCAAAGGAACTTATCTAGATGTGTGGTGAGCACTTTGAACCCCCAAGTGCTTCATAGAAGTTTATAATGCAGAGCCGTGAAAATAATAAATACGTTTTCTTTCCTCAAAAATAATTATTTAGCCCAGAATTTTTTATTTTCCCAAGGGTTACAGAAGAAACTGGACCCCAAAAGTTGTTGTCCAGTTTCTCCTGAGTACGCTGATACCCCATATGTGGGGGTAAACCACTGTTTGGGCACATGCCGAGGCTCGGAAGTGAAGTAGTGACGTTTTGAAATGCAGACTTTGATGGAATGCTCTGTGGGCGTCACGTTGCGTTTGCAGAGCCCCTGATGTGGCTTACCAGTAGAAACCCCCCACAAGTGACCGCATTTTGGAAACTAGACCCCGAAAGGAACTTATCTAGATGTGTGGTGAGCACTTTGAACCCCCAAGCGCTTCATAGAAGTTTATAATGCAGAGCCGTGAAAATAATAAATACGTTTTCTTTCCTCAAAAATAATTATTTAGCCCAGAATTTTTTAATTTTCCCAAGGGTAACAGGAGAAATTTGACCCCAATATTTGTTGTCCAGTTTCTCCTGAGTATGGTGATACCCCATATGTGGGGGTAAACTACTGTTTGGGCACATGCCGGGGCTTGGAATTGAAGTAGTGACGTTTTGAAATGCAGACTTTGATGGAATGCTCTGCGGGCGTCACGTTGCGTTTGCAGAGCCCCTGATGTGCCTAAACAGTAGAAACCCCCCACAAGTGACCCCATTTTGGAAACTAGACCCCGAAAGGAACTTATCTAGATGTGTGGTGAGCACTTTGAACCCCCAAGTGCTTCATAGAAGTTTATATTGCAGAGCCGTGAAAATAATAAATACATTTTCTTTCCTCAAAAATAATTATTTAGCCCAGAATTTTTTATTTTCCCAAGGGTTACAGGAGAAATTGGACCCCAAAAGTTGTTGTCCAGTTTCTCCTGAGTACGCTGATACCCCATGAGTGGGGGTAAACCACTGTTTGGGCACACGTCGGGGCTCAGAAGGGAAGTAGTGACTTTTGAAATGCAGACTTTGATGGAATGGTCTGCGGGTGTCACGTTGCGTTTGCAGAGCCCCTGGTGTGCCTAAACAGTAGAAACCCCCACAAGTGACCCCATTTTAGAAATTAGACCCTCCAAGGAACTTATCTAGATATGTGGTGAGCACTTTGAACCCCCAAGTGCTTCACAGACGTTTACAACGCAGAGCCGTGAAAATAAAAAATCATTTTTCTTTCCTCAAAAATTATGTTTTAGCAAGCATTTTTTTTGATTCACAAGGGTAACAGGAGAAATTGGACCCCAGTAATTGTTGCGCAGTTTGTCCTGAGTATGCTGGTACCCCATATGTGGGGGTAAACCACTGTTTGGGCACACGTCAGGGCTCGGAAGTGAGGGAGCACCATTTGACTTTTTGAATACGAGATTGGCTGGAATCAATGGTGGCGCCATGTTGCGTTTGGAGACCCCTGATGTGCCTAAACAGTGGTAACCCCTCAATTCTACCTCCAACACTAACCCCAACACACCCCTAACCCTAATCCCAACTGTAGCCATAACCCTAATCACAACCCTAACCGCAACACACCCCTAACCACAACCCTAACCCCAACACACCCCTAACCATAACCACAACACTAATTCCAACCCTAACCCTAAGGCTATGTGCCCACGTTGCGGATTCGTGTGAGATATTTTCGCACCATTTTTGAAAAATCCGCGGGTAAAAGGCACTGCGTTTTACCTGCGGATTTTCCGCGGATTTCCAGTGTTTTTTGTGCGGATTTCACCTGCGGATTCCTATTGAGGAACAGGTGTAAAACGCTGCGGAATCCGCACAAAGAATTGACATGCTGCGGAAAATACAACGCAGCGTTTCCGCGTGGTATTTTCTGCACCATGGGCACAGCGGATTTGGTTTCCATATGTTTACATGGTACTGTAAACCTGATGGAACACTGCTGCGAATCCGCAGCCAAATCCGCACCGTGTGCACATAGCCTAATTCTAAAGGTATGTGCACACGCTGCGGAAAACGCTGCGGATCCGCAGCAGTTTCCCATGAGTTTACAGTTCAATGTAAACCTACGGGAAACAAAAATCGCTGTCCCCATGCTGCGGAAAAACTGCACGGAAACGCAGCGGTTTACATTCCGCAGCATGTCACTTCTTTGTGCGGATTCCGCAGCGGTTTTACAACTGCTCAAATAGAAAATCGCAGTTGTAAAACCGCAGTGAAATGCGCAGAAAAACCGCGGTAAATCCGCCATAAATCCGCAGCGGTTTAGCACTGCGGATTTATCAAATCCGCAGCGGAAAAATCCGCAGAGGACCAGAATACGTGTGCACATACCGAAACCCTAACCCTAGCCCTAACCCTAACCCTACCCCTAACCCTACCCCTACCCCTACCCCTACCCCTACCCCTAGCCCTAACCCTACCCCTAGCCCTAACCCTAACCCTAGCCCTAACCCTACCCCTAACCCTAACCCTACCCCTAACCCTAACCCTACCCCTAACCCTAACCCTATTCTAACATTAGTGGGAAAAAAAAAATTTCTTTATTTTTTTATTGTCCCTACCTATGGGGGTGACAAAGGGGGGGGGGTCATTTATTATTTTTTTTATTTTGATCACTGAGATAGATTATATCTCAGTGATCAAAATGCACTTTGGAACGAATCTGCCGGCCGGCAGATTCGGCGGGCGCACTGCGCATGCGCCCGCCATTTTGGAAGATGGCGGCGCCCAGGGAGAAGACGGACGGGACCCCGGCTGGATCGGTAAGTATGATGGGGTGGGGGGGACCACGGGGGGGGGGGGGGGGATCGGAGCACGGGGGGGGGGATCGGAGCACGGGGGGGGAATCGGAGTGCGGGAGGGGTGGAACGGAGCACGGGGGGCGTGGAACGAAGCACGGGGGGGCTGGAACGGAGCACGGGGGGGTGTAACGGAGCACCGGGGGGGGGGTGGATCGGAGTGCAGGGGGGGTGATTGGAGCACGGGGGGGTGATTGGAGCACGGGGGGAGCGGACAAGAGCACGGGCGGGAGCGGAGCACTGGACGGAGGGGAGCCGGAGCAGTGTACCGGCCAGATCGGAGGGCTGGGGGGGCGATCGGAGGGGTGGGGTGGGGGCACACTAGTATTTCCAGCCATGGCCGATGATATTTCAGCATCGGCCATGGCTGGATTGTAATATTTCACCCGTTATAATGGGTGAAATATTACAAATCGCTCTGATTGCCAGTTTCACTTTCAACAGCCAATCAGAGCGATCGTAGCCACGAGGGGGTGAAGCCACCCCCCCTGGGCTAAACTACCACTCCCCCTGTCCCTGCAGATCGGGTGAAATGGGAGTTAACCCTTTCACCCGATCTGCAGGGACGCGATCTTTCCATGACGCCGCATAGGCGTCATGGGTCGGAATGGCACCGACTTTCATGACGCCTACGTGGCGTCAAAGGTCGGGAAGGGGTTAATATCTGCCCTCAGTCACTGGCTTTAGCACTCTGGCGGAGAAAATTGCACGGGAGCCCAAGCCAATTTTTTCCGCGATTTAACCCTTAAATATAATAGCTAGAGCGCCCAAATTTTGCACATACACACTACTAACATTAGTAGTGTGGAATATGCAAAAAAAAAGGGATGAGATGGTCTACTGTATGTAAACCATGTCTCATATCAAATCGGGTTTATGAAGGAGATAGCTTAAAAGCCGGTAATTCAATTGCTGGCTTTTGCTATCTAGTGCTGTATTGCCGGCTTTTCAAAGGACACCGGTGCGTAAAAATCGGACAGCACTCGCATGGTGCGAGTGCTGTGCGTTTTTTTTTCTCGCACCCATTGACTTGCATTGGCGAGTCTCGTCCGAGAATCGCAGCAATACGCAGCATGCTGCGATTTTTTTTTTTCTCAGTCCGATTTCGGCTGAGAAAAAAATCTCAAATGGAATGTCACCTATTGAATAACATTGGTCCGAGTGCAATCCGATTTTTTTTTTTTTTTTTTTTTTTTTTTATCGGATTGCACTCGTCCGTTTTCCTCGCAAGTGCAAGGATGGCCGGCGGTTTTAACGGAGCGGCAAACTCGCTCCGCCCCCACTGGATACACGATGATGTCGGATGTGTTCATTGCACACATCCGGAATCATCGCACCCCACACATAGGGCCCTGTGTTATACCTTGCGGCGCAGCGTCGCCGCAAGGTAAATGGACATGCTGCGATCTAAAAAGACGCGCCGCATGTCCGAAATCGCAGGGCCGCCGGATGCGTGTTACCACGCAAAGTGGAGATGGGATTTCATGAAATCCCCTCCATTATGCTGTAACATCTGGACGCTGTGTGTTTGACGCTGCGTCTCTATGCAGCGTCAAACATGCAGTGTTTCCTGAACGTGGAAACATACCCTTACAGGCAGTGACTTTCTTTTTTTGTGCGAACGAGTACCGATCTGTACTTATGAAATATATACAAGTCAGAGTGTTAAGGGGTTAATGCCACACATGCTGTAGCTACGCATTGAAGCAGACGGAATATTTTTATTAAGGAGCTACAGGTAGCGCACAAAAAAAGCAAAAAACGGTCTGAAAATTGGAAACAAATTGGTGCTGACTAGTGATAAGTGAACGTGCTTGGTCAGATAAGGTTTTTATCCAGCATGCTCGGGAGTTGAGTGTCTTCGGCGTGCTCAGATAATATATGCGAGTCCCTGCGGCTGCATGATTCGTAGCAACACATGCAGTGATTGACCGTTTTTGACAGCCGCAACACATACATGGATTACACCAAATGAAGAAACAATGATTAAATATCCTGCTGTAAATAAATAAATAAATAGCATAGTGCATGAAACTATAAAGTACTTAACTTTTTTTTTCGTTATTTAAAAAAAAAATAAAAAAAAATGCAAAAGCCATCCCGCCTTGTCACGGCAACCGTAATAGGGACAGTCCTAATTCTAACATTAAAAATCGTACAATTTGTCAAGTGACATGCATGTAGATAAGGGCTGAGAGGAACTGAGCCCAACTAGTGGACACAAAGGAGACAACATCAATAATGCCCAGCTCATAAGAAAGGCAGGCCACACCTTTATATGCACATGATGCAAGCAGACAGAAAAAATCCAAAGGTTCGTCATTAACTGGGATATAAACTGGTGTACATGCAGCCTGTAAGAGCACGTTCATACTAGCCACTAAACAGAAAAAAAACAGACAAACCTAATGATTACCGTATATACTCGCGTATAGGCCGAGTTTTTCAGCACATTTTTGTTAGGCTGAAAACGCCCCCTTCGCTGATAAACAAGTCATTGTCCCAGAAAGACGGCGGGGGAGCAGTAGGTCACAGAGGAAGGAACCAGCAGTTGCGGCTAAAGCCTGTGCCCACTGCTAAAGAGAAATGAATCGCTGCACTGGCTGTTACTCTTACAGCGCACATTTACAGCCGCAGCTGCCAGCTTCCAGCACACATCTTACTTACCTTCCCTGTGTGCCCTCGCTTCATCTTGTTTCGGCGCCAGCAGCTCTTCTGGCCAAAACATCACTTGTCCCCCGCCCATTAAGGTGATGAATATTCACCCCTCTCCACTCCCATAGTCATGGAGTGAATATTCATTACCCATGCTCACTCAGAGAAGGTAAGTAGGATGTGTTTTTTTTTTTGTTTTTTTGTTTTTTTTTTATAGGAACCATGCATACAAGGACTGGGATAAGAAGCCATGCTTACAGGGACAGGGAGCCATGCATACAAGGACGGGGATAAGAAGCATACAAGGGCAGGGATAAGGAGCCATGCTTACAGGGACAGGGAGCCATGCATACAAGGACGGGGATAAGAAGCATACAAGGACAGGGATAAGGAGCCATTCTTACAGGGACAGGGAGCCATGCATACAAGGACGGGGATAAGAAGCATACAAGGACAGGGATAAGGAGCCATTCTTACAGGGACAGGGAGCCATGCATACAAGGACGGGGATAAGCATACAAGGACAGGGATAAGGAGCCATGCATACAAGGACGGGGATAAGAAGCCATACAGACAAGGACGGGGATAAGAAGCCATGCTTACAGGGACAGGGAGCCATGTATACCAGTATAGGGATAAGGGGACAATGTATACCAGGCTTATACTCGAGTCAATAAGTTTTCGTTGCAAATTTAGGTGCCTCAGATTATACTCGGGTCGACTTATACACGTGTATACGATAAATACCCTGCAGTAAATAACTAAATAGCATAGTGCATGAAAATAATATACGGTACTTAATTAACATATATTTATTTCTAGATCAATCTGCCATACGATTCCAGATATATGGCCCTTTTATATTTGATGCTAATTTTTATGGGTTTTTTTTACCAAGGGGGTGTATCTCACAGAATTCTCTGGGGGTATGCCTGAGGGCTGCTCTGCATACTTACCTTGTGAGGAGCACCCCCTTGTAAAGGTATAAAAATTGACACTAAATAAAAAGCTTTATATCTTCTGAACTCTATGGTTGATTTATAAAAATTGAAATAAAATACGATAATTAAATGTCTACGGCTATGACAGCCGTGTCTGGCACATGTAAACTGTGGTTTGTATGTGGATATTAGCAATTGGTAATGTTAGATCACAATGATCCAAGTCAAATATTAGAATTCAATACTACAGAAACAGAGGACGCAGCATTGGATCAGTGACTTATCGCGGACAATGAATATCTAGGCGCTGTAGTATTATAATAATCCATGGGTAAACATAGTGAAGAATGTAATTCAATTACCCGTGTGTTGTGAATTCTGTTTTTGGGCTCCCTCTGGTGGTTACTGATGGTACTGGGTGACTTGTGTTTTCTGCGGTCTCTGGTGTCCACCTGTTCTATCAGGATATGGGAGTTTCCTATTTAACCTGGCTTTCTTGTCATTTCCTCGCCGGCTATCAATGTAATCAGTGTGTCTTGTTACCTCTGCTTCCCGCTTCTGTAATCTTCAGGACAAGCTAAGTTTTTGATTTTCCTGTTCCACGTTTTGCTTAATTTTTGTCTTAGTCCAGCTTGCAGATATGTGATTCCTTTTTGCTGGTTGCTCTAGTGGGCTGATATTACTCCTCATGTTCCATGAGTTGGCACATGAGTTCAAGTAATTTCAGGATGGTTTTTTGTAGGGTTTTTCGCTGACCGCGCAGTTCACTTTTGTATCCTCTGCTATCTAGCTTTAGCGGGCCTCATTTTGCTGATTCTGTTTTCATAACTACGTATGTGCTTTCCTCTCATTTCACCGTCATTACATGCGGGGGGCTGCTATTTCTGTGGGGTATTCTCTGGAGACAAGAGAGGTCTGTGTTTCTTCTAATAGGGGAAGTTAGTCCTTCGGCTGGCGCGAGACGTCTAGGAATCATCGTAGGCACGTTCCCCGGCTACAGCTAGTTGTGTGTTTAGGTTCAGGATTGCGGTCAGCTCAGTTTCCATCACCCTAGAGCTTGTTTTGTTTTTTGTGCTTGTCCTTTTGTGATCCCCTGCCATTGGGATCAATACAGTATAGCCGGCCAAAAAGTGGTATCGTATTGGCTGAAGTAGGAGGAAAAGTAGTCTGAGGAAGTTTTTTTTTTTTTTTTTTTTCCCCTCAGAGTTTGCTGCCTAGCATTAATTGCAGCCTGGCTGCGTCTTACCTCCTCTTAATCCTTGAATGGCTCTGACCTCAGCTGTTTATCATGGATGTCCAGAGTTTGGCTTCCAGCCTGAATAATCTTGCTGCTAAGGTTCAAAATATACAAGATTTTGTTGTACATGCTCCTATGTCTGAACCTAGAATTCCTATCGCAGAGTTTTTTTCTGGAGATAGATCTAGTTTTCTGAATTTTAGGAACAATTGCAAGTTGTTTCTTTCTTTGAAATCTCGCTCCTCTGGAGACCCTGCTCAGCAAGTCAAAATTGTTATATCTTTCCTGCGGGGTGACCCTCAGAATTGGGCATTTGCATTGGCACCAGGGGATCCTGCGTTGCTCAATGTGGATGCGTTTTTTCTGGCATTGGGTTTGCTCTATGAGGAACCTAACCTAGAGATTCAGGCTGAAAAAGCTTTATTGGCTCTCTCTCAGGGGCAAGATGAAGCAGAAATATATTGTCAGAAATTTCGGAAATGGTCGGTGCTTACTCAGTGGAATGAGTGCGCCCTGGCTGCAAGATTCAGAGATGGTTTTTCTGAGGCCATTAAAGATGTTATGGTGGGGTTCCCTGCGCCTACAGGTCTGAATGAGTCTATGACTATGGCTATTCAGATTGATCGGCGTTTATGGGAGCGCAAACCTGTGCACCATTTGGCGGTGTCTTCTGAACAGGCACCTGAGACAATGCAATGTGATAGAATTCAGTCCAGAAGTGAACGGCAAAACTATAGGCAGAAAAATGGGTTGTGTTTTTATTGTGGTGATTCAGCTCATGTTATATCAGCATGCTCTAAACGCACAAAAAAGGTTGATAAGTCTGTTGCCATTAGTACTTTACAGTCTAAGTTCATTCTGTCTGTGACTCTGATTTGTTCATTATCAGCCATTTCCGTCGATGCCTATGTGGATTCAGGCGCTGCCCTGAGTCTTATGGATTGGTCATTTGCCAACCGCTGTGGGTTTAGTCTGGAGCCTCTGGAAGTCCCTATTCCTTTGAAAGGAATTGACTCTACACCTTTGGCTATGAACAAACCTCAGTACTGGACACAAGTGACCATGCGTATGACTCCCGTTCATCAGGAGGTGATTCGCTTCTTGGTACTGTATAATTTACATGATGTCTTAGTGCTTGGTCTGCCATGGTTACAAACTCATAACCCAGTCTTGGACTGGAAAACGATGTCTGTGTTAAGCTGGGGATGTCAGGGGGTTCATGATGATGCACCTCCGATTTCTATCGCTTCATCTACTCCTTCTGAGGTTCCTGTATTTTTGTCTGATTATCGGGATGTTTTTGAGGAGTCTAAGCTCAATTCGCTTCCTCCTCACAGGGATTGCGATTGTGCTATAGATTTGATTTCTGGCAGTAAATTTCCTAAAGGACGTTTGTTCAATCTGTCAGTGCCAGAGCATACTGCTATGCGGGATTATGTTAAGGAGTCCTTGGAAAAGGGACATATCCGTCCATCTTCGTCCCCTTTGGGAGCAGGTTTTTTTTTCGTGGCCAAAAAAGATGGTTCCTTGAGGCCTTGTATAGATTACCGTCTTTTGAATAAGATTACAGTCAAATATCAGTATCCTTTGCCATTGTTGACTGATTTGTTCGCTCGCATTTAAGGTACCTTCACACATAACGATATTGTTAACGATATCGTTGCTATTTGTGACGTAGCAACGATATCGTTAATGAAATCGTTCTGTGTGACAGCGACCAACGATCAGGCCCCTGCTGGGAGATCGTTGGTCGCTGAAGAAAGTCCAGAACTTTATTTCGTCGCTGGACTCCCTGGAGACATCGCTGGATCGGCGTGTGTGACACCGATCCAGCGATGTCTTCACTGGTAACCAGGGTAAACATCGGGTAACTAAGCGCAGGGCCGCGCTTAGTAACCCGATGTTTACCCTGGTTACCATGCTAAAAGTAAAAAAAAACAAACACTAGATACTTACCTACAGCCGTCCGTCCTCCAGCGCTGTGCTCTGCTCTCCTCCTGTACTGTCTGTGAGCCGGAAAGCAGAGCGGTGACGTCACCGCTCTGCTTTCCGGCTCCCAGACAGTACAGGAGGAGAGCAGAGAAGCAGAGCGCAGCGCTGGAGGACAGACGGCTGTAGGTAAGTATCTAGTGTTTGTTTTTTTTTACTTTTAGCATGGTAACCAGGGTAAACATCGGGTTACTAAGCGCGGCCCTGCGCTTAGTTACCCGATGTTTACCCTGGTTACCGGCATCGTTGGTCGCTGGAGAGCGGTCTGTGTGACAGATCTCCAGCGACCAAACAGCGACGCTGCAGCGATCCGGATCGTTGTCGGTATCGCTGCAGCGTCGCTAAATGTGAAGGGGCCTTAAGGGGGCTAAATGGTTCACTAAGATTGATCTTCGGGGTGCGTATAATCTTGTGCGGATAAAGCAGGGTGATGAGTGGAAAACCGCATTTAATACGCCTGAGGGCCATTTTGAGTATTTGGTGATGCCTTTTGGACTTTCTAATGCTCCTTCTGTCTTCCAGTCCTTTATGCACGATATTTTCCGTGAATATCTGGATAAATTTATGATTGTGTATTTGGATGATGTTTTGGTTTTTTCAGATGACTGGGAGTCCCATGTTCAGCAGGTCAGGAAGGTGTTTCAGGTCCTGCGGGCCAATTCTTTGTTTGTAAAAGGTTCAAAGTGTCTCTTTGGAGTCCAGAAGATTTCTTTTTTGGGGTATATTTTTTCCCCTTCTACTATTGAGATGGATCCCGTCAAGGTTCAGGCTATTTGTGACTGGACGCAGCCTACATCTCTTAAGAGTCTACAGAAGTTCTTGGGCTTTGCTAATTTTTATCGTCGTTTCATAACTAATTTTTCTAGTGTTGTTAAGCCTTTGACGGATTTGACTAAGAAGGGTGCTGATGTTGCTGATTGGTCTCCTGCGGCTGTGGAGGCCTTTCAGGAACTTAAGCGCCGGTTTTCTTCTGCTCCTGTGTTGCGTCAGCCAGATGTTTCGCTTCCTTTTCAGGTTGAGGTTGATGCTTCCGAGATTGGAGCGGGGGCGGTTTTGTCGCAGAGAAGCTCCGATTGCTCAGTGATGAAGCCATGTGCGTTCTTTTCTAGAAAGTTTTCGCCCACTGAGCGGAATTATGATGTTGGTAATCGGGAGCTTTTGGCCATGAAGTGGGCATTTGAGGAGTGGCGTCATTGGCATGAGGGTGCTAGACATCGTGTGGTGGTCTTGACTGATCACAAAAATCTGATTTACCTTGAGTCTGCCAAGCGTCTGAATCCTAGACAGGCTCGTTGGTCACTGTTTTTCTCTCGTTTCGATTTTGTGGTTTCATACCTGCCAGGTTCAAAGAATGTGAAGGCGGATGCTCTTTCTAGGAGTTTTGTGCCTGACTCCCCTGGAAATTCTGAGCCCACTGGTATCCTTAGGGATGGGGTGATTTTGTCGGCTGTCTCCCCAGACTTGCGACGTGCTTTGCAGGAGTTTCAGGCGGATAAACCTGATCGTTGTCCGCCTGAAAGACTGTTTGTTCCGGATAATTGGACCAGTAGAGTCATCTCCGAGGTCCATTCTTCTGCGTTGGCAGGTCATCCTGGAATATTTGGTACTAGAGACTTGGTGGCCAGGTCTTTTTGGTGGCCTTCCTTGTCGAGGGATGTGCGTTCTTTTGTGCAGTCTTGTGAAGTTTGCGCTCGGGCCAAGCCTTGCTGTTCTCGGGCCAGTGGATTGTTGTCACCTTTGCCTATCCCGAAGAGGCCTTGGACGCACATTTCCATGGACTTTATTTCGGATCTCCCTGTCTCTCAAAAAATGTCCGTCATCTGGGTTGTGTGTGACCGCTTTTCTAAGATGGTTCATCTGGTACCCTTGCCTAAGTTACCTTCCTCCTCTGAGTTGGTCCCTCTGTTTTTTCAGAACGTGGTTCGTTTGCATGGGATTCCGGAGAACATCGTTTCTGACAGGGGATCCCAGTTTGTGTCTAGATTTTGGCGTACGTTCTGTGCTAAGATGGGCATTGATTTGTCCTTTTCGTCTGCATTCCATCCTCAGACGAATGGCCAGACGGAACGAACTAATCAGACCTTGGAAACTTATTTAAGGTGTTTTGTTTCTGCTGATCAAGATGACTGGGTTACCTTTTTGCCACTTGCCGAATTTGCCCTTAATAATCGGGCTAGTTCTGCTACCTTGGTTTCTCCTTTCTTTTGTAATTCGGGGTTTCATCCTCGTTTTTCCTCTGGTCAGGTGGAGCCTTCTGATTGTCCTGGAGTGGACATGGTGGTGGATAGGTTGCATCAGATTTGGAGTCATGTGGTGGACAATTTGAAGTTGTCCCAGGAGAGGGCTCAGCAGTTTGCTAATCGCCGTCGCCGCGTGGGTCCTCGACTTCGTGTTGGGGACTTGGTGTGGTTGTCTTCTCGTTTTGTTCCTATGAGGGTCTCTTCTCCTAAGTTCAAGCCTCGGTTCATCGGTCCCTATAGGATCTTGGAAATTCTTAACCCTGTGTCGTTTCGTTTGGATCTCCCGGCATCGTTTGCTATTCATAATGTGTTCCATCGGTCGTAGTTGCGGAAGTATGAGGTACCTGTTGTTCCTTCGCTTGAACCTCCTGCTCCGGTGCTGGTGGAGGGGGAATTGGAGTATGTTGTGGAGAAGATCTTGGATTCTCGTGTTTCCAGACGGAAACTCCAATATTTGGTCAAGTGGAAGGGTTATGGTCAGGAGGATAATTCTTGGGTGGTTGCCTCTGATGTTCATGCTGCTGATTTGGTTCGTGCATTTCATAGGGCTCATCCTGGTCGCCCTGGTGGTTCTCGTGAGGGTTCGGTGACCCCTCCTCAAGGGGGGGGGGGTACTGTTGTGGATTCTGTTTTTGGGCTCCCTCTGGTGGTTACTGATGGTACTGGGTGACTTGTGTTTTCTGCGGTCTCTGGTGTCCACCTGTTCTATCAGGATATGGGAGTTTCCTATTTAACCTGGCTTTCTTGTCATTTCCTCGCCGGC
Organism: Ranitomeya imitator; assembly: GCF_032444005.1. Lineage (NCBI taxonomy): Eukaryota > Metazoa > Chordata > Amphibia > Anura > Dendrobatidae > Ranitomeya > Ranitomeya imitator. Next base: position 401,002,817 of record NC_091286.1, on the reverse strand, counting down.
TATCAATGTAATCAGTGTGTCTTGTTACCTCTGCTTCCCGCTTCTGTAATCTTCAGGACAAGCTAAGTTTTTGATTTTCCTGTTCCACGTTTTGCTTAATTTTTGTCTTAGTCCAGCTTGCAGATATGTGATTCCTTTTTGCTGGTTGCTCTAGTGGGCTGATATTACTCCTCATGTTCCATGAGTTGGCACATGAGTTCAAGTAATTTCAGGATGGTTTTTTGTAGGGTTTTTCGCTGACCGCGCAGTTCACTTTTGTATCCTCTGCTATCTAGCTTTAGCGGGCCTCATTTTGCTGAATCTGTTTTCATAACTACGTATGTGCTTTCCTCTCATTTCACCGTCATTACATGTGGGGGGCTGCTATTTCTGTGGGGTATTCTCTGGAGGCAAGAGAGGTCTGTGTTTCTTCTAATAGGGGAAGTTAGTCCTTCGGCTGGCGCGAGACGTCTAGGAATCATCGTAGGCACGTTCCCCGGCTACAGCTAGTTGTGTGTTTAGGTTCAGGATCGCGGTCAGCTCAGTTTCCATCACCCTAGAGCTTGTTTTGTTTTTTGTGCTTGTCCTTTTGTGATCCCCTTCCATTGGGATCATTACACCCGTGTAATGGAAATAAGCGATAATGATGAGGATCTTAGGTGGTGTGACTATGAATTTGTGCTTTGAGTCCATTGTGAAAAAAGCTCAATACAAATGTTTGTTGTTGTTTGGGCTTTGCTGCATCTTTTGTGGACAGACAAATTAGCATGTTTTATATTAGATAGCTGTTATTCAGTGTTCATGCAGAGACTGGTGTTTGAAAGATCGGGTTAATCCTCAGATACCCTGAAGATATGCTTAAAGGGGTTGCAAAAAAACCTGACCAGTACCTCCACATAGTGTGAACAGGTGCAAGCTGAAATGACTGTATAACATACAAAAAAAGGACACTGCAGCACTCTGTAAGGGCCAAGATATATGCAAACACTGAAAACGTAAAATCTAAACTACAGTATTGCTGAGTAAAATGTACTTGCCTCCGGAGGTCACCTTGCCGTGGTTTATAGGCATACATGAATTGGTTTTTGATCTCATGCTTTCAGTGTTTGTGTGTGTGTGTGTAATACATATATATACCGAATATATTGGTGTATAAGCCAACCCGAGTATAAGCCGAGGCACCTATTTTTGCCAAGGAAAATTGGGTAAGCTTATTGACTCAAGTATAAGCCGGGTATGCAATGTCCCCTCATCCGTGTCCTGGTATGCATTGCTCCCCGTGTCCTGTTCTGGTATGTGGCTACCCTTGTCCTTTCCTGGAATGTGGCTCCCCCTGTCCTGTCCTGCTATGCGTGGCTCCGCCTGTCCTGGTATGTGGCTCCCCCTGTCCTGGCATGTGGCTCCCCCTGTCCTGTCCTGGTATGTGGCTCCCCCTGTCCTGACCTGGTATGTAGCTCCCCTGTCCTGTCCTGGTATGTAGCTCCCCTGTCCTGTCCTGATATGTGGCTCCCCTGTCCTGTCTTGGTATGTGGCTCCCCTGTCCTGTCTTGGTATGTGGCTCCCCTGTCCTGTCCTGGTATGTGGCTCCCCTGTCCTGTCCTGTCCTGGTATGTGGCTCCCCTGTCCTATCCTGGTATGAGGTTCCGTCGGTCCCGCGTTGCTTGGCTCCCCCGGTCCCGTGTTGCTCGGCTCCCCCGTGCCATAGTTGTATACATGGCTCACATTTCCCCCCCCCTCACCGTCATACTCACCCTCCTCGCATCTGCATCTCCGTCCCTGCATCTCCATTGTCTCAGCGCCGGCGGCTCTCCTCTCTTCTGCTCAGCGGTCATTTGGTACCGCTTATTAAGGTAATGAATATGCGCTCCACGCCTATGGGAGTGGAGACGAGTGCGTATTCATTACCTTTAATGAGTGGTACCACGTGACCGCTCAGCACAGGAGAGCCGCCGGGACAACGGAGGTGCAGTGTCGGAGGGTGAGTATGATCTCTTCTGTTAGCTGGCAGCTGCAGCTGTCACTGTGCCACCGCTGCCGGCTCCTGTCACCCGCTGCTCCACCGTCCCCCCTCCCCCGCCAACTTTTTGGACCGTGACTCGTGTATAAACAGAGGTGGTGTTTTCAGCACAAAAAAAGTGTGTTGAAAATATCGGCTTATACACGAGTATATACGATGTGTATATATATCTTAGTCCTTACTGAGTGTTGCTGTGTCCTTTTTTTGTATACTTAAAGGGAACCTGTCACCCCCCCAGGCGTTTGTAACTAAAAGAGCCACCTTGTGCTGCACTAATGCTGCATTCTGACAAGGTGGCTCTTTTAGTTCTTGTTCCTGCCACTGCTGAAAGAACCGTTTATCAAATTTGTCCCTCATACCTTGAAATCTTCTGGGGGCAGCAGGTCTTTCCCCCCCTAACACAGACTCACCACAGCCATCACTTACTTCCTCATGTTTACAAGGCGCCGCCTCCTCAGCGTTATTGAATTTTCCCAGTGCCTGCGCTGTGATCTTAGGTCTTGGGCGTGCGCAGTTAGCGCTGCCGATCCACTGACATCACTTGATGTCTTTCTTATTGCGCCTGCGTGGACGCGCGGCCTGAGATCCCGCTCCGCTGTCTCTTCTGATTTATTCACACTGCGGGGCTGGGAATCTTGGGCATGCGCAGGTGCTTTTACACAGAGCGTGGTCAACATTGGTGTTCCAGGTTCACTATAATTTATTCCAGAAAATTTATATTTAAAAATCTACCTCACCCCATGCAGGCACCAAATTGCTTTAGAAGCGTGCATCTTTAATTTAGCGCATCTTCAGCTGCTGTTAAACTAGACTGACACATACAGTACAGACCAAAAGTTTGGACACACCTTCTCATTTAAAGATTTTTCTGTATTTCCATGACTATGAAAATTGTACATTCACACTGAAGGCATCAAAACTATGAATTAATACATGTGGAATTATATACTTAACAAAAAAGTGTGAAACAACTGAAAATATGTCTTATATTCTAGGTTCTTCAAAGTAGCCACTATTCAGTAGGACTATCAGCTGTGTATCCATCAGACTTCTGCACAACACAACTGATGGTCCTAACCCCATTTATAAGGCAAGAAATCCCACTTATTAAACCTGACAGGGCACACCTGTGAAGTGAAAACCATTCCTGGTGACTACCTCTTGAAGCTCATCAAGAGAATGCCAAGAGTGTGCAAAGCAATCAACGCAAAAGGTGGTTACTTTGAAAAACCTAGAATATATGACATATTTTCAGTTGTTTCACACTTTTTTAAGTATATAATTCCACATGTGTTAATTCATAGTTTTGATTCCTTCAGTGTAAATGTACAATTTTCATAGTCATGAAAATACAGAAAAATCTTTAAATGAGAAGGTGTGTCCAAACTTTTGGTCTGTACTGTATATACCATTCTGGATATAATTATCATGTATAATCTAAGGTTGTCTTTAAACCATGAGTTCTTAATATATTTCCGAAAGCGCAGTAAAATTTGCTGCATTTTGGGAAAGTCATGGCAAAAAAATCCTTTGTGAGAACATAGCCTTAGGCTTCTTTCACACTTGCGTCGTTTGGCCTCTGTCGCAATCCGTCGTTTTGGGAAAAAAACGGATCCTGCAAATGTGCTCGCAGGATGCGTTTTTTCCCATAGACTTGTATTAGCGACAGATCGCGACAGATGGCCACACGTCGCGTCCGTCATGCAACGGATCCGTCGTGTTTTGGCGGACCGTCATGAAAAAACGTTCAAGGGAACTTTTTTTCATACGTCGCGTCCGCCATTTTCTACTGCGCATGTGCGGCCGGAACTCCGCCCCCTCCTCTCCGGACTTCAGAATGGGCAGCGGATGCGTTGACAAACTGCATCCGCTGCCCACGTTGTGCATAAATTTCACAACGTGCATCGGTACGTCGGTCTGACGCTTAGCGACGGACCCGTACCAACGCAAGTGTGAAAGTAGCCTTAGTGTGACCAATGTACTGTATGTTCTTGCTTGATATTTATGCTACTGCCTCTTCTGCTAAGCCTTTAGACATAATTGTGAATAAGTTCTGAGTTTCAGAAAGTGCTATATTCTATTTTATGTAGCAAAAGAGTGTGGATCCCTAGTACATGATTTTAGTATTTATTTTAAGTTGTGACATTAGCAAAATTATTATTTTTTTTCTTTTTCATAAAAAAAAATCCTTTGGGGTAATGGCTACTATGTGATGATGGATATTTATGCTTAAAACAATTGCATAATACATACGGTAGTGTTTAAAAAAAAAAAAATCAATCTATTTATTTCACAATGTTTTCCTCATCTGCACTAAAATGGTGTATTTTCCTTTTTTTTAGTTTTGATACGGAGGAAGAGGAAACTGACAAATGCTGCCATAGGATTAATCTTTTTGCTCAGTGGCATTGAATATGGTTTGTATTTTATTTCTCCAATATGTTATTTGCAAGTTATTGTCAATCTAAAGAGGTGCTAAACCCACTCTGCAAGTCTCATAAGAAACGAATGAAGCAGTGGCATTCATGTGCTTTCGTCTCTCTTTTTAAACCAGTGCTCCTAATTCGAGATGAGCGAACCTTTTAAGATTCGATTCGCCAAACATATTCGCCAAACGGTTAGATGAACGTACCCGAACCCCATTAAATTCAATGGGAGGCCAAACCAAACATATACACAACATCTTAATGTGAGACTAAAAGCTTCCCAATCTAAAATTAGGAGCAGTCACCATGAAAAGTGACATCAATTGACCCACATTAGAAATTTACAAATGGCACAGCAGCAGTCAGCCATGGGCCATGCATGAGGTATCAGGGTCTGGCCCTGCATTTACAGCTTGAAATTGAAGTTTGAAAGAGGACCTGGTGGTTAAGGGATCAGTTTAAGCCTTCTTAGCTGGAAGCCCTGACAACACCTCCAACTTTTTTTTTTCCAGTCACACTCAGATGGCATAAACATCAGTTTCATATAGTACTAGTGGTAGAAAAATGTAAGGAAAGTAACACAGGTAGTTCACTGAAAGTGCAGGCTTGACTGTTTGGAATCCCTATTTACACAGGCAACCCACCAGATGGATACCCATCTTGTAGTGTCCACATTTCAAAAACTTATCTTCACACACCACTAAAGTGGCATCATTTTCCACAGAGTAGAAACAGTGTAATAGGCCTCTGATACACCTTCCACCACAGGCAACCCACTAGATGGAAACCCAATTTGGAGTTTCCACATTTCAAAAATTGATTCTAACAGCAGTAGCAACAGCAGTCATTGAAGACATCACAAAGATGGCACAGACTGTAATAATGCATGATCAATGCAAGACAGTAAAAACGACCCTCTCGCCTAGTCTGCCCAATCGGATGTGCTTATCTGCCAGAACACCACTAGCAGCACTGAAGACACGTTCTGAGAGAACGCTGGCTGCTGGGGATATCAAAACCTCCAAGGCGTGACTGGCGCGCTAATGCCACTCTTTCATTTTTGAAGACCAAAATGCAAAAGGGTCTAAGGCCACCCCAACGTCATTGATATTTCGCTCCATGTACTCCTTCACTATCTTCTCCAGTCTTTGCAAGTCATGTGAACCAGCACACTTGTACTCTGTTCTGCTGGTTCACGGGCTGGTTTAAAAAAAAATGTGTGAAAGGACTCACTGAAAATGCTTGTGACATTTACGCTGCTGCTACTGCTAATGCTTTTGCGATGACTCCTTAACGTTCCCTGGGTTGGACGTCTAGAACTGCGATACACACTGTGTGCCTCAGTGCTGTTATGGGGAAAATCAATCTTAACATTTGTCTACAAGCGTGTTTCGATACTCCAGCATGCTCTCATGCCTTTCCAGGGGGAAATCATCTACCTTAATTTACTCTTGTACTGTGAATTTAACAGAGTGGCAACCCAGTAGTCAGCACTATTTCTAACCCTAAGAATACGGGCATCGTGTTGAAGATAGAAGGCACTCATGTGTCAGGCGCTTCCATGAGGTCCTAGTCCATGGTGTGTTGGTGGTGAGTTAACACTCAAGATTGCTTCCTCCGTCCCCTCCCACCAACCACGGACAACAGAGTGGATCATTATCCTCTTCATCTCCTGACTGTTGTGCGTCCTTCACCTCGTCATTCTCCATTTGTTCCTCCGCTCCTGCACCTTCACTAACCATCTGGTACCATGAGTCCCCCTTGATGGCTGTAAGCCACCTTTCCATTGCACCTGCCTGTGCGACGACAGTCTGGAAATTTTAGACATTGTTATGTCTTCCGCATCCTTCTCTGCTTCTACCTCCTCTGGGACCACCATCTCCTCACGCAGACTATTCAAAGTGTGATCTTTCATGTAGATGACCGGAATAGTCATGCTGATGATGGCATTGTCAGCGCTAACCATCTTAGTAGCCATTTCAAAACTGTACAGAAGGTTGCAGAGGTCCTTCATCTGTGCCCATTCCTCAACTGTGATTTGCACACTGTCCATACTGCGTTGGCCCTGGCTATGCAAATGAACATACTGCACCAGGACTCGTTGCTGCTGCCACAGCCGTTCGAACTTGTCAGAACATTGCAAATCAAATGGTTAACCGGTAGGCCGAGAGACCTCTGTAGCGATGTAAGTCAATGACCTGTGGGGTGCGATCGTCATAAGTGAGCACACAATGACCGTACTTTCTGCATCAGCGCATCCAGGCCGGGATTGTGATGGAGAAATTGCTGTACCACCAGGTTGAGGATGTGAGCCATGCAAGGCACATGTGTGAGGTTGCCCTGGCGTAGGGGTGCCACCAGGTTTGCACCTTTATCACACACAGCCTTCTCTGGCTCCAGTTTCAGTGGAGACAGCTGTTGCTCTAACTCGGCCTGGATAGCTGTCAACAACTCTTGAGCTGTGTAACTGCGATCTCCAAGACATGTTCATTTGAACACTGCCCGGTTGCAGTGAGCCATGGCTGTGCAGTACGGAGATGGGGGTGATTCTGTCGAAACCCATGTCTGATTAAGGGAGATGTTGAGGCCATAGAGGAGGTGGAGGAGCCAGAAGCAGTGGAGGAAGTGTTCGATGCAGAGATTTCTCCCACAAGCCTTGTGTATTCAAAGACTTGTGGAGAAGCCCCTTGACTGCCTGACCACACAGCCTGCAGAGTCGCCCAGTCAGTGAGATGTAACACACCTGCCAATGTTTGCTTGTTCATGTGTCAGTGGTGAAATGCACTCTGGCAGACATAGATTTTTTTTTTTTTTTACTGAACGGATGATGTTGTCTGCAACTTGCTGATATAGCGCATGCACATGTTTCTTAGAGAAGTAATGACAACTGAGCAATTGGTTCAGGGGGACTGCGATGGCCATCAACTTTCTGAACCCGTCTATATCCACAAGGTGGTAAGGCAGCATTTCCGTGGCCAACAGATTGGAGATGGTGGAGTTCAAGCTCTTATCTTTGGCATATGTAGGAGGAAACTTTGTTTTACCTGATCACAACTGCGGAACCGAGGGCTGGCTGCTGTACAGAGAACAGGACAAACTGCTGGACTGTGAGTGAGGTGTAGGCAAGGCAGAAATGTTATGGTGGATTGAGAAAGATGTATTGTGCTAGGTGACACAAAAATAGCAGCTTTGTCTACTTCTGAAACAGCAGATTGGCTCTCACTCGCCCCAACTGTAGGGGGTAAACAAGTGGAGTTTCTGCAGCCAGAGACCTGTGTGAGGGAAGTCTCACACGTCCAGATAATTCCGGTACCGGAAAAATCGGTACCGGAATTATCTGTGTCCGTGTGCCCGGGCGTTTCTGTGGCACATCAGTGTGGCACACGTGTGCCGCCCGTGTGCCCACTGGGTACCACATGCACCGTGCGGGAGACAGCACTAAAGTTTAGCGCTGTCCCCTGCATCTGGTGCTGAAGCCACGATTCATATCTTCCCTGCAGCAGCATTTGCTGTAGAGAAGATATGAATAATCATGTTTAAAATAAAGCTCCATGACCTCCCACCCCCTGTGCGCCCCCCCTGCTGTTATTAAAATACTCACCCGGCTCCCTCGCTGGCTGGCGCTGCTTCCTGTCCTGGCCGCACCCTCTACTGTATGAGCGGTCACGTGGGGCCGCTCATTTACAGTAATGAATAGTGGCTCCACCCATATGGGAGGTGGAGCCGCATATTCATGATTGTAATGGGCGGCCCCACGTGACCGCTCATACATGGCATTGTAATGTGGCGGCCCCACGTAACCAGGTGCACAGGGGGTGGGAGGGGGGGTCATGGAGCTTTATTTTAAACACGATTATTCATATCTTCTCTACAGCAAACGCTGCTGCAGGGAAAATATGAATCGCGGCTTCAGCACCAGTGGGGGGGGGGGAACAGCGCTTACACTAGCGCTGTCTCCTGCACGGCACACGGACTGCACACGGACAACGTGTGTAACGTGTGTAATCCGTGCGCTCCCACGAACACTGACATGTCTCCGTGTTTGGCACACGGAGACACGGTCTGCAAAAAATCAATGACATCTGCACAGATGCATTGATTTAACTGTGTCTACGTGTGTCAGTGGCTCCGGTACGTGAGGAAACTGTCACCTCACGTACCGGAGCCACTGACGTGTGAAACCGGCCTGAGAAGACTTGGCACTGTGACAGAGGAGTAAAAGGCAGCACATGTGATTTGGATGGGATGGTCGGTAGTTGGTGAGGCCCTCTAGTCGTCATTTTAGCGCAGTGAGATTCCCAGACTAAGGCATGTTGCTTGCGCATTTGCAGGTTCATGCGTGTAGTAATTTTTGCCTCTACTGAGTTTTTTTTTTGTTGCAAATTTGGCAGATAACATGAATTGGTCTTTGCGGTCTCAAAAAGGTCCAGGCTAAAACTGCACACTCGCGACCATTTCTGGCCTCAGCTGGGCTGAGGAGCCAGTGCTTGTCGTGGTTGCATCACTTCGTATCTGTGCCGGAAGTCGCCACGTAATCTCGTCGTCTTCCTTTGCTGAGCCACTCGACTGCGTATCTAAGGGTTCACAACAAGTGGGATCTACAACCTCATCGTCATCCTCTGTGTTCTCACACTCCTCACTCTGAGAGTCACCCTCCTCTTCTTTCTGCTCTGACACCACAGTACAGTCTGTGTGCACCTCTGGTATCTGAGTCTCAACAGGATCACCTCAGTCCCCGAGGGTCTGGATTCTGCTCGGATCCTACTTCGTCTTGTGCCAGATCCAACATGAAAGAATTGTGGGCATCATTGCAGATGCTTCCTCCTCTGGATTCTGTGAATATTTGGAACAGACCTCTGATGCCCATGGAATAGAATGTGTGAACAGCTCTTCAGAATGTCCTCTATGTGCTTCCCCACAGTCTGTTGGGCGTTTGGAAATTTTTGACATGGGGGAAACAAAGGGATTGGGTGCCACCTCTGAGGATTGTACTGTATGTGATCTTAAGATAGAGGAAGAGGAGGAGAAGCCGCTTGACGCAGCGCTTTCCATCTACTGATTCACGTGCTTTTTTTGGCCCTCATCTACAAGGCGTACCGCTGTGCGACTGCCAAAGAAAGGGAGTGTAGTAGCCCTTCCAGTAACAGATGTTGTCTGTGGTCTTTGGATAGGATGAGATGGTGTTTGTTCAGTTAAGCTTCTTTAACATTAACACCTAACCCACGCACACGTCGAACACCAAGCCTTTTCCCCCTTCCACCACGACCTCGCTTTTTTCCCACTCGTTGTATATAAGCTTCCCCTCTTGTAACTTACTGTTTCACAACCTTGGGCCTACACTTGTCAGTCATGTGTCCCTAAATGAACAATCACTATTTATTTTCTTAGATAGTGTGCCTGAACAACATTGTTATACCTAACGATTTTTAAGTGGAAATCTGCCCTTCTGATTTGTCACGGAAACAGTTATATCATAAACTATTTGGATTAGCAAATTGGGCCTCCTGAGACTGAAACCAAGTTTTTCACAATCTAGATAGATGCTGGAAGATCTATTTCACACAGGACAGGATCCTATCTAGCTAAATGACAAGTTCACTTGCAGCACTAGCAGGAGCGGATTCTGGACGGTGACACTGAGAAAATGGCACCAGCAAAACAAGATGTCCACTTTTTATATGACCAGGAATATGTGACCTCTTCAGCCAATCACAGAAGACCTTTTGTCATGACTTTGTGGATGGTTTCTGCGCCCTGATCTGTTGCCAGAATCAACACACACAAAGTTGTGGGGGGAAAAAAAGCCCTCTAACCTCTACACACATGCTCCCCTCATCAAACACGTCCCCCTGTCTCCTCCGCTCATCATACAGTACCACTATTCTAGCCAAAGTAATAGCAAAAGCATTATTGGAAATGTGATGATTTACCGAATTTTGCTGACTTTGAGTAAAAATGCTTGTGAAACTGAATAATAATCGGAATGTGCTAAGTTTGTGCCGAATTGGAGATTGGCAAACGTTTCTGAACAAGTTCGCTCATCTCTACTCCTAACAAGAGTGTGTTTAAGAGGTGTGATCCCTCACACTAGTCAACTATCCTGTGGATAACTAATAAGCTGTAACTCTCAAATATGATTTGAGGATGTTCCATAGCGTGAACAATTGAAAATCAATGAAAATGGACTTTCTGTTAACATGTGCTACAATGGATATATCATAAGTTTGAACAGTTTTTAGAGGCGTCTAACCAAAGGAGTCACCTCACCACTACTCTTTGTGAACGGCGCATGAGCAGAAGTAAGATGAAAAGAAGCCACATAGGAGATATTCCGTATAATCCACAGTTGCATTTATAAAGTTACTGCTGGAAACAACTAGTTTGTAACAACACATACCACTAAGGCTACTTTCACACTAGCATCAGTACGGGGCCGTCGCCATGCGTCGGCCCGATGTACCGACGCAAACTGCGAAAAAAAATGAACAGCGGGGGCAGCGGATACAGTTTTACAACGCATCCGCTGCCCCATTGTAAGGTCCGGGGAGGAGGGGCGGAGTTCCGGCCGCGACGCACAAAAAAAGTTACATGGAACATTTTTTTGTGCCGATGGTGCGCCAAAACAAGACGCATCCGTCGCACGACGGATGCGACGTGTGGTGATGCGTCGCTAATGCAAGTCTATGGAGAAAAACGCATCCTGCAGGCAACTCTGCAGGATGCATTTTTTCTCCAAAACGACGCATTGCGACGTCAGTCACACGATGCTAGTGTGAACGTTTTTCCTAAAGTGGATTAATGTACGGCCTGGTGGAAAGCAGACCAGTTCCAGCATGGGAATCCACACACAGGCCACATTATATAGCATGCTCATGATTTCAGTTCTGAAATCTTCAGAATTGTGAATGCAGCCATGAGGTATAATATTCAGTGTTCAATAAAGCAGAAGAAGAAAAATATGCGGCACTCACCCTTCTGTTACTGTGTATTCGTGCTCTTTATTGGAAGAAAATATATTCATACATCCATTAGGACATCAGGTATACAGGAGGGTGCGGGGATGGAGTGAGAACGACGGCCGTTTCGCACGGTGAGTGCTTCGACGTGCTTTGTGCTTTGAAAATTAAGCTATTTGCTGCTAATGCAGAGCACCAGATACCCAGAGCTTTCGAGACACCTGCAAACCGGCTTTTTATAAGAAGTCCTAGTCCATAAGAGCTCGTACTCCCCTAGTGCCGTCCTTCACTTTATTTCTTTTTATTGTCGGAATAATATTCAGTGTACTTAGAATATGTATAACCGAAGTAATTCAATTTAGTTAATGCAAAGTAACCCAACTTTGTATGTGAATTATTCTAAATAAAAACTAAAGACGTATGAATGAGCCGAGCATCCGCTCATGTATTAAGGCATTGTGACAACTTAGCAAGCCAAAACTGAGAGAAGGCATGACGACATACCTGAGGAAGACTCTAAGGCTATGTGCACACGTAGGAAAAGTGGTGCAGAATTTTCTGCACAAAATCTCCTGGCAGAAGCCTCGGATTTGCCGCGGTTTTTATGCGGTTTTTATGCGGAAGCATTAGGTGGGTTCCAATTGGTTACAATGGTGGCATTCTTTTTTAGAAAAAGGAAAGCGCTAAGAGACTGTTTGATCAAGCTCAGACAGAATGTGACCAGTGCTGCCAATTAGTAGTTACTGACTGACTGCAGGGGTCACTTTAAGCTCCATCTTCCTCACCCAAACAGGAAGCCATGTGGTCGGTAGGATACAAAAGCGGCAGTACATTTGCACGGCAGGGATCCAGTAGTTTTTTTTCATGTTGGTATCATTTTGAAATGTGTCAAAGTAGTGGCCTACTCTTCTAATAAACCATTTTCTCTTTGAAGTAGATGATGTGCTACTCATGTATGTCTTGTCTTTATCCTTCTAGCTGTGATCTTACCTACAGTATGGCTGTATCTGCAATCACTCGATGCTCAGCCTTTCTTCCTGGGTCTTGTTCTCTCTGCATTTAGCCTTACAGAACTCTTGTCTGGTCCAGTGTTTGGTTATTGGTCAGATCGTACAGGAAAAACGAAGAATATCATCCTATTGAGCAACTGTTTTGAGATTGCAGGCAAGAGATGAATGCATTTCATTTTTACTGCTTTAAAATTTTGTGAAGAGGCAAAATTAAACTACAGTATGTGGATGCCATAATTTTGGGCACATCAGCAGGATTAGCAATAAATGGAACTCCAGAAATGTATCTCAATTTTAGCATGCAAGGATGGACCAAAATTGAGGCAATGGCTTAGAGTGCTTTCACACTGCATTTTGACAACTCTTCATTGGTCCTGTTGGGGTTTGCATCCGAACCCCCCCTCAAAATGGGATTTGGCCATATGCGCCAGTGGGCCATAGACTATAATGGTGCCAGCAGAGTGAACATGTGCGCTGTTGTGCATCATTTTAAGATGTGGACGCCTACTAGAGAGGTACACTTGGACGTAGTACGCCCAAATCCCGATTTGCAGGGTTTCGGACGCAAGACTCGACGGGACCAACGAACAGGAGTCAAAATGCAGTGTGAAATCACCCATAGTGTTATTCAGGTGGCTGTGTTCACATTATTTGTGAAGGCTAGCAACACTTGCACTGAAGACAATAAAAGTCGAGTGTCCTTGTAGCCGCTATCAGATTGCTATGTCTGAATATTCCACGCTATAGATATACCCACACTAGCTATTGATCCCATTGGGCGAGCATTTATATTGGTATATGGTCTCCATCCTGGTATGTGCTGCTTCCATCCTGCACCCTAATCTTGTCATGTGCTGCAACCATCTTGCACCCCCTTCCTGTCATGTGCAGCCCCCATCCTGCACCCTCATCCTGTTTTGTGCGCCTCCATCTTGTCATGTGCTACTCTCTTCCTGTGCCCTCATCCTGTCATGTGCTCCCATCCTGCGCCTCGTTTCTGGTATGTGCTGCCCCCATCCTGGTATGTGCTACTCCAATTATGTGCCCCCATCCTGTCATGTGGTGCTCTCCTCCTGCGTCCCCATCCTGTCATGTGGTGCTCTCATCCTACATCCCCATCCTGTCATGCTGCTCCCATCCTGCGCCCCCATTCTGTCATGTGCTGCACCCATTCTGCACCCCCATTCTGTCAACTCTATAGCATAAGGCAGCCCCCATAGGCAGACTCTAGCATAAGGCAGCACCCCATAGGCAGACCCTGTAGCATAAGGCAGCACCCCATAGGCAGACCCTGTAGTATAAGGCAGCACCCCATAGGCAGACCCTGTAGTATAAGGCAGCACCCCATAGGCAGACCCTGTAGTATAAGGCAGCACCCCCCACAGGCAGACCCTGTAGTATAAGGCTGCACCCCCCCCCCACAGGCAGACCCTGTAATATAAGGCAGCACTTCCCACAGGCAGACCCTGTAGTATAAGGCAGCAGACCCTGTAGTGTAAGGCAGCACCCCCCACAGGCAGACTCTATAGTATAAGGTAGCACCCCCCACAGGCAGACTAGTGTAAGGTAGCACCCCCCACAGGCAGACTCGCAGCACCCTCCCACAGGCAGACTAGTGTAAGGTAGCACCCCCCACAGGCAGACTCTGTAGTATAAGGCAGCACCCCCCCACAGGCAGACTCTGTAGTATAAGGTAGCACCCCCCACAGGCAGACCCTGTAGTATAAGGCAGCACCCCCCCACAGGCAGACTCTGTAGTATAAGGCAGCGCCCCACACAGGCAGACTAGTGTAAGGTAGCACCCCCCACAGGCAGACTCTGTAGTATAAGGCAGCACCCCCCACAGGCAGACTAGTGTAAGGTAGCACCCCCCACAGGCAGACTATGTAGTATAAGGCAGCACCCCCCCACAGGCAGACTCTAGTATAAGGCAGCACCCCCCAAAGGCAGACTCTGTAGTATAAGGCAGCACCCCCCCACAGGCAGACCCTGTAGTATAAGGCAGCACCCCCCCACAGGCAGACTCTAGTATAAGGCAGCACCCCCCACAGGCAGACTCTGTAGTATAACGCAGCCCCCATAAAGAAAAACATTAAATACTCACCTCTCTTCTTCCTGGTTCCTGCGCTGCTCCCGCTCATCTCCGGACCGCTGGCGCCGTGACGTCACTTTTCCCCCTGTCAGTGTCGGTGATGTCAGACGCTGACAGGGGGATGATGGGAGAAGGAGCATAGCGCTCCCTCATCAATACGGTCAGCTGCATCGGCTAGTTGCCGATACTGCTGACTCTGCAATGACATGCGGTGGACCCATTGCTGGCACCACCCCCCCCTGCTCAGGGGCCCCATAGCGGCCGGGCGGCAGAGCAGGGAGATCCTTCTTTCATTTACCTTCAGACTATACAATCTTGTGATGTAACCAGAGCCTAGGCTACACAACATCTCTGCAGTATTCGTGTGCTAATTTACTATCGGTCTCTCTATAAAAAATATATTGCACTTTGATATCCAGTATCATAATTCACCATTATTGTAAATATATTACTAAAACAAAGTCCTGAAAGCTGTGAAACTTTGTGATTGGGTTACAAATTGATGAGTCATATTCAAGATCAATGATCGGTCTTGTGGTTTATATTAACAATATTAACTTTCTTATTTTCTGTTTAATTAGGCAATTTTATGTATTTTGTTGGAATCTCTAAGTGGTTTCTTCTGGGAAGTCGACTAGTAGCAGGTAATGGCAATAATTTGATGTAAATCCTGATGATTGGTGTCTAAATTGTAATGGTATTTCAGATCAATTGTCTGAGACAGTTGCTTGTGTATACTGCATTGTAGCATTATTACCAGACTCCCTCTTCTACTTTAGAGATATATATGTATATATATATATATATATATATATATATATATATATATATATATATATATATATATATATATATATATATATATATATACACAGTGGTGCAAAAAAGTATTTAGTTAGTCAGCAATAGTGCAAGTTCCACCACTTAAAAAGATGAGAGGCGTCTGTAATTTACATCATAGGTAGACCTCAACTATGGGAGACAAACTGAGAAAAAAAAATCCAGAAAATCACATTGTCTGTTTTTTTATCATTTTTTTTTGCATATTATGGTGGAAAATAAGTATTTAGTCAGAAACAAACAATCAAGATTTCTGGCTCTCACATACCTGTAACTTCTTCTTTAAGAGTCTCCTCTTTCCTCCACTCATTACCTGTAGTAATGGCACCTGTACTTGTTATCAGTATAAAAAGACACCTGTGCACACCCCCAAACAGTCTGACTCCAAACTCCACTATGGTGAAGACCAAAGAGCTGTCAAAGGACACCAGAAACAAAATTGTAGCCCTGCACCAGGCTGGGAAGACTGAATCTGCAATAGCCAACCAGCTTGGAGTGAAGAAATCAACAGTGGGAGCAATAATTAGAAAATGGAAGACATACAAGACCACTGATAATCTCCCTCGATCTGGGGCTCCACGCAAAATCCCACCCCGTGGGGTCAGAATGATCACAAGAACGGTAAACAAAAATCCCAGAACCACGCGGGGGGACCTAGTAAATGAACTGCAGAGAGCTGGGACCAATGTAACAAGGTCTACCATAAGTAACACACTCCGCCACCATGGACTCAGATCCTGCAGTGCCAGACGTGTCCCACTGCTTAAGCCAGTACATGTCCGGGCCTGTCTAAAGTTTGCTAGAGAGCATTTGGATGATCCAGAGGAGTTTTGGGAGAATGTCCTATGGTCTGATGAAACCAAACCGGAGCTGTTGGGTAGAAACACAACTTGTCGTGTTTGGAGGAAAAAGAATACTGAGTTGCATCCATCAAACACCATACCTACTGTAAAGCATGGTGGTGGAAACATCATGCTTTGGGGCTGTTTCTCTGCAAAGGGGCCAGGACGACTGATCCGGGTACATGAAAGAATGAATGGGGCCATGTATCGTGAGATTTTGAGTGCAAACCTCCTTCCATCAGCAAGGGCATTGAAGATGAAACGTGGCTGGGTCTTTCAACATGACAATGATGCAAAGCACACCGCCAGGGCAACGGAGTGGCTTCGTAAGAAGCATTTCAAGGTCCTGGAGTGGCCTAGCAAGTCTCCAGATCTCAACCCTATAGAAAACCTTTGGAGGGAGTTGAAAGTCCGTGTTGCCAAGCGAAAAGCCAAAAACATCACTGCTCTAGAGGAGATCTGCATGGAGGAATGGGCCAACATACCAACAACAGTGTGTGGCAACCTTGTGAAGACTTACAGAAAACGTTTGACCTCTGTCATTGCCAACAAAGGATATATTACAAAGTATTGAGATGAAATTTTGTTTCTGACCAAATACTTATTTTCCACCATAATATGCAAATAAAATGTTAAAAAAACAGACAATGTGATTTTCTGGATTTTTTTTTCTCAGTTTGTCTCCCATAGTTGAGGTCTACCTATGATGTAAATTACAGACGCCTCTCATCTTTTTAAGTGGTGGAACTTGCACTATTGCTGACTGACTAAATACTTTTTTGCCCCACTGTGTATATATCTCTAAAGTAGAAGAGGGAGTCTGGTAATAATGCTACAATGCAGTATACACGAGCAACTGTCTCAGATAATTGACCTGAAATTATATATATATATATATATAATATATAATTTTTTCAGGTGTTGGCGCAGGCGCTGGTGCTTCAATATTTGGGTATTTGACCCGATGCTCTAGCTCCAAAGATCGTGTACCAGTGTTTGCAATGGCCATGGCATGCCGACAAGCAGGACTTCTAATAGGTAAGGTTCCTTGTCATACAGTTAACATGACCTCTACGTACATTAAAAGGACATGTCTAGTTTAGACAACCCATTTTACTGTATCCCATTAGGGAATTGTTTGTTGAAAGAGGAGTGCGCCCTGTTCTTTATTTTTGGGGGGGCCAGATCTTTTCTATAATTGTGAAGGCCATGTCCTGTCAAGTATTTATTTATGCATTTTGCATGTGCACTGTGTAATGTTTATTATCTTCTTTGTTGGCAAAATTATTGCCATGGTTTCCCACAGCTGTTTTGGGGTTGGAGCAAGTGGACACTTTATGGTGATCGGCTTATTCTGAAGAACCCTTCTAAGGCTATGTTCACATTTGCGTTCTGCCGGGCTGCGTCGGGCGCAGCCGCGGCGACCCATGCGCCCCTATATTTAACATGGGGGCGCATGGACATGCGTTTGCATGCGTTTTGCGATGCATGCGTCTTTTTTACCGCAAGCGTTAGGGCGCAGAGGACGCAGCAAGATGCATTTTTTTTGCGTCCAAAATCCGGCAAAAAAAGGACGCATGCGTCGCAAAAATATGCGTTTTGCATGCGTTCTTGTTTGCGTTGTGCGTTGCGTCGCCGACGCAGCCCCGCACATCGCAAATGTGAAGGTAGCCTAACTAACATGAACTGTGCATTTTTTATAGACTATTCCAGTCAAAGGATGGAAGTGCTCAGCTTAGTGCAGTGCCCGTTTTTTTAATCTGATTGTCTGCTTCTCTGAAGAAAGATGAGCAAAATCAAAGTTTTGTAAAAATCTATAGAAAGTATGAGTCAATACACCATTTTGCTGATATCTTCTTCATATAGATCTTCACAAAAATGATCAGAGCCAAAGTGGTTTAGCACTAAGTTGCAGGCTTCTGCTCCTTCTTTTCTGGATTCGTATAGGTTTTAGCAGCTGGACCTCTACGGATCAAAACTTTTGTCGTGTCACTATGACAGTAAATGTACGGCTTAACTTGAACTACATGGGATATACTTTTTTATATGTAGAAATGCACATGTTGAATTCATAGTCATTCTGTGAATACAGTTTTCGAAAATATTAGTTCCAGAACTTACATTAAATTTTGTGGTGTTGAAAAATATTTCTAAGGGTAAGTTCACATTTGCGTATATGTGCGCAGCTTATCATCTGCATGTGCAAACGCATGCAAAAACGTGTGCAAATGCATGCTTACGCAGCGTTTTTTATCCGCATCAGCTTACGCATGATGGCAAAAAAAACCTGCGTGTGCATGCGTTTGTATGCGTTTTTACCTGCGTTTTTACCTGCGTTTGCATTTTACCTGCGCATGCGTTCGATATTTCCAGGAGGGTGTGTCTCAATGGGCGTGTCTCAATCAGTTCCTGGACATGCGCAGCCCGAAGTACTCAAGTGCATCGAACGCATGCGTACGCAAGGACATGCGTACGCATGTGTTCCCATAGACAGCAATGCGGGTTTTTTTAACGCACTCATCCGCATGCGCTTGCTGGCGCATATTTGATGGATTTTTGATGCTTCCAAAAATGCAACATGTTGTGTTCGCCGGACCCCGCCGCACACCGAGAAACGACGCATGTGATCTGATGCAAACTCATGACCCTGCTTATGCCATGTTAAAGATGGGTATGCATCAGGCCCGGATTTAGGGGGGGCCCAAGGGGCCCGGGCCCTGGGCCACCCACCAAGCGGGGGCCTCCCACAAATATAGGGATAAATATCTCAAAACATGTAAGATACACATCTCTTTGCTGTGAACCGTTTCTAATGATAAGGAACATTTAACAAAAGAGAAATTGTTGAAAGTGTAGGGACCTGGCTACGGCCTACATCTCAGTGGCGGGCACAGAGCGGCAGAGTCATGGCACCTGACCTGCGTTAGCATCCACTGACCTGGCTAGCCTAGCCAGACTTCCTTAGTACCCTGCCTGTACCTAATGCTTAGCTTATGGCATGCGGCAGCTTTCTCCGATCCCAACAGAAGCTTCTAGGCGCTACCTATTCAGCTATATGATCGCTCCCTCGGATTAGATCAGATGAGTTTGTTCAGCTACCTTCGAGGAAGGAGGCAGAGCCACGATGTCGGCGCGAGAAGAGGATTTTCCACCGTGGAGAGCGACAGCACTTCACTCTGGATCGTCAGTCACTGAAGATCCAGAGGTGAAGTGGTTCAGTCTTCAGTGTCGCGGTGGGTGAGTATGATGTCTGTCTGTGTGTGTGTGTGTCTGTCTGTCTGTATCTTTCTTGCAGCTCCTGTCCTATACAGTAACATACTGTATACACAGGTCCACTGCTGTGGTGTTACTGACAAGCTTAAAAAACATGTCGCATCAAAGCGTGACTCCTTCAAAATTTATGAGAAGCAAGGCGAAGAGCTGTCTGGTTCATCTGAGTATGTTCAGACGATAATACGACACAGGTGTGTCTCAATCCATTGGATTATGGCCATACGGACATACGGAAGATGTACAACTCAGCCCTTCTGCAAAATACAGAACAGAAACTTTCTTGCCTATCATTGATCAGTTTATCGCTTCTCTTGACCAACGTCTTCAAGCATATAAAGATATATCAAGCAAATTTAGCTTTTTTAGCCATCTGAAAGAACTGTCTTCAGACGAGCTTAAGGCCACAGCAGAGCAACTCGTCAAGTCTTATTCAGATGACTTGGACATTACATTTATCGATGAACTGTGTCAGTTTGTAACATTTTCCAATTCATTCACAGACGAGGAGCCAAAAGATATCAGCAATGAACTTTTCATGTACAAGCTTATCATGGAAAAGGGTGTGCAGGGCACTTTCCCAAATATTGAGATAGCTCTAAAGGTACCTTCACACTGAACAATTTAACAACGATATCGCTAGCGATCCGTGACGTTGCAGCGTCCTGGATAGCTATATCGTTGTGTTTGACACGCAGCAGCGATCTGGATCCTGCTGTGACATCGTTGGTCGGAGCAGAAAGGCCAGAACTTTATTTCGTCGCTGGATCTCCCGCAGACATCGCTGTTATGATACGGTGGTCTAGGAGCAACATGGAACGAGCTCTGAAGGACGTGGTAACTGTACTGACCGCAGTCCCTAAGCTCAACACAACACTAGAAGTAGCCGTGGAATGCTCCTAACTCTCCCTAGGCATCTCGTCAAAGCCTAAGAGCTAACTACCCCTAAAGAAAGAAGCAGGAAAACTATCTTGCCTCAGAGAAAATCCCCAAAGGATAGATTAGCCCCCCACAAATAATGACTGTAAGTGGAGAGGGAAAAGACATACACAAAATGAAACCAGGATGAGCACAGGAGGCCAGTCTAGCTAAATAGATAGGACAGGATGGAATACTGTGCGGTCAGTATAAAACACTACAAAAATCCACGCAGAGTTTACAAAAAAAAAAACTCCACACCTGACTAAAGGTGTAGAGGGCAAATCTGCCTCCCAGAGCTTCCAGCAAGACAGAATTAATTCACACTGATAAGCTGGACAAACATAGAAAGCACAGAATGGATAAGTCCACAATCTATGGACAGAAAAGAGCAAGCAAAAACTTAGCTTAGCTGAACTGGTCAGGATAACAGGGAACTCCAAAGAGATGTGAATCCAACCAGGAACCATTTACAAGTGGCACTGGCTGAAGACAGAGCCAGACCTAAATAGCCGAGCAGAAGAGAAGATAAGTGGAGGCAGCTGATGACAGCTAACTCCAAGGAGCAGCCATACCACTAGAAACCACAAGAGGGAGCCCAAGAGCAGAACTCACAAAAGTGCCACTTACAACCACCGGAGGGAGCCCAAGAGCGGAATTCACAACAATCGCTGAATCGGCGTGTGTGACGCCGATTCAGCGATGTCTTCACTGGTAACCAGGGTAAACATCGGGTTACTAAGCGCAGGGCCGTGCTTAGTAACCCGATGTTTACCCTGGTTACCAGTGTAAATGTAAAAAACAAACAAACACTACATACTTACATTCCGGTGTCTGTCCCCCGGCGCTCTGCTTCTTTGCACTGTCTGCGCCGGCCGTAAAGCACAGCGGTGACATCACCGCTCTGCTTTACGGCCAGCCGGCGCTCACAGTCAGTGCAGGAAGCAGAGCGCTGGGGGACAGACACGGGAATGTAAGTATGTAGTGTTTTTTTTTTTTTTTTACATTTAGACTGGTAACCAGGGTAAACATCAGGTTACTAAGCGCGGCCCTGCGCTTAGTAACCCGATGTTTATCCTGGTTACCAGGGGACTGTTGTGAATTCTGTGGCCAAGCTCCCTCCTGTGGTCGTGAGTGGTACTGCGGCTGGTTCTGTCTATAAGCTTCCTTTGGTGGATGAGAGTGGTACTGCGGCTTCTGAGTTTCCTTCCTCAGGTGATGAGGTTAAGTCGTTAGGTGCTGCTCTATTTAACTCCACCTGGTGCTTTGATCCTGGCCTCCAGTCAATGTTCTAGTATTGGTCTTGCTTCCTCCTGGATCGTTCCTGTGGCCTCTCTATCCTGCATAAGCTAAGTTCTGCTTGTGTTATTTTTGTTTGCTATATTTTCTGTCCAGCTTGCTATATTGGTTTTTCTTGCTTGCTGGAAGCTCTGAGATGCAGAGGGAGCACCTCCGTACCGTTAGTCGGTGCGGAGGGTCTTTTTGCCCCTCTGCGTGGTTGTTTGTAGGTTTTTGTGTTGACCGCAAAGCTATCTTTCCTATCCTCGGTCTATTCAGTAAGTCGGGCCTCACTTTGCTAAATCTATTTCATCTCTGTGTTTGTATTTCATCTTAACTCACAGTCATTATATGTGGGGGGCTGCCTTTTCCTTTGGGGAATTTCTCTGAGGCAAGGTAAGCTTATTTTTCTATCTTCAGGGCTAGTTAGTTTCTCAGGCTGTGCCGAGTTGCATAGGGAGCGTTAGGCGCAATCCACGGCTACCTCTAGTGTGGTGTGTTAGGATTAGGGATTGCGGTCAGCAGTGTTTCCACGTCTCAGAGCTCGTCCTATGTTTTGGTAAATGTCAGGTCACCTTGTGTGCTCTGAACTTCAAGGTCCATTGTGGTTCTGAATTACCTGTTCATAACAGTACTGGAGGCCCAAAGTACTAATGCTTCTCAATAGAGGGAAAAGAGAAGTTCTGAGACCATTTTTTTTTCTTTGCACTGTTTTCTGTCTTTCTTTTCCCCTATACATCAGGGTGGTTCAGAACACAGGTGTGGACATGGACATTCAGGGTCTGTCCTCTTTGATGGATAATCTCACTATAAGAGTACAGAACATTCAAGATTTAGTGGTTCAGAATCCTATGTTAGAACCTAAAATTCCTATTCCTGAGTTATTTTCTGGAGATGGAGCTAAATTTTTGAATTTTAAAAATAATTGTAAACTGTTTCTGGCTTTGAAACCCCGCTCCTCTGGTGACCCAGTTCAACAAGTTAAAATCATTATTTCTTTATTACGTGGCGACCCTCAAGACTGGGCATTTTCCCTTGCGCCAGGAGATCCTGCATTATGTAATATTGATGCGTTTTTTCTGGCGCTCGGATTGTTGTACGACGAACCTAATTCAGTGGATCAGGCAGAGGAAAATTTGCTGGCTCTGTGTCAGGGTCAGGATGAGATAGAGATTTATTGTCAGAAGTTTAGAAAGTGGTCCGTGCTCACTCAATGGAATGAATGTGCGCTGGCAGCTATTTTCAGAAAGGGTCTCTCTGAAGCCCTTAAGGATGTCATGGTGGGATTTCATATGCCTGCTGGTCTGAATGAGTCTATGTCTTTGGCCATTCAGATCGGTCGACGCTTGCGCGAGCGTAAATCTGTGCACCATTTGGCGGTATTATCTGAGCATAAACCTGAGCCTATGCAGTGCGATAGGACTTTGACCAGAGCTGAAAGGCAAGAACACAGACGTCAGAATGGGCTGTGTTTCTACTGTGGTGATTCCACTCATGCTATCTCTGATTGTCCTAAGCGCACTAAGCGGTTCGCTAGGTCTGCCACCATTGGTACGGTACAGTCGAAATTTCTTTTGTCCGTTACTTTGATCTGCTCTTTGTCATCCTATTCTGTCATGGCATTTGTGGATTCAGGCGCTGCCCTGAATTTGATGGACTTGGAGTATGCTAGGCGCTGTGGGTTTGTCTTGGAGCCCTTGCAGTGTCCTATTCCATTGAGAGGAATTGATGCTACGCCTTTGGCCAAGAATAAGCCTCAGTATTGGACCGAGCTGACCATGTGCATGGCTCCTGCGCACCAGGAGGATATTCGCTTTCTGGTGTTGCATAATCTGCATGATGTGGTCGTGTTGGGGTTGCCATGGCTACAAGTCCATAACCCAGTATTAGATTGGAAATCTATGTCTGTGTCCAGCTGGGGTTGTCAGGGGGTACATGGTGATGTTCCATTTCTGTCTATCTCATCATCCACCCCTTCTGAGGTCCCAGAGTTCTTGTCTAATTACCGGGATGTATTCGATGAGCCCAAGTCCAATGCCCTACCTCCGCATAGGGATTGTGATTGTGCTATCGATTTGATTCCTGGTAGTAAGTTTCCTAAGGGTAGACTGTTTAATTTATCTGTACCTGAGCACGCCGCTATGCGGAGTTACGTGAAGGAGTCTTTGGAGAAGGGTCATATTCGCCTGTCATCGTCGCCATTGGGAGCGGGTTTCTTTTTTGTGGCCAAGAAGGATGGTTCGCTGAGACCTTGTATTGATTACCGCCTTCTAAATAAAATTACGGTCAAATTTCAGTACCCCTTGCCGCTGCTGTCTGATTTGTTTGCTCGGATTAAGGGGGCTAGTTGGTTCACCAAGATAGATCTTCGTGGTGCGTATAATCTTGTGCGTATCAAACGGGGCGATGAATGGAAAACAGCATTTAATATGCCCGAAGGCCATTTTGAGTACCTGGTTATGCCATTCGGACTTTCTAATGCTCCATCAGTGTTTCAGTCCTTTATGCATGACATCTTCCGAGAGTACCTGGATAAATTCCTGATTGTATACTTGGATGATATTTTGGTCTTCTCGGATGATTGGGAGTCTCATGTGAAGCAGGTCAGAATGGTGTTCCAGGTCCTGCGTGCTAATTCTTTGTTTGTGAAGGGGTCAAAGTGTCTCTTTGGTGTTCAGAAGATTTCATTTTTGGGGTTCATTTTTTCTCCTACTATCGAGATGGACCCTGTTAAAGTTCAGGCCATTTATGATTGGACTCAGCCAACATCTCTGAAGAGTCTGCAGAAGTTCCTGGGCTTTGCTAATTTTTATCGTCGCTTCATCGCTAATTTTTCTAGCATTGCTAAACCGTTGACTGATTTAACCAAGAAGGGTGCTGATGTGGTCAATTGGTCTTCTGCTGCTGTGGAAGCTTTTCAGGAGTTGAAGCGTCGTTTTTCTTCTGCCCCTGTGTTGTGCCAACCAGATGTTTCGCTTCCATTCCAGGTCGAGGTTGATGCTTCCGAAATTGGAGCAGGGGCTGTTTTGTCGCAGAGAAGTTCTGATTGCTCGGTGATGAAACCATGCGCCTTCTTTTCCAGGAAATTTTCGCCTGCTGAGCGAAATTATGATGTTGGCAATCGAGAGTTGCTAGCCATGAAGTGGGCATTCGAGGAGTGGCGTCATTGGCTTGAAGGAGCTAAGCATCGCGTGGTGGTCTTGACTGATCACAAAAACTTGACTTATCTCGAGTCTGCCAAACGGTTGAATCCTAGACAGGCTCGTTGGTCGCTGTTTTTCTCCCGTTTTGACTTTGTGGTTTCGTACCTTCCGGGCTCTAAAAATGTGAAGGCGGATGCCCTGTCTAGGAGTTTTGTGCCCGATTCTCCGGGTTTGTCTGAGCTGGCGGGTATTCTCAAAGAGGGGGTAATTTTGTCTGCCATCTCCCCTGATTTGCGGCGGGTGCTGCAAAAATTTCAGGCTAATAGACCTGACCGTTGCCCAGCGGAGAAACTGTTTGTCCCTGATAGGTGGACGAATAAAGTTATCTCTGAGGTTCATTGTTCGGTGTTGGCTGGTCATCCTGGAATCTTTGGTACCAGAGATTTGGTGGCTAGATCCTTTTGGTGGCCGTCTCTGTCGCGGGATGTGCGTTCTTTTGTGCAGTCCTGTGGGATTTGTGCTCGGGCTAAGCCCTGCTGTTCTCGTGCCAGTGGGTTGCTTTTGCCCTTGCCGGTCCCGAAGAGGCCTTGGACGCATATCTCTATGGATTTTATTTCGGATCTCCCCGTCTCTCAAAGAATGTCGGTCATTTGGGTGGTTTGTGATCGCTTCTCTAAGATGGTCCATTTGGTGCCCTTGTCTAAATTGCCTTCCTCCTCTGATTTGGTGCCAGTGTTTTTTCAGCATGTGGTTCGTTTACATGGCATTCCAGAGAATATCGTTTCTGACAGAGGTTCCCAGTTTGTTTCGAGGTTTTGGCGAGCCTTTTGTGCTAGGATGGGCATTGATTTGTCTTTTTCCTCGGCTTTCCATCCTCAGACTAATGGCCAGACTGAACGAACCAATCAGACCTTGGAAACATATCTGAGATGTTTTGTTTCTGCTGATCAGGATGATTGGGTGTCCTTTTTGCCTTTGGCTGAGTTCGCCCTTAATAATCGGGCCAGCTCGGCTACTTTGGTTTTGCCGTTTTTCTGCAATTCTGGGTTCCACCCTCGTTTCTCTTCAGGGCAGGTTGAGTCTTCGAACTGTCCTGGTGTGGATACTGTGGTGGATAGGTTGCAGCAGATTTGGACTCATGTAGTGGACAATCTGACTTTGTCCCAGGAGAAGGCTCAACGTTTCGCTAAGGCTACGTTCACATTAGCGTCATGCGACGCAGCGTCGTCGACGCACAACAACGCATGCGTCATGCGCCCCTATCTTTATCATTGGGGACGCATGCGTTGCGTTGTCGTGCGTTTTTGTAAAAACGCACGACGCATGCGACATTTCACCGCACCTGGGTGGAGTCGGAGACTCTACATGTTGCATTTTTGTAGCGTCTAAAAAACGCATGCGTCGCACTTGCGTTGCTCGTGCGTCGTCATTGCGTTACAATCTCCCATTGAAACCAATTGACAACGCACTTGCGTCGCGTGTGTGCGTCGTGCGTGCGTTGTGCGACGCATGCGTCATTAAATAAAATTAAACAAAAAAGTGTCTAGACAGTGTCTAGACAGTGAAAACAGTGATAAAAACATCCCCCATATATAAAGAAAATGTTTGGATTGTTTGTCACTTCTGCTGCAGCATCTACAGGCAACACATCAGACCAGACTTCTTCTACTTTTCTTCATCTGCTGTCCAGAGATGTAAGTATAGAATGATTCTGTGCATTTTCTACATGTTTTATTTTGTAATTGTTTTTGCAAGTTGTGTATTATATTCTGCACTGTGGTTGTTTAAAGATATTGTTGTATTTTTAGTCTTGTTGTGATGTATGGCGTTGTATAGGATGGCGTTTCATTGTCTGCGGCCTTGATTATTGTTCTTTCCAGGATAGATTTTTCTTTTCCATTTATTGGTTTGGTGGTGTTTTTTTGTTTTCAGTTGTGATGTTTTATTCTTGCGTTATATGATGGCGTTTAATAGTCTCCGGCCCTGTCGGTTTTATTGTAAAGTATGGTAGTATAGAATGATTCTGCACCCTTTTATTAAATGTAATAATTTTTATTGCAAGTTGTGTATTATGTTCTGCACTGTGGTTGTGTAAAGACATTGTTGTATGTTTCTGGTTGGGAGGTATGGCGTTGTATGGCCTTTTATTGTATCCGGCCCTGTCGGTTTTATTGTAAAGTATGGTGTTGTATTGCCATTTCTGCCCTTAATTTTTGGGGGTTGTTAATTTTTTCCTTTCAAAAATCTATTGTGTTTTTTGGGTTGCTCCGTGCATACTGTACATTTTTTTTTAAACAAAACTCTCTTTTTGGATTACGACATAGGGTCTGTTGTGTATTTGTTTTGTTATCTTTAGGCTTTTGTTTACTCTGGCATTGTGTTGTCTCTGCCATTGTTTTTTTTAATCAATGTGTCAGTGTTGTTTGCTCAGCGTTAGTTCAGTTGGAGTGCAATGTTCTTTGTGGTTGAAATGTAAATTTTATTTATTTTTTTATATATTTTACTATGTTCCGCTGTATTGTGCATAGAATAAATTTTATTTTGTTCTTTATTTCAGAATTGCATTAGTAATGGCCAGCGACTCAAGCCACACCCCACCGCTGAGGAGTCTGGTGACTACATGATCTACTATTGCTTACTATTCGCTGTCATTTGTAGATGGGTCACTCAACTTTTTGTAAACTATTTTACAGGCTTCTTCAAGTGAGGAGGAGAGCCAGGAGGAACAGAGGCAGCAGGAGGAGAGACCACGGGACCAAGCTGTGGTTGCAGGACGGCGAGTAAGTTGTCAAACCTATTCCTTTTTTTTCTTTAAGTTTTTTGTTTTTGCGGGTATGGGGGGTGGTGGGAGGGGGGGGTGGTGGAGGTGGTAGGTGGTGGTGGAGGAGGTAGGGACAACAATTTTTATCTTGCAAACATTAATATTTTCCATTTATTCTAGGTTTCACAACGGGCCCATGATGACCCACTGGACATTGACCTGATGGTGGCATCCATAGAGGAACGGGGCCCGTTGTGGGACAGCCGTGACCCCCGGCACGCGGACCAGGGCGTGTTGCGCCATTTGTGGATTGAGGTGGCACAATTGCTGTGGGATGGCTTCGACAGCGCTTCCCCCACGGGCAAAGCTAAATTTCGTAAGTATTTCCAAAATGCTGCTGTGACCCATCATGCCAGGATACACAACCGTCTGTGATGTCTTCTATTGGGATTGCACACGGTTGCGTTATCATTTTCAATATTTTCTCTCAAACTAATTTTTTTTTTTTTAATTTATACACAGTTAAACAATTGAAGACCAGATGGCGCTCCATGAAGGACCGTTTCAAGAGGGGCCTGAAAAAGGAGGGACAGATCCGTAGTGGTGCTGCAGCTTCAAGGACCTCTATCTACAAATATAATCGTATTTTGCAGTTCTTGCGACCGGTCCTTGAAAGCAGAGAGTAAGTATATAGTACCTATGCACACACCTAGTTTTTACAACATGCATATTCGCGTACTATATTCCAGCCACGTAGCTTATTGCCCAGCCATTTATTTTGGCAAGTACGAAGTATAGAAATGAAGAAAAAAATTCAAGCTCACCGAGGCGTGAAAAGTAAAAAATACATACTTTTATTCACTTCAATCATAAGCAGAGGATGAAACATCAGCACAATACAATAGACACTATCTACGCGTTTCAGGTGACAGGTAACATCAGACATCAGGGTGCCCTATCACCTGAAACGCGTAGATAGTGTTTTTATTGTATTGTGCTGATGTTTCATCCTCTGCTTCTGATTGAAGTGAATAAAGTATTTAGTTTTTACTTTTCACGCCTCGGTGACCTCGAATTTTTTCTTCATTTCTGGTCTTCTCACGCTTGACACAGCGTCTCCGTGCTCCCAGCCTTCTGGGATTACTACTATGGTGAGCTTGACTTCCTCTTTTTTTCCCTGAAATACGAAGTATACAGAACACAGAAAGATAGTAGATTGGCCATGCCCGGGCAATATTTCATAGTGGAGTAGTATATTGCCCATCCAGGTGTATCCCAGTTTTTTTTCAACAAAAAAGGAAAAATATAATAGACACGGCATACCTTCTACTCCAAGGCAGGTTATGTTCCCATGGTTGCTCAGCTCGCAGGACCTGTGATGACGTCTCGGTCACATGACCGTGACGTCATGGCAGTTCCGACGATAAGCGTAATTGTCGGGCGTTACAAACGGCAACCATGGGTGACTATTTTGAAATAAATAAATGCATTCTTTTTTTAATATTGATGCGGCATATGCAGTGTCAATATTAAAAATAGGTTAATATTAACGGCGGCAATGGATACCGCCGGTAAAGTTAATTAATGACGCATGTGAAATGTTATATTTAGTATACTAATGGTTTCCTTATGTTTTCACAGAACACACAGCAGCACCCGCGAGACTGTCCGACCCTCTGGAGCGGTCCTTCGTGAAGCGCCATCTGAACTGTCGCAGCCATCCCACAGCGAGAGCAGGTCTGCACCACCACAATCTGGCGAACCGGCAGCCGGTCCATCAGATGTTCCCCTGGCCGAGGCCTCTGTCGCTCCTTCCTTCGGGTCTTCCCGACAGCGTCAGCGGGCCTCGGACAGGGCGATCCTGCCCGAATTTTTACATTTGAGCACCGTATTCCAGAATGGTTTCAAGGCGCTGTGCGATAAAATGTCCAATATCGACCGGCGTCTTGAAACCATAGAATCGGAGCTCTCGAGGCCGGCCAAACATTTTTTTAGTGCCATTCAGAAGGGCATGGTTGAACATCTTACGCCGGAACTCCAGATTTCGGTCATGCAGGCCTGCAACAACGCATATGTCACTGCTCTGCAGCAGGCTCGGGTCATGCAGTCAGCGACTACAATGCCCGCAGTACCATCGCTGGCTGCCATGGCTCTGACTCCTGCTGCAGAGCACCACCACAGAGCTCCGCGTGCCGAGGGCCACCACAGAACAGAGCCCCAAACTTCTGCTCCTGCCAGGCCTTCAAGGGCACACAGACGGGAAGCCGACCCACACCCAGAGGGAGAGAGGAGGAAAAAAAAGAAGAAGACGACAAGCACTACAACCTTGGCTATGGCTGCTCCCAAAACAACCACCCAAAGTACACAGCCTGGGTCTACCCGGAGCACACCCAGTACCCAGCCTGGGTCTACACGGAGCACACCCAGTACCCAGCCTGGGTCTACCCGGAGCAGGAGTAGCCAGCCAAGGACACTGGTCGTCCCTCCTCCTCCCTCACCTCCTGCGTTGGCAGTCTCGCCACCGTCAACTGGCTGGATTGATGTCGGCATCCCGTCTAGTGTAATAGAGTATGCTGCTTCCTCCCCCTCGTCCTCCTCCTCGGTCTCCTCAACACCCACCAAAAGTGGAGGATATCAATCCCCCTTAATCGCAGATATTGATACCCCATAACATTTCCCATTTCTTTTTTTCTGTGTCCCAAATAAAATTGTTATTTTGTTCAAAAATACTGTTTTTATTGTCTATAATAAAGTTTGCACCAAATCACACCGTGCGCCGTATAAACAAATCTTGTGTTTGTAACACCTGATGTGCAATGTCTGACAATATTTTATCAATATTTTTTTTCATTTTTTTTATAGGGCTGTCGCTCATTGTACTATGAGATGTTACAAACACAAACAGCATTGCTCAATATATCAATTTTAAAATGTACCATCACACAACGATTTCAGTAACGATATAGTTGGTTTTTGTCAGTAACCAACGTTATCTTTTCTGAAATCGTCCAACGATTAGGCCCCTGCTGGGAGATTGTAGGTGTCAGCGAATGATTAGGAATTTTTTGGGGTAACTGATCACACGCTGTCATTGTTGGATCGGCGTGTTTGACACCGATCCAGCGATGTCTTTGCTGTAAACAAGGGAATATTGGGTTACTAGCGCAGTGTTTTAAACAATCAAAAAAGTGAACAATACCCCCCCCCCAAAAAAAGGTGTCAACCACGTCCCTCGCCGTCATCTTCCCGCAGTGACTGACACTGTCATTCCCGCCCGTAAAGCAGAGCACACCGTTGACTTAATAATAAACGCTGTGCTGTGCTTTAGGGCTGGCACAGTACGGAAAGGTGACGGCGATGGACGTGTCACACACCGGAATTTTTTTTTTTGTTTAAATTACATTTACAATGGTAAACAGGGAAAACATCGTGAGTGCGGCCATGCGCTTCATAACACAATGGTTACCCAGATTACACGGGGACTTGCTCTTTTTTTGTCGCTGGAGAGCTGTCTGTGTGACAGCTCTCCAGCAACCACGCGACGACTAACAACGATCACGGTCCGGTCGTATCACTGGTCGGTATCGTTGGCTAATCGTTTTATTACGGTACCTTAAGAATATTGGTCAGGTGAGGTGGTAGCAATGTTCACAGTGTCGCCACTATTTGACTCTGGACGTATACTAGCATCCTGAGTGCAATAGTGTTAACTCTGTAGAGTTGTGCAAACATGATCGTCTCCCTCCTTGTCAAGCCAGGTTCCATATGCAAATAGTCTGCAAGATTAAAAATGGTTGACAAGGTGGGAGCCGATCATGTTATATGTCAAAACTATGGAACACACGGCTGAAATATTTAGTTGTTTTGTCACAGTCCATTTGGGTACTGGTGCTCACATAAATTTTGTGGGACACACATTAGTTTATTTAACATTGGATTTTAAAATTTGTTTACTATGGAAAAACATATGGGAGATTTGTTTTGTGAAAACGGAAAGGCACAAGAACTTTATTTCAAAACACAACGCATTAGAAAATCAGGGGACATTAACAACATTTAAATAACCTTACATAGGCTGGTAAAATGACATGGACTCAACAGTGTTTAAATGACAGTGTTTTTATTGTATCATAATACCAAGATGAATTAAACCATTTGATCTTGCCATGAAACAAGCCCAACATCTGAAACAAAGTATGCAGCAAATTGGTCCCTCATATGAGCAATCTCCACAGTTGTCCGCAGAGGATGATCTTGATAATCAGGCAATGGATTTGGTATGGGTTCATCGAGGTCCACGTTGACTCTCTCTTTATCAATAATATTATTGTGGAGAACCACACACGCCTTCACCACCTCATCCACTGTCTCAATTTTCAAATTGATAGCGGATCCTAAGATACGCCATTTGGAGACAAGGATTCCAAAGGCGCACTCCACAGTTCTTCTGGCCTGGGACAGTCTATAATTAAAAATACTTTTGGTGCGGTCCAACCCCCGACTGGAGTACGGTTTAAGTAGGTTGCCACTCATTTGAAAAGCCTCATCCCCAACCACAACAAATGGCATGGCCGGGCCTTCGGTGTTGGGAAGAGGTCGTGGCTGGGGGAAATTAAAATTGTTATCGTATAATCTTCGGCCCATATCAGACTCCTTAAATGTCCGTGAATCATTTGCACGGCCAAACGCTCCAATGTCCACAGCGAGAAACCTGCAGTCCGCACCTGCAATTGCCATGAGCACGGTGGAAAAGTATTTTTTATAATTAAAAAACAGAGATCCACTTCTTGAAGGCTTGGTAATCCTAATGTGCTTCCCATCCACGGCTCCAATACAGTTAGGGAAAGAACACACTTGTTCGAATTTTTGGGCGTTGGCCTGCCATAATTCTGTTGTAGGGATGGGTAAAAATTCCTCCCGGAGGTTGTCCCACAATGCGCGGCATGTGTCGGCAATAATACCAGAAAGTGTGGAGACTCCAATCCTAAACTGGAAATGCAGTGATCTCAAGGTCTCTCCGGTAGCCAGGAAACTGACAAGAAGAAAAATAAATAAATATAATTAATTAAATTGTTATGAAAGAATTTTTCATTTTTAATTACAATCCCCACCCCACAAAACCAAAACACGTTACTTTAAAAAATGGCAAGAACATATAAATCCTTCACATTGCATTACGTACCGTAGAGTCACCAGCAGACGTTCCTCGGGGGAAATTGCTTTACGGAGCTGCGTGTCCTGCCTGGAAATGGCTCCTTCCACCAGACGCAGCAGATATCGGAAGCTGTTTTGAGACATCCTGGTGTACTCAAAGTATTTCTCCTGGTTGTCATTTAACTCGCCAAACAGACAATGGTAGGCTCCACGACTCTCTCGCACTTCCACTATTGGGTGTAGCCAAAAACGCCGACGACTCCTTCTCTGTAGTTTGTCTCTTTTCCTCTGTTCATGACAGGCAATAGCATAAGCAATAGCAATGGTAAAATCCAGCTCCATATTGAGGTAGATACTCTCCATGGGACGATCCATCTTGATGCTGTATGGTTGGAATTATCTATGCCGGGGTATATATACCACAATTCCATCATACCCACCCTCATCTACCCATTGGTGGCATTATCTAGTGTCTAGACACTAGACCCACCCTCTTCTATTCATTGGTGGTATTATCTAGTGTCTAGACACTAAATTGTGTTGAAAGATTACATAATTGTTTGACAACGCATGCGTTGTAAAACGCTGCGTTTTTTGGGAAAACGCAACAAAAACGCACAAAAAACACTGCGTTTTACGACGCATCCGTTCGACGCATGCGTCAAAAATGGTGCGTTTTTGCGTGCGTTTCAGTTGCGTTGTGCGTTGCGTCGGCGACGCTGCGTCGCATGACGCTAATGTGAACGTAGCCTAACCGCAGGCGCTGTGTGGGTCCCCGACTTCGTGTTGGGGATTTGGTTTGGTTGTCATCTCGTTATATTCCTATGAAGGTTTCCTCTCCTAAATTTAAGCCTCGTTTCATTGGTCCATATAGGATTTCTGAGGTTCTTAATCCTGTGTCTTTTCGTTTGACTCTTCCGGCTTCTTTTTCCATCCATAACGTGTTCCATAGGTCATTGTTGCGGAGATACGTGGCACCTGTGGTTCCATCTATTGATCCTCCTGCTCCGGTTTTGGTTGAAGGGGAATTGGAGTATATTGTGGAGAAGATTTTGGATTCTCGTGTTTCGAGACGGAAACTCCAGTATCTGGTTAAGTGGAAAGGTTATGGTCAGGAAGATAATTCCTGGGTCTTTGCCTCTGATGTCCATGCTGCCGATCTGGTTCGTGCCTTTCATGTGGCTCATCCTGGTCGGCCTGGGGGCTCTGGTGAGGGTTCGGTGACCCCTCTTCAAGGGGGGGGTACTGTTGTGAATTCTGTGGCCAAGCTCCCTCCTGTGGTCGTGAGTGGTACTGCGGCTGGTTCTGTCTATAAGCTTCCTTTGGTGGATGAGAGTGGTACTGCGGCTTCTGAGTTTCCTTCCTCAGGTGATGAGGTTAAGTCGTTAGGTGCTGCTCTATTTAACTCCACCTGGTGCTTTGATCCTGGCCTCCAGTCAATGTTCTAGTATTGGTCTTGCTTCCTCCTGGATCGTTCCTGTGGCCTCTCTATCCTGCATAAGCTAAGTTCTGCTTGTGTTATTTTTGTTTGCTATATTTTCTGTCCAGCTTGCTATATTGGTTTTTCTTGCTTGCTGGAAGCTCTGAGACGCA
The DNA here is from genome assembly GCF_032444005.1 of Ranitomeya imitator. NCBI lineage: Eukaryota > Metazoa > Chordata > Amphibia > Anura > Dendrobatidae > Ranitomeya > Ranitomeya imitator. The sequence goes on along the minus strand of NC_091286.1, from coordinate 400,968,538 downwards.
GAGGGAGCACCTCCGTACCGTTAGTCGGTGCGGAGGGTCTTTTTGCCCCTCTGCGTGGTTGTTTGTAGGTTTTTGTGTTGACCGCAAAGCTATCTTTCCTATCCTCGGTCTATTCAGTAAGTCGGGCCTCACTTTGCTAAATCTATTTCATCTCTGTGTTTGTATTTTCATCTTTACTCACAGTCATATGTGGGGGGCTGCCTTTTCCTTTGGGGAATTTCTCTGAGGCAAGGTAGGCTTATTTTTCTATCTTCAGGGCTAGTTTGTTTCTCAGGCTGTGCCGAGTTGCATAGGGAGCGTTAGGCGCAATCCACGGCTATCTCTAGTGTGGTGTGTTAGGATTAGGGATTGCGGTCAGCAGTGTTTCCACGTCTCAGAGCTCGTCCTATGTTTTGGTAAATGTCAGGTCACCTTGTGTGCTCTGAACTTCAAGGTCCATTGTGGTTCTGAATTACCTGTTCATAACAGGGGACTTCGCATAGTTGGTCGCTGGAGAGCTGTCTGTGTGACAGCTCTCCAGCGACCACACAGTGACGCTACAGCGATCGGCATCGTTGTCTAGATCGCTGCAGCGTCGCTAAATGTGACGGTACCTTAAGGATATACCGTATATACTCGAGTATAAGCCAACCCGAGTATAAGCCGACCCCCCTAATTTTGCCACAAAAAACTGAGAAACTTATTGACTCGAGTATAAGCCTAGGGTGGAAAATGGAGCAGCTACCGGTTAATGTCAAAAATAAAAATAGATACCAATAAAAGTAAAATTAATTGAGACATCAGTAGGTTAAGTGTTTTTGAATATCCATATTGAATCAGGAGCCCCATATAATGCTCCATACAGTTCATTATTGCCCCATAGATGCTCCATATAAAGCTGTATCCCATATACAATGCTCTGCACCGTTCATTATTGCCCCATAGCTGTGCCATATACAATGCTCTGCACCGTTCATTATTGCCACATAGCTGTGCCATATAGTGCTCTGCACCATTCATTTTTGTCCCATAGCTGTGCCATATAGTGCTCTGCACCGTTCATTTTCTCCAGTCACCTTCCACGACAGCGGTACTGGAGGATGTCTCCCCGCCCTAATGGGGGACAGGAAACACAAAGAGGTTAAATACCCTCCCCTTCCTGCCATCTCCAGTGTTTTTCCTGTCCCCTATGGGGCATGAAGAGGTCCTGCGGTAGTGCTGCCGTGGCCGGCGATCGGAGCACTCAAAATCTTACCTAGCCGGGCAGCCTGGGTCGGGATGTTTCTCCTCCCTGCGGCGCTGCTCCCGTCTCCTCACATAGTGTGGACTCGGGACCCCTCCTCCGCTCCTCCCGCGCTCCTTCGGGAGTAAAGCGGAGCGGTGTAGTGCGGCCGGGGTCCCCGTGCGGCTCCCCGGCATTCCTCCTCTCCTGCATGGCCGGAAACGGTGGACGCGCGAACCGGAAGTACCCGAACTTCCGGTTCACGGCATGTGCTTTCCAGCGGTGGAGCGCACGCGCGTCGGAAAGCAGATCTGATGGGGCATAACGTTTTTTTCTCCTACGCCTGGGACCGGGAGGAGGAGCACAAGATTGGACGCAGCTTCCACGGTATTTAACCCTGGTAGATCACCTCCAGGTAATGCCCCCTGTCTGTCTGTCTGGACTGCAGTACTGACTGACCATGGAAGGTGACAGACCTGTCTCTGCTTCTGCCGAGCCCTGCGTCCTCCCTCCTACCGTGAGTAGTGGGTTAGGTCCCTCTATCCCTGTATTCCTTAGGGTGCTATATACTTAGTCCCCCTTCTCTCTCTCTTTTAGGGAGACAAGGCCTCTGCCCCTAGGAAGGACAGATCTTCCAAGAAATTGGAAGATCGAAAATGTGGTGTTTGTGCATCAAAGCTACCTTCTTCATACAAGAAGAAACTTTGCCAGCCCTGCACTGATGAAATATTATGCTCAGAACAGCCATCCTTATTCGAGAGCATTAAATCCCTCATTAAACAGGAAGTTCAGTCCTCGGTATCGGCCCTTTCCCAGTCTCTGTTACCTCCGCCACCTCCTCCTAAAAAAAGGAAGATGGCAACGGTTACTTCTGATTCAGACTCTGGTGAACTTCATTACTCCGGCTCAGAGGATTTGTAGGAGAATGGGGGCTCCACTTCCACCCCCAAAGAGGAAAGTAAAAAATACTATTTTTCCTCTGAAGACATACATGAGTTAATTAGTATGGTCAGGGGGACAATGGGCATTGAGGAGGAGGAGGAGAAACCATCAGTGCAGGATGAGATGTTCGGTGGGTTAAAGCCTAAAAAATTAAAGGGGTTTCCTATACACAAGAATGTACAGAGTCTCATTCTTCATGAATGGGAATCGCCCGAGAAGGGACTTACTGTTCCCTCTCAGCTAAAAAATCGTTTCTCTCTCGATGGAGACGTATCTCTGTGGGATACCCCTAAGGTAGATGTGCAGGTCTCTAGAGTATCAAAAAAGACAACCCTCCCTTTCGAGGATTCTTCCCAACTCAGAGACCCTATGGACCGCAAGATGGAGAGTTTACTAAGAAGATCTTGGGAGACTTCCACCAATCTCCTTAAAACAAACATTGCGTCCACCTGCGTGGCTAGATCCCTATTCCGTTGGCTCCGTACGCTTGAAGATCACCTTTCCCAGGGAACATCTAGGGAAGTAATCTTAGATTCCCTCCCGCTTCTCCAGAAAGCTACGGGCTTCCTCGCCGATGCTTCGGCAGAGTCCGTTAGAGTGGCTGCCAAATCTGCAGTTCTCTCTAACTCAGCCAGAAGAGCTCTATGGCTGAAGTCTTGGAGTGGGGACATAACGTCCAAAACAAAGCTCTGTGCCATTCCCTTTCAGGGCCGCTATCTATTCGGGCAGGCTCTGGACGATATTCTGGAAAAAGCAACGGACAAGAAGAAAGCGCTTCCTGAACAGAGGAATCCGAAAAAACGTTTTTTTCGTCCCTCAAAAGAACAACCCTTCCAACGAGAGTTCAAAGGGAAAGGCAAATCAGGACGCTGGAGCTATCCTAAAGGGGGGAAGGGTAGGAACATCCTGGTTCCCCAGTCCCAGCAGACCCCGGACAAGCAGTGACTACGCCCAGGGCGTCGGGGGTCGTCTCTCGAGCTTCATCAACCAGTGGAGTTCCATTTCATCGAACCAGTGGGTACTCGACACTATTTAGAATGGACTAAAATTAGAGTTCGAGAGCCCTCCCCCTCATCACATAAGGATAACCTCATTGCAGAGTCTCAGCCCTCAGGGCGCATTCCTTTCCAGACTTCAAGAGTTACTCCAGGAAGGAGTAATTTCCCCAGTACCTCAACAAGAAATAGGCAGAGGACACTATTCCCACCTGTTTCTGATCAAGAAACCTTCGGGAAAGCACCGAATAATAATCAACTTGAAACCCCTGAATCGAGTAATAACCTACAGGAGGTTCAAGATGGAGTCGGTCAAAACAGCGATCCCTCTGATAGGACAGGACTGGGCGATGGCTACGGTGGATCTGAGGGACGCTTATTACCACGTCCCAATATATCCAGAATTCCGGAAATACCTAAGATTCGCAATATCTCAGGATCAGGAAATAGTACACTACCAGTTCAACTCCCTTCCCTTCGGAATCGCCTCAGCTCCCAGAGTCTTTACAAAGATCATGACCGAAGCCGTTATATTCATCCGTCTTCAGTGGATCTGCATAGTACCCTATCTAGACGATCTACTCATTGTCGCTCCTTCAGTCTCCCGCCTCAGGGCGGACTTAACAAAATCTCTAGAAATCCTAAAGTCGTTGGGTTGGATCCCGAATCAAGAGAAATCGGACCTACTTCCCTCCAGGAGGAAGAAGTTCCTAGGGGTCCTTCTGGACTCGGAGGTGAGGAGATCCTTTCTGCCCAGAGAACGTCAACTCGATCTGGTACAGAAGATAACTGCATTCAGAACCCTGAAGGCTCCTACTCTACGAAATTCCATGTCTATTCTGGGATCTCTAACATCTTGTATCCAGATGGTATCTTGGGCCCAAGCCCACACGAGAGTCCTCCAAACCCATGTCCTATCATCCTGGGACGGACAGCAGAGTTCTCTTTCCAAGAGGATTTCCCTCCCCAATCATGTCAGAGCATCCCTGACATGGTGGCTACGGCTCCGAAACCTCCAACGGGGGGTCAGTTGGGACCAGATACCGTTAAAGACACTCACATCGGACGCCAGTCAAAGGGGATGGGGAGCTATAGTCGAGGGAACCCATTTCCAGGGCACCTGGGCCCCAGACATCAGAGCAAGCTCTTCAAACTTCAGAGAACTGAAAGCGGTGGAAGAGGCGTTAAAAGCCGCATCCTTTATTGTTCAGGGACACCATGTCAGAATATATTCCGACAATATGACCACAGTAGCATACCTTCGTCATCAGGGAGGCACAAGATTCAAGAAACTAAAAACCTTAGCCTCAAACATTTTTTTCTGGGCAGAGAGGCACCTCCTCTCTATTTCGGCAGTTCAGCTGAAAGGGTCAGCCAATACCCAGGCAGATTTCCTGAGCAGAAGGGATGTACATCCAGGGGAATGGTGTCTGGACCAGGAGGTCTTCCTCTCCCCGATTTCCAGATGGGGGATCCCAGAAGTGGACCTTTTTGCCAACAGTCAGAATGCCAAGCTGCAAACTTATTTCTCCCTAAATATGGCAGACAGAGCACTGGACATGGATGCGTTCTCTCACCCGTGGAGGTTCAACCTCGTCTATGCCTTTCCTCCGATCCCATTGTTATCAAAAACTCTACAGAAGATCCGATCGGAGCGAGTTACGGCGATTCTAATCGCGCCAACATGGCCGGGGAGGAGTTGGTACAGCGCCCTGTTAGACTTGGCTCAGGAAGGTCCAGTATGTCTACCTCAGAAGGAGAATCTTCTTCATCAGGGACCGTTGCTGCATCCAAACCTTCACAGGTTAAATCTTTCAGCATGGCTTCTGAGGCCGAAATACTAAAGGCAAGAGGTCTCTCAGATGAAGTAATTCATACTCTCCAAAACAGTAGAAAGCCCGTAACAAATGCCATTTATGCCAAAATCTGGAAGAAGTTTTCATCGTGGTATCTTCCAGATATTCCAGACCCATTTCATCCAAATATTGCCAAAATTCTGGACTTCTTGCAAAGGGGTCTAGAGATGGGTCTTAGGCCCAATACCTTAAAAGTACAAATTTCAGCACTTAGCTCCTATTTTGACCAGGAACTAGCCAAACATCGGTGGATCAGGCGTTTTATAACTTCAGCGAGTAGAATCCGTCCCAGAGTTCTCAACAATACTCCTCCTTGGGACCTTAATTTGGTCCTTAATAGTCTAACTCGGGACCCTTTCGAACCTTTATCTCAGTCTTCATTAAAGGTTCTTACCCTGAAAACGGTCTTTTTAGTGGCTATTACCTCTGCCAGACGGATAGGAGAACTACATGCCCTATCCATACAAGAGCCTTATTTGAGGGTAACATCTGATAGTATAATCCTTTGTCTAGACCCTACCTTCTTACCTAAAGTAACATCAGACTTTCATAGAGGTCAGGGCATAGTGTTGCCCTCATTCTACCCGGATCCTTCTAATGTGAGAGAAGAGTCCTTCCACACTCTGGATGTCCGCAGAGTGGTTCTATATTATCTTTCACAAACAGAGAGTTGGAGGATTGATCAAAATCTCTTCATTCAACACTCCGGAAAGAACAAAGGTAGAAAGGCGACAAAAAATACTATCGCAAACTGGATTAAACAAGCCATATCTCTGGCATACTCATCCCAGAATCTACCACCTCCTCCATCACTGAAGGCCCATTCTACATGTTCGGTGTCAACATCATGGGCAGAGAGAGGTGACGCTTCTACGGAGCAGATTTGCAGAGCTGCCACCTGGTCATCAGTACATACGTTCACCAGGCACTACAGGCTTGATTTCAACCGGGATTTAACTTTCGGCAGAACAGTTCTGCAGGCGGTTGTCCCCCCTTAGAAATTATTTGTTGGTACTACTCCAGTACTGCTGTCGTGGAAGGTGACTGGAGAAAATAGAATTATTCTTACCGTTAATTCGGTTTCTAGGAACCTTCCACGACAGCACTAATTTCCCTCCCTATCTGATAATTTTATTGGATGATTCCTGCACTTAAGTGGTAACTATACATACTACTGTGTCCAGAAATAACACTGGAGGTGGCAGGAAGGGGAGGGTATTTAACCTCTTTGTGTTTCCTGTCCCCCATTAGGGCGGGGAGACATCCTCCAGTACCGCTGTCGTGGAAGGTTCCTAGAAACCGAATTAACGGTAAGAATAATTCTATTTTTGTCCCATAGCTGTGCCATATAGTGCTCTGCACCACCGTTCATTATTGCCCCATAGCTGTGCCATATAGTGCTCTGCACAGTTCATTCTTGCCCCATAGCTGTGCCATATAGTGCTCTGCACCGTTCATTATTGCCCCATAGCTGTGCCATATAGTGCTCTGCACCGTTCATTATTGTCCCATAGCTGTGCCATATAGTGCTCTGCACCGTTCATTCTTGCCCCACAGATGTGCCATATAGTGCTCTGCACCATTCATTTTTGTCCCATAGCTGTGCCATATAGTGCTCTGCACCGTTCATTATTGCCCCATAGCTGTGCCATATAATGCTCTGCACCGTTCATTATTGCCCCATAGCTGTGCCATATAGTGCTCTGCACCGTTCATTATTGCCCTACAGATGTGCCATATAGTGCTCTGCACTGTTCATTATTGCCCCATAGCTGTGCCATATAGTGCTCTGCACCGTTTATTATTGTCCCATAGCTGTGCCATATAGTGCTCTGCACCGTTCATTATTGACCCATAGCTGTGTCATATAGTGCTCTGCACCGTTCATTATTGTCCCATAGCTGTGCCATATAGTGCTCTGCACCGTTCATTATTGCCCCATAGCTGTGCCAAATAGTGCTCTGCACCGTTTATTATTGTCCTATAGCTGTGCCATATACAGTCATGGCCAAAATTTTTGAGAATGACACCAAAATTATATTTTCACATGATCTGCTGCCCTCTGGTTTTTATTAGTGTTTGTCTGATGTTTATATCACATAAAGAAATATAATTGCAATCATATTATGAATACCAATAGGTTATATTGACAGTTAGAATGAGTTAATGCAGCAAGTCAATATTTGCAGTGTTGACCCTTCTTCTTCAAGACCTCTGCAATTCTCCCTGGCATGCTCTCAATCAACTTCTGGACCAAATCCTGACTGATAGCAGTCCATTCTTGCATAATCAATGCTTGCATTTTGCCAGAATTTGTTGGTTTTTGTTTGTCCACCCGTCTCTTGATGATTGACCACAAGTTCTCAATGGGATTAAGATCTGGGGAGTTTCCAGGCCATGGACCCAAAATCTCTATGTTTTGTTCCATGAGCCATTTAGTTATCACCTTTGCCTTATGGCAAGGTGCTCCATCATGCTGGAAAAGGCATTGTTGTGCGCCAAACAGCTCTTGGACGGTTGGGAGAAGTTGCTCTTGGAGGACATTCTGGTACTATTCTTTATTCATGGCTGTGTTTTTAGGCAAGACTGTGAGTGAGCCGATTCCCTTGGCTGAGAAGCAACCCCACACATGAATGGTTTCAGGATGCTTTACAGTTGGCATGAGACAAGACTGGTGGTAGTGCTCACCTCTTCTTCTCTGAATAAGCTGTTTTCCAGATGGCCCAAACAATCGAAAAGGGGATTCATCAGAGAAAATAACTTTGCCCCAGTCCTCAGCAGTCCACTCCCTGTACCTTTTGCAGAATATCAGTCGGTCCCTGATGTTTTTTCTAGAGAGAAGTGGCTTCTTTGCTGCCCTACTTGAAACCAGGCCTTGCTCAAAGAGTCTCCGCCTCACAGTGCGTGCTGAAGCACTCACACCAGCCTGCTGCCTTCCTGAGCAAGCTCGGCACTGCTGGTAGTCCAATCCCGCAGCTGAAACAGTTTTAAGATACGGTCCTGGCGCTTGCTGGTCTTTCTTGAGCGCCCTGGAGCCTTTTTGACAACAATGGAAGCTCTCTCCTTGAAGTTCTTGATGATGCGATAGATTGTTGACTGAGTTGCAATCTTTGTAGCTGCGATACTCTTCCCTGTTAGGCCATTTTTGTGCAGTGCAATGATGGCTGCACATGTTTCTATAGAGATAACCATGGTTAACTGAAGAGAAACAATGATACCAAGCACCAGCCTCCCTTTAAAGTGTCCAGTGATGTCATTCTTACTTAATCATGACTGATTGATCGCCAGCCCTGTCCTCATCAACACCCACACCTGTGTTAATGGATCAATCACTAAAACGATGTTAACTGCTCCTTTTAAGGCAGGACTGCAATGATGCTGAAATGTGTTTTGGGGGTTAAAGTTCATTTTCTGGGCAAATATTGACTTTGCAAGTACAGTAATTGCTGTTAAGCTGATCACTCTGACATTCAGGAGTATATGCAAATTGCCATTAGAAAAAATGAAGCAGTAGACTTTGGAAAAATTAATATTTGTCTCATTCTCAAAATTTTTGGCCATGACTGTAGTGCTCTACACCGTTCATTATTGCCCCATAGCTGCCATATAGTGCTCTGCACCGTTCATTATTGCCCCATAGATGCTCCTTATAAAGCTCTGCCATTGCTGCTGCTGCAATAAAAAATAAAAAAAAACATACTCACCTCTCTTGCTTGCAGCTCCCGGCGTCCGGTCCCGGCGTCTCTCCACACTGACTGATCAGGCAGAGGGCGGCGCGCACATTATATGCGTCATCGCGCCCTCTGACCTGCACAGTCAGAGCGGAGAGACGCAGGGAAGATGGAGAGGCGCCGGGAAGATGGAGCGACGCCCGGCGTGTGGAACGGGGATAGGTAAATATGACATACTTACCTGCTCCCGGCGTCCCGCTCCTTCTCCCGGACAGCTGGTCTTCGGTGCCGCAGCCTCTTCCTCTATCAGCGGTCACCGTTACCGCTGATTAGAGAAATCAATATGCGGCTATCTATGGGAGTGGAGTCCATATTCATTTCTCTAATGAGCGGTCCCACGTGACCGCTGAAGAGGGGAAGAGCTGCAGCACCCGAAGACCGTGGGACGGCAGGGGGAGCGCCAGGATCGCCCTCTCCCCCTCACCCGCCGACCCTGCCACCCACCGTGACTCGAGTATAAGCCGAGAGGGGCACTTTCAGCCCAAAAATTTGGGCTGAAAATCTCGGCTTATACTCGAGTATATACGGTATCTAATTTTGATGGTAACAAACTGCAGTGGTGAGCGTTCCTTCTCAAAACTCAAATTAGTTGAAAACCGGTTAAGGGCATCCATGAAGCAGGAACAACTTGTAAATTTGGCTATCATGAGCATCGAGTCAGATATATTGCATGAATTGGACTTTATTGACATGATTAGTGATTTTGCAGCATGAAAATCAAGGAAAGTGCCTGGATTGTAAAAAATGAATGATTTTACCTGAATTACTCTGCGTAAATGATTTTTGTAAATAAACTTGTGTTCGTTTCATTTTGTGTTTTTGCATTACATATTGCAACACCTTGAAAAATGGGCCCCGGGCCAACCACCTCTTAAATCCGGCCCTGGTATGCATGCGGATCTGTGCAGATGATATGCTCTGCACAGAGACGCAAATGTGAAACCACAGCAGTCCTGGTTAGATACTTGTTCATAGGCTGCAGTGTTAACCCCTTCCCGACCTGTGACGCCACGTAGGCGTCATGAAAGTCGGTGCCAATCCGACCTGTGATGCCTATGTGGCGTCATGGAGGGATCACATCCCTGCAGATCGGGTGAAAGGGTTAACTCCAATTTCACCCGATCTGCAGGGACAGGGGGAGTGGTACTTTAGCCCAGGGGGGGTGGCTTTGCCCCCACGTGGCTACGATCGCTCTGATTGGCTGTGGCATTTTCAACAGCCAATCAGAGCAATTTGTAATATTTCACCTATGAAATTTGGTGAAATATTACAATCCAGCCGCTGTCAGTCTTTCCTCCCCTCCGTTTTGTGCTCTGCTGCCCTCCGCTGCTTTCCTCTCCCCTCTTCTCCCCTCCGGTGCCCCCCCCCCCCCCCGCTGTCCGATCCCACCCCCCTGTACCGCTGGAGTCCCGGGGACCATACCGGTGTCCGTCCGGCATCTTCAATGGGCGCCGCCATCTTCCAGCCGGCAGATTCGTTAACCCCTTCCCGACCTGTGACACAGCGTAGGCGTCATGAAAGTCGGTGCCAATCCGACCTGTGATGCATATGCTGTGTCACAGAATGATCGCGTCCCTGCAGATCGGGTGAAAGGGTTAACTCCAATTACACCCGATCTGCAGGGACAGGGGGAGTGGTAGTACAGCTCAGGGGGGGTGGCTTCAGCCCCCCCCCCCCCCGTGGCTACGATCACTCTGATTGGCTGTTGAATGTGAAACTGCCAATCAGAGCGATTTGTAATATTTCACCTATTAAAACTGGTGAAATATTACAATCCAGCCATGGCCGATGCTGCAATATCATCGGCCATGGCTGGAAACACTGGTCTGCCCCCCCCCACCGCCACCGATCCCCCCCCCCCCAGTCCTCTGATCAGTCCTGCACACTGCTCCGCTCCCCTCCGTCCTCCTGTCAGCTCCCCCCCGTCCTCCTGTCCGCTCCCCCCGTGCTCCAATCCAACCCCCTGCACTCCGATCCACCCCCACCATGCTCCGATCCACCCCCCGTCCCCCCCCCACCCCATCATACTTACCGAGCCTCCCGCAGTTCGTCCGTCTTCTCCATGGGCGCCGCCATCTTCCAAAAGGGCAGGCGCATGCGCAGTGCGCCCGCCGAATCTGCCGGCCGGCAGATTCGTTCCAATGTGCACTTTGATCACTGTGATAGGTTTTATCACAATCACAGTGATCAAAATAAAAAAAATAGTAAATGACCCTCTCCCCCCCCCTTTGTCATCCCCATAGGTAGGGACAATAATAAAATAAATAATTTTTTTTTTCCCACTAAGGTTGGGGTAAGAACTAGGGTTAGGGTTCGGGTTTCGGTATGTGCACACGTATTCTGGTCCTCTGAGGATTTTTCCGCAGCGGATTTGATAAATCCGCAGTGCTAAACCGCTGTGAATTTATCGCGGTTTTACCGCGGTTTTTCTGCGCATTTCACTGCGGTTTTACAACTGCGATTTTCTATTGGAGCAGTTGTAAAACCGCTGCAGAATCCGCAGAAAGAAGTGACATGCTGCGGAATGTAAACCGCTGCGTTTCCGTGCAGTTTTTCTGCAGCATGTGTACAGCGACTTTTGTTTCCCATAGGTTTACATTGAACTGTAAACTCATGGGAAACTGCTGCGGATCCGCAGCGTTTTCCGCAGCGTGTGCACATACCTTTAGAATTAGGCTATGTGCACATGGTGCGTATTTGGCTGCAGATCCGCAGTGGATTGGCCGCTGCGGATTCGCAGCAGTGTTCCATCAGGTTTACAGTACCATGTAAACCTTTGGAAAACCAAATCCGCTGTGCCCATGGTGCGGAAAATACTGCGCGGAAACGCTGCGTTGTATTTTCCGCAGCATGTCAATTCTTTGTGCAGATTCCGCAGCGTTTTACACCTGTTCTTCAATAGGAATCCGCAGGTGAAATCCGCACAAAAAACACTGGAAATCCGTGGTAAATCTGCAGGTAAAACGCAGTGCCTTTTACCCGCGGATTTTTCAAAAATGGTGCTGAAAAATCTCACACGAATCCGCAACGTGGGCAACCTTAGGGTTAGGGTTGGAATTAGGGTTGTGGTTAGGGGTGTGATTAGGGTTACGGGTGTGTTGGGATTAGGGCTGTGATTAGGGTTATGGCTACAGTTGGGATTAGGGTTAGGGGTATGTCGGGGTTAGTGTTGGAGTTAGAATTGAGGAGTTTCCACTGTTTAGGCACATCAGGGGGTCTCCAAACGCAACATGGCGCCACCATTGATTCCAGCCAATCTTGTATTCAAAACGTCAAATGGTGCTCCCTCACTTCCGAGCCCCGACGTGTTCCCAAACAGTGGTTTACCCCCACATATGGGGTACCAGCATACTCAGGACAAACTGCGCAACAATAACTGGGGTCCAATTTCTCCTGTTACCCTTGTGAAAATAAAAAATTGCTTGCTAAAACATCATTTTTGAGGAAAGAAAAATGATTTTTTATTTTCACGGCTCTGCGTTGTAAACGTCTGTGAAGCACTTGGGGGTTCAAAGTGCTCACCACATATCTAGATAAGTTCCTTTCGGGGTCTAGTTTCCACAATGGGGTCACTTGTGGGGGGTTTCTACTGTTTAGCCACATCAGGGGCTCTGCAAATGCAACGTGACGCCCGCAGAGCATTCCATCAAAGTCTGCATTTCAAAACGTCACTACTTCACTTCTGAGCCCCGGCATGTGCCCAAACAGTGGTATACCCCCACATATGGGGTATCAGCGTACTCAGGAGAAACTGGACAACAACTTTTGGGGTCAAATTTCACCTGTTACCCTTGGGAAAATAAAAAAAAATGCGGGCTAAAAAATCATTTTTGAGAAAAGAAAACATTTTTTTTTATTTTCATGGCTCTGCGTTATAAACTTCTGTGAATCACTTGGGGGTTCAAAGTGCTCACCACACATCTAGATTAGTTCTTTTGGGGGTCTAGTTTCCAAAATGGGGTCATTTGTGGGGGATCTCCAATGTTTAGGCATACAGGGGCTCTCCAAACGCGACATGGTGTCCGCTAATGATTGGAGCTAATTTTCCATTTAAAAAGCCAAATGGCGTGCCTTCCCTTCCGAGCCCTGCCGTGCGCCCAAACAGTGGTTTACCCCCACATATGAGGTATCAGCGTACTCAGGACAAATTGGACAACAACTTTCGTGGTTCAGTTTCTCCTTTTACCATTGTGAAAATAAAAAAATTGTTGCTAAAAGATCATTTTTGTGACTAAAAAGTTAAATGTTCATTTTTTCCTTCTATGTTGCTTCTGCTGCTGTGAAGCACCTGAAGGGTTAATAAACTTCTTGAATGTGGTTTTCTGCACCTTGAGGGGTGCAGTTTTTAGAATGGTGTCACTTTTGGGTATTTTCAGCCATATAGACCCCTCAAACTGACTTCAAATGTGAGGTGGTCCCTAAAAAAAATGGTTTTGTAAATTTCGTTTAAAAATGAGAAATCGCTGGTCAAATTTTAACCCTTATAACTTTCTAGCAAAAAAAAATTTTGTTTCCAAAATTGTGCTGATGTAAAGTAGACGTGTGGGAAATGTTATTTATTAACTATTTTGTGTCACGTAACTCTCTGGTTTAACAGAAAAAAAATTCAAAATGTGAAAATTGCGAAATTTTCTAAATTTTCGCCAAATTTCCATTTTTATCACAAATGAACGCAGAATTTATTGACCTAAATTTACCACTACCATGAAGCCCAATATGTCACGAAAAAACAATCTCAGAACCGCTAGGATCCATTGAAGCTTTCCTGAGTTATTACCTCATAAAGGGACACTGGTCAGAATTGCAAAAAACGGCCAGGTCATTAAGGTCAAAATTGGCTGAGTCATGAAGGGGTTAATGCTACATTTTGATCACTGTGATAGGTTATATCACAGTGATCAAAATAAAAAAAAATAGTAAATAAAGCCCCCCCCATATCACCCCCATAGGTACGGAAAATAATGAAATAAATAAAATATATTTATTTTTATTTTTCCACTAGGGTTAGGGCTAGGGTTAGGGTTATGGCTAGGGTTGCAATTAGCGTTAGAATTAGGCTATGTGCACACGGTGCGGATTTGGCTGCGGATCCGCAGCGGATTGGCTGCTGCTGATTCGTGGCAGTTTTCCATCACGTTTACAGTACCATGTAAACCTATGGAAAACTAAATCCGCTGTGCCCATGGTGCGGAAAATACTGTACGGAAACACTGAGTTGTATTTTCCGCAACATGTCAATTCTTTGTGCGGATTCCGCAACGTTTTACACCTGTTCCTCAATAGGAATCCGCAGGTGAAATCCGCACAAAAAACACTGGAAATCCGCAGTAAATCCGCAAGTAAAATGCAGTGTGTTTTACCTGCGGATTTTTCAAAAACAGTGCGGAAAAATCCGCACACGAATCCACAACGTGGGCACATAGCCTTAGGGTTAGGGCTGAAATTAGGGTTAGGGGTATGTTGAGGTTAGGGTTAGGCTTGTGGTTAGGGTTATGGTTAAGGTTGGGATTAGGGTTGGTTGTGTGTTGAGGTTAGGGTTGAGATTAGGGTTAGGGGTGTGTTGAGGTTAGGGTTGTGGTTAGGGGTGTGTTAGGGTTAGGGTTGTGATTACGGTTATGGTTAGAGTTGGGATTAGAGTTAGGGGTGTGTTGGGGTTAGTGTTGGAGTTAGAATTGAGGGGTTTCCATTGTTTAGGCACATCAGGGGGTCTCCAATCACGACATGGCGTCACCATTGATTCCAGCCAATCTTGCATTCAAAAAGTCAAATGGTGCTCCCTCCCTTCCGAGCCCCGACGTGTGCCCAAACAGTGGTTTACCCAAACATATGGGGCATAAGCGTACTCCAGAAAAATTGTACAACAATTTTGGGGGTCTAATTTCTCCTGTTACCCTTGGAAAAATTAAAAAATGGGGGCTAAAAAATTATTTTTGTGGGGAAAAAAAGATTTTTTTATTTTCACGGCTCTGCGAAGCACTTGGGGGTTCAAAGTGCTCACCACAAATCTAGATAAGTTCCTTGGGGGGGGGGGGTCTAGTTTCCAAAATGGGGTCACTTGTGGTGGGTTTCTACTGTTTAGGTACATCAGGGGCTCTGCAAACGCAACGTGACGCCTGCAGACCATTCCATCAAGTCTGCATTTCAAAAGTCACTACTTCCCTTCCAAGCTCCTACGTGTGCCCAAACAGTGGTTTACCCCCACATATTGGGCATCAGCGTACTCAGGACAAACTGGACAACAACTATTGGGGTTCAGTTTCTAGTGTTACCCTTGTGAAAATAAAAATTGTGGGCTAAAAAAATCATTTTTGAGGAAAAAAAAAAGATTTTTTATTTTTATGGCTCTGTGTTATAAACTTTTGTGAAGCACTTGGGGGTTAAAGTGCTCACCACACATCTAGATAAGTTCGTTGGGGGGTCTAGTTTCCAAAATGGTGTCACTTGTGGGGGAGTTCAAATGTTTAGGCACACAGGGGTTCTCCAAAGCGACATGGTGATCGCTAACGATTGGAGTTAATTTTTGTATATATTTTGTATATATACCGTATATACTAGAGTATAAGCCGACCCCCCCTAATTTTGCCACAAAAAAACTGGGAAAACTTAATGACTCTAGTATAAGCCTAGGGTGGAAAATGCAGCAGCTACCGGTAAATTTCAAAAGTAAAAATAGATACCAATAAAAGTAAAATTAATTGAGACATCAGTAGGTTAAGTGTTTTTGAATATCCATATTGAATCAAGAGCCCCATATAATGCTCCATAAAGTTTGATGGGCCCCATTAAATGCTCCATATTAAAATATGCCCCATATAATCCTGCATAAAGGGTAATAAGGGCCCCATAAGATGCTCCATACAGTCACTGCCCCTTATAGTGCTGCACAATCCTTATGGCCCCATACAGATGCTCCATACATTCACTGCCCCTTATAGTGCTGCACAATCGTTATGGCCCCATAAGATGCTCCATACAGTCACTGCTCCTTATAGTGC
The DNA here is from genome assembly GCF_032444005.1 of Ranitomeya imitator. Taxonomy (NCBI): domain Eukaryota; kingdom Metazoa; phylum Chordata; class Amphibia; order Anura; family Dendrobatidae; genus Ranitomeya; species Ranitomeya imitator. The sequence continues at coordinate 400,952,818 of NC_091286.1, read as the reverse complement.
TGCACAATCGTTATGGCCCCATACAGATGCTCCATACAGTCACTTGCCCCATTTGCTGTGGCTGCGATAAAAAAAAATAAAAAAAATCATATACTCACCTCTCCGTCGCTCAGGACCCCGACACTTTTACCTGCTCCTCGTTCAGGTGCGGCTCCGTCCTCAGCACTGACGTTCAGCAGAGGGCGCGCACTGACTACGTCACCGCGCCCTCTGATGTGGGCGTCACAGCCAGAGGACGCTGATGACGGAGCTGCACCGGAACGAGGAGAGGTAAATATCGCGCAGCGCTCCCCCTCCCCGTATACCTACCTGCTCCTGGCACGGTGCAGTCCCTGCTTCTCCCGGCGCTGCATATTCTTCCTGTACTGAGCGGTCACCGTTACCGCTCATTACAGTAATGAATATGCGGCTCCACCCCTATGGATGGTGGAGCCGCATATTTATTACGGTAATGAGCGGTACCATGTGACCGCTCAGTACAGGAAGAATATGCAGCGCTGGAAGAAGCAGGGATCGCACCAGGAATAGGTAAGTATAATTAGATAGCCCCCGTTCCCCCTCCCCTGCCAACCCTGGGTATGACTCGAGTATAAGCCGAGAGGGGGACTTTCAGCCCCCAAAAATCTCGGCTTATACTCGAGTATATACGGTAGTTATTCCTATTCTATGTGTACACATATATTTTAGCTATTCTAACCTGTCAGTGTGATTTTACTGTACACCGCACTGAATTACCGGCCTTTCTATAGAACACCGGTGCGTATCTCTCGCAATTCACACGCATGGTCCGTGTGTAATCCGTATTTTTATCGCCCCCATAGACTTTCATTGGCGGATTTTTTTGCGCAATACGCTGACAAACGCAGCATGCGGCGATTTTCTCAGCCCTGAAAATAAGGTCGAGAAATATACGGCTGATGGGAGCTACCCAATAGAGAAACATTGGTCCGTGTGCAATGCGTTGTTTTTGCGCCTCTCATACGTCCGTATTCCTCTCTAGTGTGACCCTGGCCTAAGACATACAGAAAATTCCTCTTCTATTTCTGCCTTCCCCACAGATATGTGCCCCTCCTGCTCCAGCCCCCGAGCTGAGTTTCAACTATGTCTCCCCCCAAACAACTAAGAAGCAAAGAGACACCTTATCATGAGCCTCCTTGATTGCCTGTAGCTGCTCACATTTCTGCAGGAAGTTTCTTAGACATGGTGTGGGGCAGCCACCCGCCTCCTCAGTGGTGCTGCACTGTCTGCTTCCTGCTCTCCTATTGGTAAGGCAGCACACTGAGCAGAAAAAAATGCAGTACAGCCTCTGGTTGAGAAGCTGTCACTAATCAGCAAGCAGGAAGGACGCTGCAGCCCCTAAGGACCTCTGCTGCACCAATCAGAGTGATGCTGCTGAGCCGGAAAACAAGAAAAAATGAACATTTAATTAACTTTTTTTTTCACAAATTTACTTTAGACCCAGTTTTTTTTTTTATTTTCACAAGGGTAACAGGAAAAGATAGACCCCCAAATTTGTAGTACAATTTCTTCTGAGTACACTGATACCCCACATGAGGAAGAAAACGACTGTTTGGGCACAGGGCAGGGCTCTGAAGGGAAGGAGCACCATTTGACTTTTTGAATGTAAAATTTGCTTGAATTACTAGCGGACGCCATGTCCCATTTGGAAAGCTCCTGATGTTCCTAAGCAATGGAAATTCCCTACAAGTGATCCCCATTTTGGAAACTTGAACCCTCAACAAATGTATTTTAGATGTGGGGTGAGCACCTTGAACCCCCAGGTGCTTCACTGAAGTTTATAACCTTGAGCCGTGAAAATAAAAAATCACATTTTCCCCACAAAAATGTTATTTTAGTCCAATTTTTTTTTTCATTTTCAAATGGGTGACAGGAGAAATTGCACCATACAATTTGTTGTGCAATTTCTCCTGATTACACCAATACCCCATATGTAGGAGAATACTACTTTTGAGGCACAGTGCAAAGCTCAGAACGAAAGAGACACCATATTGGAGTTCCGATTTTTCTGGAATTGTTTGAGGGTGACATATATTATTAGCAGAGCCCCTGAGAACTGATTTTACAAACTACACTCCCCAATGAATTCATCTAAGGGTGCAGTGATCGTATTGACACCACTAGGGTTGAGCGAAACGGGTCATTCATTTTCAAAAGTCGCCGACATTTGGCAAAGTCGGGTTTCATGAAACCCGATCCGACCCCTGTGCGGGGTCGGCCATGCGGTACGCGACTTTCGCGCCAAAGTCGCGTTTCAATGACGCGAAAAGCGCCATTTCTCAGCCAATGAAGGTGAACGCAGAGTGTGGGCAGCGTGATGACATAGGTCCTGGTCCCCACCATCTTAGAGAAGGGCATTGCAGTGATTGGCTTGCTGTCTGCGGCGTCACAGGGGCTATAAAGGGGCGTTCCCGCCGACCGCCATCTTACTGCTGCTGATCTGAGCTTAGGGAGAGGTTGCTGCCGCTTCGTCAGAAGCAGGGATAGCGTTAGGCAGGGTCCATTAACCACCAAACCGCTTGTGCTGTAGCGATTTCCACTGTCCAACACCACCTTCGGTGTGCAGGGACAGTGGAAGCTACATTTTTTTTTTTTTTCTCAGCGCTGTAGCTCATTGGGCTGCCCTAGAAGGCTCCCTGATAGCTGCATTGCTGTGTGTACGCCGCTGTGCAAACCAACTGCTTTTTTCAAAGCACAAATCCTCTTGTTCCTTCCTTTCTGCACAGCTATCTTTTTTGTTTGTCCACACTTTTTATTTAATTTGTGCATCAGTCCACTCCTTATTGCTGCCTGCCATACCTGGCTGAGATTACTGCAGGGAGATAGTAATTGTAGGACAGTCCCTGTTTTTATTTTTTTTTTGTGGGAGATTAAGATTGGCATTTCTGCTAGAGTGCCATCCCTGTGTGTGCCATCTCTCACTCAGTGGGCCATAGAAAGCCTATTTATTTTTTTGCTTGATTTGGGTTCTAAAATCTACCTGAAAAAATCAATAAATCAATCAGTGGGAGATAAATATTGGCCTCTGGGCTTGTGTGCCACTCCTGACTCCTGTGTGTGCCATCTCTCACTCAGTGGGCCATAGAAAGCCTATTTTTTTTTTTATTTGGTTTCTAAATTCTCCCTGAAAAAATCATTTTATTTTATTTGGTTTCTAAATTCTTCCTGAAAAAATCATTTTATTTTATTTTGTTTCTAAAGTCTCCCTGGAAAAAAAAAAAAAAAACAGTGGGAGATTAATATTGACATTTGTGCTTGAGTGACAGTCCTGTGTGTGTGGCATCTATGTGATTTGGTGCCACAGAAAACATTGTAACATTGTGCCTGATTTTCCTTGTGGTCTCACCAACCTGTAAAGGGATATTGAAATCATTCTGAAGTTATAGCTCACCGTGTAGTGGAGCATCAGGTGGTCGTGGGAAAAAAAATATTCCACCTAAGTCTGGAGCTGTGGAGCCAGGTTCGTCGTCTGGCTACACAAGGCCTCGAACGCTCTCTTTTCTGGGAGTAGGAAAACCGCTTTTAAAGCCGGAGCAGCAACAGCAAGTTTTGGCTTACCTTGCAGACTCAGCCTCTAGCTCTTTTGCCTCCTCTTCTGAAACTGGTAAATGTAAAAGCAGCGCGTCGCTTGTGGATGTTCACGGTCAGGGACAAGTTGCTTCCTTGTCCTCTTCAGCAAAAACAACACCAAGAGAGAAGGATGCAGCAGGCGACACAACGGGTTACTCCATGGAGCTCTTTACACATACCATCCCTGGCTTAGAAAGTGAAACACTTAACCGGCCATGCCCATTACAAGTAGATTCTGACATGGAGTGCACTGATGCACAGCCACAGCCAGACTACTATGCTGGTCCTTTGACTCAGACCACAACATTGCCCTCTCAGGGTACTGATACACAATCAGACCCTGATGAGACTATGTTGCCCCGTCACGAACGCTATACCACCGACCGACACGGTGACACAGACGAAGTTGCACACGAGCTAGAAGAGGAGGTAATAGATGACCCAGTTGTTGACCCCGATTGGCAGCCATTGGGGGAACAGGGTGCAGGCGGCAGTAGTTCAGAAGCGGAGGTGGAGGAGGGGCCGCAGCAGGCATCAACATCGCAACAGGTTCCATCTGCCGGGCCCGTATCTGGCCCAAAACGCGTGGCAAAGCCAAAACCTGTTGGAGGACAGCGTGGCCATCCGGTTAAAGCTCAGTCTGCAATCCCTGAAAAGGGATCCGATGCTAGGAAGAGTGCAGTCTGGCATTTTTTTAAACAACATCCAATTGATCAGCGCAAAGTCATCTGTCAAAAATGTTCAACTAGCTTAAGCAGAGGTCAGAATCTGAAAAATCTCAATACAAGTTGCATGCATAGACATTTAACCACCATGCATTTTCAAGCCTGGACTAACTACCAAACGTCCCTTAAGGTTGTAGCACCCTTGGCCAATGAAGCTAGTCAGCAACGCAACATCCCTTCCGTCACTGTAAGGCCACCATTTTCCGCACCACCGGCAGTATCTGTGCAGGTTTCTTTGCCAGCCAAAAGCAGTCAGGGTCAGGGAATCACCAGTTTTGTAGGAGGAAATATTGCATCTAGGGCACCGGCGGAAACAATACCATCTCCAACCGTCTCTCAGTTTGCCATGTCCACCGGCACACCCGCTAGTTCCACGATCTCCAGCTCTCCAGTCCAGCTCACCCTACATGAGACTCTGGTTAGAAAAAGGAAGTACTTATCCTCGCATCCGCGTACACAGGGTTTTAACGCCCACATAGCTAGACTAATCTCGTTAGAGATGATGCCCTACCGGTTAGTTGAAAGCGAAGCTTTCAAAGCCCTGGTGGAGTACGCTGAACCATGCTACGAGCTACCCAGTCGACACTTTTTTTCCAGAAAAGCCATCCCAGCCCTGCACCAGCATGTTAAACAGCGCATCGTCCATGCACTCAGGCAATCTGTGAGTACAAAGGTGCACCTGACTACAGATGCATGGACCAGTAGGCATGGCCAGGGACGTTACGTGTCCATCACGGCACACTGGGTGAATGTGGTGGATGCAGGGTCCACAGGGGACATCAATTTCGGGACAGTTGTGCCTAGCCCACGGTCTAGGAAACAGTTGGCTGTAGGCGTTCGCACCCCCTCCTCCTCGTCCTCCTGCAGAAGCGACAGCTCTTCCACAGACCGCAGTCGGCCAACCACTCCATCGGCAGCTGACACTGTTGCACACCAGTTGTCCCATTATGGGCCAGCTACTGGCAAGCGTCAGCAGGCTGTATTGGCTATGAAGTGTTTGGGCAACAACAGACACACCGCGGAAGTTCTGTCCGAGTTCTTGCAGCAAGAAACGCAGTCGTGGCTGGGCACAGTAGATCTTGAGGCAGGCAAGGTAGTGAGTGATAACGGAAGGAATTTCATGGCTGCCATCTCACTTTCCCAACTGAAACACATTCCTTGCCTGGCTCACACCTTAAACCTGGTGGTGCAGTGCTTATTGAAAACTTATCCTGGGTTCTCCGACCTGCTCCTCAAAGTGCGTGGACTTTGCTCACATATCCGACGTTCGCCTGTACACTCCAGCCGTATGCAGACCTATCAGCGGTCTTTGAACCTTCCCCAGCATCGCCTAATCATAGACGTTGCAACAAGGTGGAACTCAACACTGCACATGCTTCAAAGACTGTGCCAACAGAGGCGGGCTGTTATGTTTTTGTGGGAGGATACACATACACGGGCAGGCAGTAGGATGGCAGACATGGAGTTGTCAGGTGTGCAGTGGTCGAAGATACAAGACATGTGTCAAGTCCTTCAGTGTTTTGAGGAATGCACACGGCTGGTTAGTGCAGACAACGCCATAATAAGCATGAGCATCCCCCTAATGTCTCTGCTGATGCAAAGTTTGACGCACATAAAGGATCAGGCGTCTGCACCAGAGGAAGAGAAAAGCCTTGATGACAGTCAGCCATTGTCTGGTCAGGGCAGTGTACAGGACGAGGTAGCGGGCGAAGAGGAGGTGGAGGACGAGGAAGGATGATGGGGATGAGTATATTTTTAATGAGGAAGCTTTCCCGGGGGCACTGGAAATTGGTTGCGTGGCAAGGCCGGGTTCTGGTTTTTTGAGGAACACAAGTGACGTAGATTTGCCTGAAACTGCCCCTCAACCAATCACAACCGCAGATTTGACAACTTTGGCCCACATGGCGGATTATGCCTTACGTATCCTCAAAAGGGACACACGCATTACTAAAATGATGAACGATGACGATTACTGGTTGGCGTGCCTCCTTGATCCACGCTATAAAGGCAAATTGCAAAATATTATGCCACATGAGAACTTGGAACTAATATTAGCAACCAAACAATCAACTCTTGTTGACCGTTTGCTTCAGGCATTCCCAGCACACAGCGCCCGTGATCGTTCTCACACAAGCTCCAGGGGGCAGCAGACCAGGAGTGTTAGGGGTGCACACATCAGAAGTGGCGTTGGACAGAGGGGTTTTCTGACCAGGTTGTGGAGTGATTTTGCTATGACCGCAGACAGGACAGGTACTGCTGCATCAATTGAAAGTGACAGGAGACAACATTTGTCCAGTATGGTTACAAACTATTTTTCATCCCTTATCGATGTTCTCCCTCAACCGTCATTCCCATTTGATTACTGGGCATCCAAATTAGACACCTGGCCAGAATTGGCAGAATATGCATTGCAGGAGCTTGCTTGCCCGGCATCTAGTGTCCTATCAGAAAGAGTATTCAGTGCTGCAGGTTCAATATTAACCGAAAAAAGGACTCGTCTGGCTACCCAAAATGTTGATGATCTAGCATTCATTAAAATGAACCACAACTGGATTTCGAATTCTTTTGCCCCACCTTGCCCGGCCGACACCTAGCTTTCCTATGAAAAGCTCTTGCCTGTGGACTACTGTGAATTACTTTTCTAATGTCTAATTTGCTGCAGCTGATTGTCCAGCATACGACATGTTTACACCTCCCTAAATGGCCAAACTCCCCACACGGGGCCGTGGTATCGCGACTTGGCGCAAGCACCCGTGAGAGTGCTGTTTGTCTGAAGAGGTGGGTGTGCCCGCTTTTGGTCGACGGCACTGCCACTGGGTCCCTCATAGTACAATAAAATGTCTCTGGCGGTGGTGGTGCGCACCCAACGTCAGACACACTGTTGTAACATGAGGGGCCCTGGGCCTGTACCGCCGGCCAAAAGAGAGTTCACCCACCCCCAGGTCAAACATTGCTCTACCACTTCCACAGTTATCTCTTACACTTCCACCAATGTTTAGTCTATGCGCTGACATCCTTCCATTCCTGCCACTGACAATACCATTGTGTTGACATGTATGATGGTACTTAACATAGTCAGGGGCAGTGTCCTCTATTTACCACAGTAAATACTTTGCGCTAAATTAGTAGGTCTGAAACTACGCAGAGGATCCCACCCCTGTACCTAATGATTGCACCCTTTAGTGTTTTCGTTTTGTTTTAATGCGAGACATTCACATTTATTTATTGTTTTGGACTACTAACTGGCAGACACTCATTACAATCGGCCTCCGCTGACCAGACCACTGCTGCCCGTGTACCCCTGGAACCAATTTTAAATTGCCTACAGCCAGCCCAATTTAATTATGTTAGGCCTTCGAAGCCTGTCTGCGGCCCGTTCTTTCAACTACTACTACACTGACCTGTCTACTGCTGCCCTTGTACCCCTGGAACCAATTTTAAATTGCCTACAGCCAGCCCATTTTATTATGTTAGGCCTTCGAAGCCTGTCTGCGGTCCCTCCTTCCACAAGCCTCCACTGACCTGTCTACTGCTGCCCGTGTACCCCTGGAACCAATCATAAAGTGCCTACAGCCTGTCAAATTTTATTATGTTAGGCCTTCGAAGCCTGTCTGCGGTCCCTCCTTCCACTAGGCCTCCACTGACCAGACCACTGCTGCCCGTGTACCCCTGGAACCAATTTTAAATTGCCTACAGCCAGCCCATTTTATTATGTTAGGCCTTCGAAGCCTGTCTGCGGTCCCTCCTTCCACAAGCCTCCACTGACCTGTCTACTGCTGCCCGTGTACCCCTGGAACCAATCATAAAGTGCCTACAGCCTGTCCAATTTTATTATGTTAGGCCTTCGAAGCCTGTCTGCGGTCCCTCCTTCCACTAGGCCTCCACTGACCAGACCACTGCTGCCCGTGTACCCCTGGAACCAATTTTAAATTGCCTACAGCCAGCCCATTTTATTATGTTAGGCCTTCGAAGCCTGTCTGCGGTCCCTCCTTCCACTAGGCCTCCACTGACCAGACCACTGCTGCCCGTGTACCCCTGGAACCAATTATAAATTGCCTACAGCCAGCCCATTTTATTATGTTAGGGCTTCGAAGCCTGTCTGCGGCTCCTCCTTCCACTAGGCCTCCACTGACCAGACCACTGCTGCCCGTGTACCCCTGGAACCAATTATAAAGTGCCTACAGCCTGTCCAATTTAATTATGTTAGGCCTTCGAAGCCTGTCTGCGGCCCGTTCTTTCAACTACTACTACACTGACCTGTCTACTGCTGCCCGTGTACCCCTGGAACCAATTTTAAATTGCCTACAGCCAGCCCATTTTATTATGTTAGGCCTTCGAAGCCTGTCTGCGGTCCCTCCCTCCACTAGGCCTCCACTGACCAGACCACTGCTGCCCGTGTACCCCTGGAACCAATTTTAAATTGCCTACAGCCAGCCCAATTTTATTATGTTAGGCCTTCGAAGCCTGTCTGCGGTCCCTCCTTCCACTAGGCCTCCACTGACCAGACCACTGCTGCCCGTGTACCCCTGGAACCAATTATAAAGTGCCTACAGCCTGTCTAATTTTATTATGTTAGGCCTTCGAAGCCTGTCTGCGGTCCCTCCTTCCACTAGGCCTCCACTGACCAGACCACTGCTGCCCGTGTACCCCTGGAACCAATCATAAATTGCCTACAGCCAGCCCATTTTATTATGTTAGGCCTTCGAAGCCTGTCTGCGGCCCGTTCTTTCAACTACTACTACACTGACCTGTCTACTGCTGCCCGTGTACCCCTGGAACCAATTTTAAATTGCCTACAGCCAGCCCATTTTATTATGTTAGGCTTCGAAGCCTGTCTGCGGTCCCTCCTTCCACTAGGCTTCCACTGACCTGTCTACTGCTGCCCGTGTACCCCTGGAACCAATTTTAAATTGCCTACAGCCAGCCCAATTTTATTATGTTAGGCCTTCGAAGCCTGTCTGCGGCCCGTTCTTTCTACTACTACTACACTGTCCAGTCTACTGCTGCCTGTGTACCCCTGGAACCTATTTAAAAGTGCCTACAGTCCAATATTTTTTTGTTAGGCCTTCGAAGCCTGTCTGCGGCCCGTTCTTTCTACTACTCCTACACTGACCAGACCACTGCTGCCCGTGTACCCCTGGAACCTATTTTTTATTGCATAGAGCATCCTTTTTTTAATAGTAGGCGTACAAAGTCTGTCTGCGGTCCACTATTGAAATTGTCCTCCACTGCCCAGAGCAATGCTGCCTGTGTACCCCTGTAACCTTTTTTAAGCTGCAGTGAGCCACATTTTTGGTTTAAGGCCTACTACCTGTGTCTGTCTGCGCCACTCAATTCAGCTGTGTTCCTTTGAAAAAAGCTGAGCGTCATTAGTCTTGTTTTCAGCCTCTAGGAATTTTAAAACTGCATTGGGGCTACAACTTTGGTAGGGCCTACTAACGGTGTCTGCCGCCACAAGGTGTGCCCCAGGTTTCGTCCACATTGCTTCGATCTTCCTACTCTCGTTTAGTAATTGGTGAAAACTACACTGCATAAGGCGTACAAATTGGGTATGGGGTGTAGAGACGGTGTGTTCCACTCCAAGGTGTTCCCCAGGTTTCGTCCACATTGCTTCGGTCTTCCGACTCTCGTTTAGTAGTTGTAGAAAAGTACACTGCATTAGGCCTACAAATTGGGTATGGGGTGTAGAGACGGTGTGTTTCACTCCAAGGTGTTCCCCAGGTTTCCTCGCCATTGCTTCGATCTTAATGCTCTCGTTTAGTAGTTGTTGGAAACTACACTGCATTAGGCCTACAAATTGGGTATGGGGTGTAGAGAGACGGTGTGGTCCACTCCAAGGTGTTCCCCAGGTTTCCTGTCCATTGCTTCGATCTTCTGGCTCTCGTTTAGTAGTTGTTGGAAACTACACTGCATTAGGCCTACAAATTAAGTATGGGGTGTAGAGACGGTGTGTTCCACTCCAAGGTGTTCTCCAGGTTGCCTTTCCTGAGCTTCTATCTTCAGGCTCTCGTTTAGTAGTTGTTGGAAACTACACTGCATTAGGCCTACAAATTGAGTATGGGGTGTAGAGAGACGGTGTGTTCCACTCCAAGGTGTTCCCCAGGTTTCCTCTCCATTGCTTCGATCTTCTGGCTCTCGTTTAGTAGTTGTTGGAAACTACACTGCATTAGGCCTACACATTTGGTATGGGGTGTAGAGAGACGGTGTGTTCAACTCCAAGGTGTTCCCCAGGTTTCCTCTCCATTGCTTCAATTTTAATGCTCTCGTTTAGTAGTTGTTGGAAACTACACTGCATTAGGCCTACACATTTGGTATGGGGTGTAGAGAGACGGTGTGTTCCACTCCAAGGTGTTCTCCAGGTTGCCTTTCCTGAGCTTCTATCTTCAGGCTCTCGTTTAGTAGTTGTTGGAAACTACACTGCATTAGGCCTACAAATTGGGTATGGGGTATAGAGACGGTGTGTTCCACTCCAAGGTGTTCCCCAGGTTTCCTCTCCATTGCTTCGATCTTCCGACTCTCATTTAGTAGTTGTTGGAAACTACACTGCATTAGGCATACAAATTGGGTATGGGGTGTAGAGACGGTGTGTTCCACTCCAAGGTGTTCCCCAGGTTTCGTCTACATTGCTTCGGTCTTCCGACTCTCGTTTAGTAGTTGTTGAAAACTACACTGCATTAGGCCTACAAATTGGGTATGGGGTGTAGAGACGGTGTGTTCCACTCCAAGGTGTTCCCCAGGTTTCCTCTCCATTGCTTCGGTCTTCCGACTCTCGTTTAGTAGTTGTTGAAAACTACACTGCATTAGGCCTACAAATTGGGTATGGGGTGTAGAGAGACGGTGTGTTCCACTCCAAGGTGTTCCCCAGGTTTCCTCGCCATTGCTTCGGTCTAACGACTCTCGTTTAGTAGTTGTTTGAAACTACACTGCATTAGGCCTACAAATTGGGTATGGGGTGTAGAGAGACGGTGTGTTCCACTCCAAGGTGTTCTCCAGGTTGCCTTTCATGAGCTTCTATCTTCAGGCTCTCGTTTAGTAGTTGTTGGAAACTACACTGCATTAGGCCTACAAATTGGGTATGGGGTATAGAGACGGTGTGTTCCACTCCAAGGTGCTCCCCAGGTTTCCTCTCCATTGCTTCGATCTTCCGACTCTCGTTTAGTAGTTGTTGGAAACTACACTGCATTAGGCATACAAATTGGGTATGGCGTGTAGAGACGGTGTGTTCCACTCCAAGGTGTTCCCCAGGTTTCGTCTACATTGCTTCGGTCTTCCGACTCTCGTTTAGTAGTTGTTGAAAACTACACTGCATTAGGCCTACAAATTGGGTATGGGGTGTAGAGACGGTGTGTTCCACTCCAAGGTGTTCCCCAGGTTTCCTCTCCATTGCTTCGGTCTTCCGACTCTCGTTTAGTAGTTGTTGAAAACTACACTGCATTAGGCCTACAAATTGGGTATGGGGTGTAGAGAGACGGTGTGTTCCACTCCAAGGTGTTCCCCAGGTTTCCTCTCCATTGCTTCAATTTTAATGCTCTCGTTTAGTAGTTGTTGGAAACTACACTGCATTAGGCCTACACATTTGGTATGGGGTGTAGAGAGACGGTGTGTTCCACTCCAAGGTGTTCTCCAGGTTGCCTTTCCTGAGCTTCTATCTTCAGGCTCTCGTTTAGTAGTTGTTGGAAACTACACTGCATTAGGCCTACAAATTGGGTATGGGGTATAGAGACGGTGTGTTCCACTCCAAGGTGTTCCCCAGGTTTCCTCTCCATTGCTTCGATCTTCCGACTCTCATTTAGTAGTTGTTGGAAACTACACTGCATTAGGCATACAAATTGGGTATGGGGTGTAGAGACGGTGTGTTCCACTCCAAGGTGTTCCCCAGGTTTCGTCTACATTGCTTCGGTCTTCCGACTCTCGTTTAGTAGTTGTTGAAAACTACACTGCATTAGGCCTACAAATTGGGTATGGGGTGTAGAGACGGTGTGTTCCACTCCAAGGTGTTCCCCAGGTTTCCTCTCCATTGCTTCGGTCTTCCGACTCTCGTTTAGTAGTTGTTGAAAACTACACTGCATTAGGCCTACAAATTGGGTATGGGGTGTAGAGAGACGGTGTGTTCCACTCCAAGGTGTTCCCCAGGTTTCCTCGCCATTGCTTCGGTCTAACGACTCTCGTTTAGTAGTTGTTTGAAACTACACTGCATTAGGCCTACAAATTGGGTATGGGGTGTAGAGAGACGGTGTGTTCCACTCCAAGGTGTTCTCCAGGTTGCCTTTCATGAGCTTCTATCTTCAGGCTCTCGTTTAGTAGTTGTTGGAAACTACACTGCATTAGGCCTACAAATTGGGTATGGGGTATAGAGACGGTGTGTTCCACTCCAAGGTGCTCCCCAGGTTTCCTCTCCATTGCTTCGATCTTCCGACTCTCGTTTAGTAGTTGTTGGAAACTACACTGCATTAGGCATACAAATTGGGTATGGCGTGTAGAGACGGTGTGTTCCACTCCAAGGTGTTCCCCAGGTTTCGTCTACATTGCTTCGGTCTTCCGACTCTCGTTTAGTAGTTGTTGAAAACTACACTGCATTAGGCCTACAAATTGGGTATGGGGTGTAGAGACGGTGTGTTCCACTCCAAGGTGTTCCCCAGGTTTCCTCTCCATTGCTTCGGTCTTCCGACTCTCGTTTAGTAGTTGTTGAAAACTACACTGCATTAGGCCTACAAATTGGGTATGGGGTGTAGAGAGACGGTGTGTTCCACTCCAAGGTGTTCCCCAGGTTTCCTCTCCATTGCTTCGATCTTCTGGCTCTCGTTTAGTAGTTGTTTGAAACTACACTGCATTAGGCCTACAAATTGGGTATGGGGTGTAGAGACGGTGTGTTCCACTCCAAGGTGTTCTCCAGGTTGCCTTTCCTGAGCTTCTATCTTCAGGCTCTCGTTTAGTAGTTGTTGGAAACTACACTGCGTTAGGCCTACAAATTGGGTATGGGGTGTAGAGAGACGGTGTGTTCAACTCCAAGGTGTTCCCCAGGTTTCCTCTCCATTGCTTCAATCTTAATGCTCTCGTTTAGTAGTTGTTGGAAACTACACTGCATTAGGCCTACAAATTGGGTATGGGGTGTAGAGACGGTGTGTTCCACTCCAAGGTGTTCTCCAGGTTGCCTTTCCTGAGCTTCTATCTTCAGGCTCTCGTTTAGTAGTTGTTGGAAACTACACTGCATTAGGCCTACAAATTGGGTATGGGGTGTAGAGACGGTGTGTTCCACTCCAAGGTGTTCTCCAGGTTGCCTTTCCTGAGCTTCTATCTTCAGGCTCTTGTTAAATAGTGGTTAAATGGAACAACTGCATTTGGCGTACTAGTTGGTTTGGGGCCTACTAACAGTGTCTGCCGCTTCTTGCTGTTCTCCTGGTTTCCTGTCCTGAAATTCCATTTTCAGGCTCTCGTTAAGTAGTTGTTAATGTTAGACTGCATTTGGCCTACTAGTTGGGTTGGGGCCTACTATCGGTGTCTGCCACTCCTTGCTGTTCTCCTCCACTGAACAAAGCTGTGCCGCCTGTTTACTACGGTTGCCAATTTTGAACTGCATTTCGACTACTTACTGATTTGTGCCTACTCTCTGTGTCAGCCTCTCATTCCAGTTGTCCTCCACTGCAATGCCCCCTGGTTAGTCCTGTGTTACCAATTTTGAACTGCATTTAGCCAACTTTATTCTTTGGGCCTATATCTGTGTTTCCTCGTCATCCTGCCCATTGCCCAGCCAGTGATAGATGAGTCTGCTGGTACATTGACCCATAACGCAACATTCCCCGTGCACGCTACACAGCAAGATTGTGACCCTGCTGAAAGTCAGGTTCCTCTTCCCGCATACCATACCACCTTACACGGGGACAAAGAGGAAGGTGCAGATGAAAGTGCAGGTTCCTTCATCAGGTGGGGGGAGGAATACTAGTTGGCGACGTCACTGGCACAGGGCCTCTCATAGTACGCAAAAATGTTGCTGCCGGTGGGAGGCGCCCCCGCCGTGCAAACACACCGCTGTACTTTGAGGGGCCCTGTGCCAGTGCCAATGCCAACGAGTGGGCCCCCCCTGCTTGCTCAGGATCACAGCACTTGCAAAGTTGAAATACTTACCTCTCCCTGCTCCACTGCCGTGACGTGTTCCAGATTTCCTGGGCCCACTAATTACTTGAACCAGCCCTACCCCCCACAACTTTAGCCAAATGACCCCCAATTTCAAATGCCTTCCCATTATTATAAGGTAAATTACGATTGACAAGCTTCTGTAACAAGAATGGATGTTTTTGCCATTAAAATGGGCAGTGTAGGTGTTTTCCTGGCCTCCACTCACTGCCGACTATGCTCCCCCATTGACTTGCATTGGGTTTCGTGTTTCGGGCGATACCCGACTTCTCGCGATAATCGGCCGATTCCACTCGACTCGACTTCTAAGATAGTCGGGTTTCGCGAAACACGGCTCGACTCTAAAAAGGTCAAGGTCGCTCAACCCTAGACACCACATGTGCCTCACAAAATTTTATACCATTGAGTTGTGAAGAGAGAATAAATTATATTTTTACAACTAAAATGTTGTTCTAGCCCCAAGTTTTTAAGTTTTCTAAGGGCTAATAGGAATTTTTTTACAACAAAATGAGGTCCATTTTTTCCTGAGTGCACCAATACCTTACATGTAAAAGGGAAAAGTATAATGTCTGATAATCCAAATTAGTATTAAACAAGAAAACAAAAAATTACAAATAACTTTATATAAAAAAACTAGGATTAAAAACTAACACAACGCCCAAACCCCTTGTGGTGGGAGTGGGTCAATAAAAACCTGGCCCAATAGATAAATAAAGGGCAAAGGGTGGGAGTAAATAAATCAAGTGTAAGTTCTACGCATCCCTAAGATGCTCCCTGCCTATCTGCGGAGGTTGGCACCCTCTTGGATGCAATATGGCGCCCCCGCTCCTCGACGGCTAACCCTGTAAGCCCTATGGGTCCCTATACCCACGTGGGAATACTGTGGCACTACCAATGCTATCAGATAACCCACACACTAGAGGTACCTTCACACATAACGATATTGTTAACGATATCGTTGCTTTTTGTGACGTAGCAACGATATCGTTAATGAAATCGTTATGTGTGACAGCGACCAACGATCAGGCCCCTGCTGGGAAATCGTTGGTCGCTGAATAAAATCTAGACCTTTCTTTCGTCGCTGGATCTCCCGCTGACATCGCTGGATCGGCGTGTGTGACACCGATCCAGCGATGTCTTCACTGGTAACCAGGGTAAACATCGGGTAACTAAGCGCAGGGCCGCGCTTAGTAACCCGATGTTTACCCTGGTTACCATCCTAAAAGTAAAAAAAAACAAACAGTACATACTTACCTACCGCTGTCTGTCCCCGGCGCTGTGCTCTGCACTCCTCCTGTACTGGCTGTGAACGTCGGTCAGCCGGAAAGCAGAGCGGTGACGTCACCGCTCTGCTTTCCGACCGCTGTGCTCACAGCCAGTACAGGAAGAGTGCAGAGCACAGTGCTGGAGGACATACAGCTGTAGGTAAGTATGTAGTGTTTGTTTTTTTTTACTTTTAGGATGGTAACCAGGGTAAACATCGGGTTACTAAGCGCGGCCCTGCGCTTAGTTACCCGATGTTTACCCTGGTTACCGGCATCGTTGGTCGCTGGAGAGCTGTCTGTGTGACAGCTCTCCAGCGACCAAACAGCGACGCTGCAGCGATCCGGATCGTTGTCGGTATCGCTGCAGCGTCGCTTAATGTGAAGGGGCCTTAAGGCCCAAAGAATGATGGTAAACACAACAAACCGATGCCAAATGGTAATTCACCAAAAATAACAACTCAGCCCACATGGGCTTATCTGACCGTACACCGCCTAATATATACCGCCTACACTTAGGGCTAGTACACCCTGCAGAGTCCCTAGCCAGACGTCCCTGCCTACCAGCGGAGTTTGGCACCCTCTTGAACGCAAATGGCGCCCCCGCTCCTCGACGGCTATCCCTGTTAACCCTTACCGAATCCCTACAAGAGTTGGGGATCCTGTATATGGGTGGTGCCTATAGGAGCTAACCTAGTGAGCCATAGTAGCGGACCCCTATAATTCGGTCAGACCATTAAAAATAATAAAGACTATTAGATGGGGGTGCCATAATCATCCTCCACTCTGTGTAATAGTTGCTACTAAGCCTTGCTAGCCACTAGGTATACCCTGGTCTTTGCTGGTTGAATTGGTTTCTAATAGTCTTTATTATTTTTAATGGTCTGACCGAATTATAGGGGTCCGCCGTATAAGCCGACCCGAGTATAAGCCGACCCCCCTAATTTTGCCACAAAAACCTGGGAAAACTTAATGACTCGAGTATAAGCCTAGGGCGGAAAATGCAGCAGCTACCGGTAAATTTCAAAAGTAAAAATAGATACCAATAAAAGTAAAATTAATTGAGACATCAGTAGGTTAAGTGTTTTTGAATATCCATATTGAATCAGGAGCCCCATATAATGCTGCATAAAGGGTAATAAGGGCCTCATAAGAAGCTCCATAGATATATTTGCCCTATATAGTGCTGCACAAGCGTTATGGCCCCATAAGATGCTCCGTACAGTCACTTGCCCCATATAGTGCTGCACAAGTGTTATGGCCCCATACAAATGCTCCGCACAGTCACTTGCCCCTTATAATGCTGCACAAGTGTTATGGCCCCTTAAGATGCTCCGCACAGCCACTTGCCCCTTATAATGCTGCACAAGTATGGCCCCATAAGATGCTCCACACAGCCACTTTCCCCTTATAATGCTGCACAAGTATGGCCCCATAAGATGCTCCGCACAGCCACTTGCCCCTTATAATGCTGCACAAGTATGGCCCCATAAGATCCTCCGCACAGCCACTTGCCCCTTATAATGCTGCACAAGTATGGCCCCATAAGATGCTCTGCACAGCCACTTGCCCCTTATAATGCTGCACAAGTATGGCCCCATAAGATGCTCCGCACAGTCACTTGTCCCTTATAATGCTGCACAAGTATGGCCCCATAAGATGCTCCACACAGCCACTTGCCCCTTATAATGCTGCACAAGTATGGCCCCATAAGATGCTCCGCACAGCCACTTGCCCCTTATAATGCTGCACAAGTATGGCCCCATAAGATGCTCTGCACAGTCACTTGCCCCTTATAATGCTGCACAAGTATGGCCCCATAAGATGCTCCGCACAGCCACTTGCCCCTTATAATGCTGCACAAGTATGGCCCCATAAGATGCTCTGCACAGTCACTTGCCCCTTATAATGCTGCACAAGTATGGCCCCATAAGATGCTCCGCACAGCCACTTGCCCCTTATAATGCTGCACAAGTATGGCCCCATAAGATGCTCTGCACAGTCACTTGCCCCTTATAATGCTGCACAAGTATGGCCCCATAAGATGCTCTGCACAGCCACTTGCCCCTTATAGTGCTGCACAAGTGTTATGGCCCCATAAGATGCTCCGCACAGCCACTTGCCCCATTTGCCTTTGCTGCCATAATAAAAAAATCACAGTCACCTCTCTTCGCTCAGGACCCCGGCACTTTTACCTGCTCCTCGTGCGGCTCCGTCTTTGGCACTGACGTTCAGCAGAGGGCGCGCACTGACTACGTCACCGCGCCCTCTCACCTGAGCGTCACTGCTGAAGACAGAGCGACACCCGGACCGAGGAGCAGGTGATTATCGTGCAGCGCTGCGCTCCCCCTCCCCGGCGCTGCATCTTCTTCCTGTATTGAGCGGGCAGCGTTACCGCTCATATACAGTAATGAATATGCGGCTCCACCTCTATGGGGGGTGGAGCCGCATATTCATTTCTGTAATGAGCGGTGCCATGTGACTGCTCAGTACAGGAAGAAGCTGCAGCGCTAGAAGAAGCAGGGACGTCCAGGGACCGCACCGGGAGCAGGTAAGTATAATTACACAACCCCCGCTCCCCCTCCCGTGCCGACCCCTGGGTATGACTCGAGTATAAGCCGAGAGGGGGACTTTCAGCCCAAATAAATGGGCTGAAAATCTCGGCTTATACTCGAGTATATACGGTACATGTTTACCACCAAAAATTTGTTTTAGCCCCAGATTTTACATTTTCACGCAAGAAGTTGGTAAAAATGGCACCAAAATTTGTCTCACAATTTCTACTGAACGTGGCAATACCTCATATGTGGCTGTACAGAACTACTTGGCCATACGGAGAGACTCGGGAGGGACAGAGAGCTATTTGCCTTCTGGAGCACATATTTTCCTATAATAGTTTGCGGACTCCCCTACAGAGCCCCTAATTGCTAAAAGAGCAGAATCCCCCCTCAGATGACCTCATTTTGGAAATTAACTTCCCAAATGGGTATATCTACAGGTGTAGTGATGATTTTAACTCCATGGGTGTTATCCAGAAACAAGAAGCAATTAATGTTACTGAATGAAAATTTCAAACTGCCGTTGTAATGACCAGTGCGTTGCAGTCACCAGTATGCTATACCCAGCTCATGCTTTTGGAGACATACACCCACAAGTTACGCAGGTTCTCATCACTTCAGAAATGTTAAACATGTGGACGTTGTGGAGCTCAGAAAGGAAGAGGGCATTTGAATTTGGGCGCACAGAATTTGCTGAATTTCTTTGAGGGGCGAGGAGCCATTTTGCTTTTCCAGAGCCTTTGTACAATCAGTAACGTGGAAACCCCCTATATTTCCGTGAACATATGATGGACCTGAGTGGGGACTTGCTTTTTTTTATGGATTGAGTTGAAGCTTTTATTGGAAACATTTTACATAACATTTAGAAACATATTTATACTGCACTCTACGCTGAGCACTTACTTTGGAGTTTCTATCTAAATCTCCTAGTCACGTGATTCAGATGAAACCCCCCTCCCTAAAATGACGAACACTGCCGTATCACGTGTTTCAGAGATTTACACAGAAACCCCAGTGTAAGCTCTCAGCAAAAAAAAGTGCAGGATAAATGTGTGCCATGCCTTACTACAATCTTTGAGATGCAAAATGAACAAAACAACAGGTGAAGAATTGGTTTTATGTGTTTTTTACGCCGTTCTTCATACGGTATAAGTGATTAGGCAACTTTATTATTCAGGTCAGTGCTGTCACGCACTGAAAAACGTTTTTTAATGCAAAAGCTAGTTTTTGCATCACCATATTTGGAGAGCTATCATTTTTCCATATTTCGGCCCACAGAGTCATGTGAGGGCTTGTTTTTTGTAGGACGAGTTTGATGTTTTTATTGGTATAATTTTGAGATTCATTACTTTTTTTTTGCTTGCTATTCTGATGTTTCTGAGGCAGAATGAACAAAAACAAGCAATTCAGGAATTGTTTTTTGGGGAGGGGTGTTGGTTAATGTCGTCCCGCGTGTGGTAAAATTGATAAGGCAGTTTAATTAATTCTTTGGGATTACATTGATACTATATATATATATATATATATATATATATATATATATTATACTATATATTATACTATTTGTAAGCATAACGCCCAGGCCCATAACCCCTACTGGGGAGTGGGCAACACCTCATATAACAGTTATATCATATCAGGAACACAGATATTAAGCTGTGATCCAAGAAGTGCCACTGAAATACATTTTTTTATATATAAAACCAAATCCTTTTATTTAACACTTAAAATACAAAACACACATATATATAAACATAAACAAGATGCCTCAAAAAACAACCCATATTACGGTCAGCAAACATAAGGATACTAGAGCCTGGTAAATATAATTAAAGTGTGGACATTAAGTCATGTAATCAGTCTGTAAACCTCTGAAAGACTATAAATATCTTAGAGCCATCACTAAATAAAGGCCGTGTGGGCCAAAACCACACTATATATCGCACTACTGGAGACTAGAGCAATAATAACCGCTTCTATGTGCAACACCTCTGGTCTAAGCCATATGGTTATAATGTAATACGCGGTATGTCCCGTCTCCCATACATATTACCTGCTCCGTGCCTTCTCCTAAAATGCTCTGCGCAGTGGCGTGCTGTGTCCGAAAAACCCCGACGCGCGTTTCGCGTGATGCTTCTTCCTGGGGGTGTATATTATACTATATTTTTTTTTCATGTTTTGGCACTTTTACACAATAAAAACTTTTTTATAGAAAAAATAAATATATTTTGCATCGCTTTATTCTGAGAGCTATAACTTTTTTTATTTTTACGCTAATGGAGCTGTATGATGGCTTGTTTTTTGCGAGATAAGATGATGTTTTTAGTAGTACCATGTTTATATTCATTTTTTTATTACATTTTATTCCACTTTTTGTTCGGCGGTATGATATTAAAGCATTGTTTTTTGCCTTGTTTTTTATTTTTTTATGGTGTTCACTAAAGCTGCTAACTAGTGGGACAGTTTCATAGGTCGGGTTGTTCTGGACATGGCGATATGGATACAATATATTTAGATTTTTATTTTTTTTATGTACCGTATATATATTTTTTAAACATTCTTTTTTTTACTTTTTTTTTACATTTTTACTTTGTCCCTTTATGGGACTTTCATTTTTTGCAGGCTGATCACTTGTATAGCATGGGGATGCAGCAGCACCCTGGCACTGAGTGCCGGGTGTCCGGCGATCGCGCATGCACAGCTTTTGTGCACAAAATCACCCAGACTTATCCATACATCCCAGGTCAATAAGGCCCAGGTCACATGGACATTCATTTTTTGCAGGCTGATCACTTGTATAACATGGGAATGCAGCAGCATCCCTATGCTATGCAAACTCCCAGGTCAGGTCACATCCCAGGTCAGTAAGTCCCAGGTCACAGGGACATATGGATACGTCTCGGGTGGGAAAGGGGTTGAAGCTTAACTGCTGTTCTAATTTTTATTTAATAAATCAATAGTACAACTGAAAATAACCAACTTTATAATATATGTTATCAGAGAGATTTGCTTCTTTCTCTGACAAAATTAATTAGATTATTCTGTTTTCTTTGCTCTATGTAGAAACAGGAAGTTGCTTGTCCCTACATTTATCATTCCCCTCTTCAACTCCTGACCCAGTTGCTCTGCTCCTCCTCCTGCCATAGACATTTGCAGTGACTCATGACTTGTGCAGAGAAAATTGACCTCCTGTTTCTAAATATAGCTTAGAAGGATTCAGCTAGTCAGTTTTTAATCAAGTGATATATACCTAATGGAAAAAAGAAGAATTTACTGGGTAGAAAGGTAAAATGAGCAATTGTATGTACACAGTGCTGTACAATATGATGACTGCAGTATATTAAGAGTATACAAATTTTTTTCAACAATAAGTTTTTATTGAAACATTTTCAAATTTACAAATGATGCAATAACTAAGGTATCATTACAAACTGTAAATTCAACATGTGCATAAAAAGCGTGTAAGCAAGTAACACGTAGTTCTTTGATCAAACAACTACAAGTGGTAAGGGGGAGATGGAGTAAGGCACAAAAGGGGGAAAGAGGAAAAGGGAGGGGGGGGAGGCCCGAGGATGAGATTGCATTGTGTACAGTAGTTATGAAGAGTTATTCTGAATCAGACAGTTCATGGTTAGTTAGGTAAAGTGCAGGTACCGCAAAGGGAGTGTGGTTGGTGTATTCCGCCCAGGGAAGCCATACTCTTTCAAATTTACCAACTTTGTCCATGAGAATAGCCGACAGTTTCTCATTAATCATATACCAGGAGAGGCGAGACTTGACTGCGGAAAAATCTATAGCTGTTTTTTTCCAGGTCAAAGCTATTGTTTGCTTGGTTGCTAGAAATATAAATGATATAAGAGCCTGGGTGTGTTTGGGAATGTTGGGGATGCGTTTATTGAGCAGGGCCTCCCAAGGGTTCTTTCTGAGGTTTATATTTGTGACCGAGAAAACTAAATGGTAAACTCTGATCCACAGTCTCCTAACAGTCTGGCATAGCCACCAGATATGGAACATGTCTCCAGTAGAGTTGCATCCTCTGAAGCAATTTGGGGGGTAGTTGGCCACTGCCTTAGCTACTCTCGCTGGGGTCAGGTACCAACGGGTTAATACTTTATAGTTAGTTTCTAACATAAGGGTATTTAGGATTCCTCCAGTTGAGGAGGATCAAATTTGGGACCATTCGGAGTCAGTCAGGGTAGATCCAATATCGGACTCCCATCGAGATGTATATTTTAAACAATTTCTATGTGAGGGGGAGTTGAATTGCGAATAGAGGAGAGATATAGTACCTGAGGCGTGGGGGTTTTGGCGGCATCTTTGTTCAAATGGAGTGAAAGAGTATGGGGGATCAGAATTCTTCAGTAAAGAGCTGATAAAGTTCTTAAGTTGCAAATATCGAAATACCTCTCCGGGGGGGAAACTGTATTTTTCTCTAAGGGTTGGGAATGGGATAATCCCCTCTACATTGAAGAGGTGGTGGACTTTAGTTATCCCCGCTTCAACCCACTTATAGAAGTATCTTAGGGGACCCATACCTGGGGGAAATAGAACATTGCCCCAAATTGGGGCGAGAGGCAAGAAGGGTGAGATTAATTGTGAGGAGTACTTGTGGGAGTCCCAGATTGCAAGGGAATGCTTTATTATGGGGTTTGAAATATGTTTACGTTGGGTTGGGAGAATCCATAGTATTGTGTCTAGAGTGTCGGGTTGTAGCTCTGCGGCTTCTAGAGAAAGCCATAATGGGGGTTCGGTGTAGGCATGATACAGGGTCAGTTGGCCTAATTGAGCTGTGCGATAGTATTTAGAGAGGTTGGGAACTCCCAGACCTCCTTTTAGGCGATGTCGGTAGAGAGTAGCTTTGTTAACCCTGGGGAGACCTCCCCTCCAAACAAAGGCATCTATTGCTCTTTGGGCCATTTTAAGGAAGTGCGATGGGATGGGGATTGGTAGGACACGAAATAAGTAAAGTAGCTTGGGAAGGAGAGACATTTTAAGGGCTCGCACACGGCCTAACCATGAAAGATGCAATTTCTCCCAAGACTGTAGCAAAAGGCGAAGTTTTCGAAACATGGGGGGATAGTTGGCCGTATAGAGAGAGTCTAGGTTAGCCGTCAGTTTCACTCCCAAATAGTCCAAGTGTTTAGTAACCCACTGGAAAGGAAAGTCGTTTTGGAGAATTGTTATAGTTGATTGTGGGAGGAATATATTCATAGCGTAGGATTTGGTGGTGTTTATTTGCAGGCCGGATAATGCTCCAAAGTTTTGTAAGGCTTGGAGAAGGGCCGGTAAAGACTTCTGGGGGGACGATAAAAGGAGCAGGATGTCGTCTGCAAACATGAGTAGCTTGTGTGGGACCACCGCTACCTCTACCCCTTGTATGTTGGAGTTGAGGCGTAGTTGGATGGCTAGTGGTTCGAGCGCTAGAAGAAACAGTAGGGGTGAGAGAGGGCAACCCTGTTGGGTGCCTCTGCTGATTGGAAAAAGCGTAGAGGAAAAGCCACTATAGCGCACATAGGCGGAAGGGAAACTATAGAGTAGTTGTTGGAAACTACACTGCATTAGGCCTACAAATTGGGTATGGGGTGTAGAGAGACGGTGTGTTCCACTCCAAGGTGTTCCCCAGGTTTCCTCTCCATTGCTTCGATCTTCTGGCTCTCGTTTAGTAGTTGTTGGAAACTACACTGCATTAGGCTAGGGTCACATTGCGTTAGTGCAATCCGTTTAGCGCTAGCGCTAGCGGATTGCGCTAACGCAATGTTTTCTATGGGGCTGCGGTCGGGGTCGCGGTAACGTCCCCGCTCTCGCAGATCCCCGATCTGCGAGAGCGGGAAACGGACCGCGGGCGCGCCTCGGACGCTGCAAGCAGCGTCCGCGGCGCGCCAGGAATCACCGGCGCGTCGCTAGCGCGTGCCGAACATGGCACGCGCTAGTGAAGCGCGTTCCCATTGCCTTCAATGGGCGCGTTAACGGCTGCGTTGCACGGCGTTAATTTCGCCGTGCAACGCTGTCCGTTTAACGCGGTCCCATAACGCAATGGGAACCCAGCCTTAGGCCTACACATT
Source organism: Ranitomeya imitator (assembly GCF_032444005.1). Lineage (NCBI taxonomy): Eukaryota > Metazoa > Chordata > Amphibia > Anura > Dendrobatidae > Ranitomeya > Ranitomeya imitator. Next base: position 400,928,492 of record NC_091286.1, on the reverse strand, counting down.
TGGTATGGGGTGTAGAGAGACGGTGTGTTCAACTCCAAGGTGTTCCCCAGGTTTCCTCTCCATTGCTTCAATCTTAATGCTCTCGTTTAGTAGTTGTTGGAAACTAAACTGCATTAGGCCTACAAATTGGGTATGGGGTGTAGAGACGGTGTGTTCCACTCCAAGGTGTTCTCCAGGTTGCCTTTCCTGAGCTTCTATTTTCAGGCTCTCGTTTAGTAGTTGTTGGAAACTACACTGCATTAGGCCTACACATTTGGTATGGGGTGTAGAGAGACGGTGTGTTCAACTCCAAGGTATTCCCCAGGTTTCCTCTCCATTGCTTCAATCTTAATGCTCTCGTTTAGTAGTTGTTGGAAACTACACTGCATTAGGCCTACAAATTGGGTATGGGGTGTAGAGACGGTGTGTTCCACTCCAAAGTGTTCTCCAGGTTGCCTTTCCTGAGCTTCTATCTTCAGGCTCTTGTTAAATAGTGGTTAAATGGAACAACTGCATTTGGCGTACTAGTTGGTTTGGGGCCTACTAACAGTGTCTGCCGCTCCTTGCTGTTCTCCTGGTTTCCTGTCCTGAAATTCCATTTTCAGGCTCTCGTTAAGTAGTTGTTAATGTTAGACTGCATTTGGCCTACTAGTTGGGTTGGGGCCTACTATCGGTGTCTGCCACTCCTTGCTGTTCTCCTCCACTGAACAAAGCTGTGCCGCCTGTTTACTACGGTTGCCAATTTTGAAATGCATTTCGACTACTTACTGATTTGGGCCTACTCTCTGTGTCAGCCTCTCATTCCAGTTGTCCTCCACTGCAATGCCCCCTGGTTAGTCCTGTGTTACCAATTTTGAACTGCATTTAGCCAACTTTATTCTTTGGGCCTATATCTGTGTTTCCTCGTCATCCTGCCCATTGCCCAGCCAGTGATAGATGAGTCTGCTGGTACATTGACCCATAACGCAACATTCCCCGTGCACGCTACACAGCAAGATTGTGACCCTGCTGAAAGTCAGGTTCCTCTTCCCGCATACCATACCACCTTACACGGGGACAAAGAGGAAGGTGCAGATGAAAGTGCAGGTTCCTTCATCAGGTGGGGGGAGGAATACTAGTTGACGACGTCACTGGCACAGGGCCTCTCATAGTACGCAAAAGTGTTGCTGCCGGTGGGAGGCGCCCCCGCCGTGCAAACACACCGCTGTACTTTGAGGGGCCCTGTGCGTGTTCTGAAATTAGTTCTAATAGTTGAGAGAAAAAGGCAGCCTGATGAGTATTAGGGGCATAGTAGGAGACAAAGGTCACCAATTCGTCCGTTATAGTGCCCGTCACCATAATATAGCGGCCTTCCTTATCAACTACTGAAGATTTAAAAACAAACGGGACAGATTTCTTGAAACAGATAGCTACGCCTTTGGTTTTGTTTGGGGCATTAGCGGAGTAAAAGAGCGGGTAAGAGGCGGACAAGAATCTAGGACAGGATTTAGTTGAGAAGTGCGTCTCCTGGAGGAGACATACTACATCTGCCTGCTGGGATCTATAATAGCGGAAAGCCTTGGTGCGTTTGTGTGGGGAGTTGAGTCCCCTCATGTTGTGCAATAAGATTGTGAGTGGCATTGTGGGAGGTTGGGAGGTAAGCTTGTGGTAATTATTACTTGCGGTATATCAATGGGGGTGGAGGACATCTTATAGAATGGACTTGATGAGTAGTGTAAGCTCGGGCAGGTAGTTGGGTTAGGGGATGAGATAGATTGGAAAGTGCCTGTGGTGTAGGTGGGGTAAAAAGGCTTGTTAAGGGGAAAGGAGGAACTGTAATATTGGCTAAGCACTATGTGCTGAGCAGCAGTGTGCGAGGACACTGTGGGGTCGTTGGGGTCTGCTAGGGGCAGCGCGTGAGAGAAAATTGTATGCGGTCGTAACGGGGTACTGGAGTAAATGGGTAATAACGACGAGCTGGGGGTCTGATTCTGCTATCCTGGGGATATTCAATGATGGCCTATCTTGTCAACTTATTATAGTTGCTAGTAAACGGGGGGCATAGATCTGATAACAAAACATAACAACTATGCCTAAAAATATAGCTAGCTAAGGCCATGGTGTAACTTTAAATACAGTTTAAACATTACAGCAAGGTAGGATATCTGTAACCTTTCGCTAAAGCTAACAGTTAACAGATAAAAAGAAGAAGAAACAACACTGTATTAACTAGTGGATTGAACATATTCACTTGACTGTGGTGAAGATCAGGTCCGGCGATAAGTTCAATTTAGTCCAATGTCCCAGCCGGGGTGAAGGAAGCAGTAGTTTCCGGCAGGGGAATGTTGAAGTTGTGCAGGAGCGTCTATGGAGATAAACTAAGAAAACACATATAACCAAATTATCCTAGAACTGTGGAGTATCTGACAGGATAGCCAGTAGGGCATCAGGGGCCCAGAATAGAGCCAGCGGTTGTTAAGCTTGTCACGGGGGGTCAGGCGGAGCTCGCGGACGGGATCGGCGGCTCTCAGGCCGAGGCTGAGAGGGGGCAAGCGGAGAAGATGAAGCGAAATCCATGAGCTGTAATTTGGCCAAGCAACGGCTCTCTCCCTCGGGGGAGAGAACCGTGTGGATCATATCGTGATGAGAGAATATCAATCTAAAGGGGAATCCCCAGCGATATTTGATATTGTTGGATCGCAGTACCTCCAAGTACGGCTTCATGGCTCGACATTTGGCGATAGTAGTGGGGGCCAAATCTGAGAACAGCTCGTACGAGTGGCCCTGGAATGTTAGCGGTGCAGATTTTCTAGCCGCCTGCAGGAGCTGCTCTTTAGTTTTGTAAAAGTGCATTTTAAGAATGATGTCTCTCGGTGGGCCATCTGGCTTGCGCCTACTCAGGGCTCTATGGATGCGGTCCATTTCTAGGCGCTCAATGGAGATTCCCGGTAGGAGTTCTTGAAACAGGGCAGTTGCGGTGGATTGTAGATCAGTGACAGTTTCTGGTATACCTCTGATCCTGATATTGCTTCTACGGTCTCAGTTTTCAAAGTCCTCTAGCTTGCTGTTGAGGGTGTGGATCTCGTCATGTAGCATCTCGATGTCTTTTTCATGGGTTGCTAGGTTTGCAATGGTCGAGTCCATTTTGTCTTCAAGGTCAGAGGTAGGGGAACCGAGTTCTCTGATTTCTTTGGTTAGGTCCTTAGTCAATTTGTCTGACATCTTGAGCAGTTCAGAATGTAAAATAGATTGGAACTGCGACAGTAGAGCCGATTGATCCGGTGTAGGGGTGTTAGGGGTCTTGGTTGTAGAGGCCGGGATCATCTCAGATTCTGCTCCGTCGGGTATAGAAGAGTTAGATGACTCTGACTGTGAGAACGGACCGGAAGACATGTCAGCCTCCAGGTCTGTTAATACGGCAAACCTGTTGGTGGGTTGTTTTGAAGTGGTTCTGCGCGCTTTAGGCATGAGGGCAATTAGAGTATGGGTGGGAGTAAAACCCCGTGATATTTTTCCCCCGTATTAAGAAAGCTAAGGTCTAAGACAGGACATATTGCGCAGTGACCCCTAGCAGATGCGCGAGGGTTCGGTTAAGGCATTGCAACAATCTTTATGTTATTCCGTATACTAAGTCTAATTAGATTGTGCCAGTGGAGATTGGCTCGAGTTAATAAGTAGCAGGTCTGGAGGCCGGCAGAGCCAGAAGCTGTCCACAGGGGCCGGGAAGGGAACCACGATGGTGACAGTCCGTCACGGGCTGTGCGTATCTAGCCGAGGAGGACAGCAACCCCCCTGTGTTCAAGGCTCGGACCCCTCACTGATGGCCCAGGTGGGGGAATATAACATGAGGTGACCTCTCACCTCTTCAGTCCGGCGTCGGGAGGTCCTCTGTCCACCGGAGGGCTTCGGGTTTCCCGCAGCAGAGCGGTGGAGCAATTGTGCTCGGGCGTGCAGCTTCAGGGGATCAGTGCACAGCGTCTGTGGGGCCACAATTAATGGCGGCGCGTCCCTCACTCGTCCTTCAAGCAGCCGGCCAACAGCATGGGCCGTGCGCCCCCTAGCGGCCACAGCCTCTGCCGCGAGGCCCAGGCGTCGGGAGAAGCCCAGGGGATCAGCAGACGGCACAACGCGGCGGCAGTTCCGGGGCAGCCGGCGCGGGTGAGTACCGCCGTTTGTCTCTTCAGCGGCGCAAATCGAGACGCACGCTGCCACCTTTATGGCCCAGGGGGAGGATGGACAACACGTGGGCCCGCGGCGTCCGCCGCAACTCATCGCCTGGCGGCCCCCGCTCTCACTCGGCGACGTCCCGACCCCGGCAGCAGGGATCCTCCGGTTCCGGGATGGTGGGGGTGGACGGACTTCCCTGCCCGTTGACGTCCGGGTCGTCCCGCTAGTACAGGGAGGTGAAGGGAGCTCTCCGGCCGGAAGCCGGCCGCGCTGGCGTCTCACAGGCTTCAGGCCTGACTGTAGGCCTCGGACTGGTGCTGCGGTTCCAGACCGCTTTTTTTCACATCCGCGGCCAGATATTGCGACCGTGGCCCGGGGGCTATATGTTGCTGCCCTTATTCCCTCTGGATGGGTGTCCGAATTATATTAAAGCGGGTGGATTACCTTAGCAGTCCAGGGAGCTCAGGGAAGCACGTCTTGCTTCTTTGGCAGCTGGCCACCCCCCCCCAAGAGTATACAAAGTTTGATGGGAGGAGAAGGGGTGCTTCTTTAACATGAAAATTCTCAGAATGCACTACTTTAATCCGTACTCTGGATTGAACTTGCTCATCATAAGTCAATGGGTGTGCAAACTAATTGATTATATATGGGTTACCATCTGTATGTAATGCGTTTTTCACAGATTGCTTGTGAAGGAAGCGAGTTCAGCTTCAATCCATAAAATCAAATCGTTTTATTTCATGATTAAAATAGATGTGACAACACTAAAATAGGCCATACCGCATTTAGGAACGCAGCAGTCGTTCGAAAGTGTCCGGTTTCACCTCTTTGCACCAATTATCCCCAATCATGCCTATGCATAGGCATATTTTAATGTTGCCATATGCATTTTAATTATAAAATAAAGGATTTGATTTAATGGATCGTAGTGAGCCCACCTTCATTCACAAACAATACCAACGTCTGGCAGAGACGAGATTCCGGGCTTCTCCACATCAGAAGCTTACCTGGTTTCATTCAAGGATGAGCTAATTTTTTTTCTTTGTTTTTGACAAAATCTGCATTTTTATTAAATTTTTCATGTAAAAACTAGATGTCATACGATTGACAATACAGATGAAAAATTGTCTCTTATTTCCGAATAAAAAATGGACAATTTTGTATAAACTTTACTCACTGAATCCAGCCTTACAGTTATTTTCTGTATATGATTTTGTATATGATCCACTACTGGCTTTGTCCTCAAATACCGAATCAAAACATACAAGCGTTGGGCATTGATCCAGGGAACTAGTCTGATTGCCGTATGTGGAGTCGGGAAGGAAATTTTTTCCCCAATGTGGAGCTTACTCTTTGCCACATGGGGTTTTTTTTGCCTTCCTCTGGATCAACATGTTAGGGCATGTTAGGTTAGGCTATGGGTTGAACTAGATGGACTTAAAGTCTTCCTTCAACCTTAATAACTATGTAACTATGTAAATACTTCCTAAACTAGCCTACCCCTGTATCTACTGTGTCATTTTCTTATGTCAGAAGATTCACAGGCTTAGGCCGGAGTCACACTTGCGAGTGCACGAGTCTCTCGCACCAATACCCGGCACTGCCACCGGCACTCAGGACCGGAGCGTTCAGCTGCATGTATTTCTATGTATCTGAACACTCCGGTCCCGAGTGCCGGCGGCAGTGCCGGGTATTGATGTGAGACTCATGTGAGTTTCTCGCATTGCACTTGCAAGTGTGACTCCGGCCTTAGTAATCATTTCTTGTAATTTATCCCATCTTCCTAAGCAAGGTGTCTGTAATTAAAGGGGTAGTATACTTTTGGAAACATTTTTTGTTCTTAAATGCATGTATTTTTGCCTAAAAAACATTTTTGTAATTATGTTTCATTATAATTGTTGCCTTTTTAGCCTTTGTGTTGCATTATCTATTCCTGGCTGTGGAATGGGTTAACTGAATATCCATCAGTGAGCTGGTTCAGACAGTGTAACAGCAACGTTTGTAACTTTTTATTTGTAGATTTTTTTTCTTGGCTCCTCCCAGTTGATTTTAGGACTATATACCTTATCAAAGTTAAATGGGTCGGAAAACAAAAAGTGTACAAATGCAAAATATTGCAAAATGTTTTAATGAAATAGGGTTTCAAAATGACTTTTCGCCTCAAATACTGGTTTTAAAGGGAATCTGTCACCCCAAAGTTCGCCTATAAGCTAAGGCCACCGCCATTAGAGGCTTATCTACAGCATTCTTTAATACTGTAGATAAGCCCCCAATGTAACTTGAAAGAGAAGAAAAATAAGTTAGATTATACTCACCCAGGGGCGGTCCCGGTGCCGTCCGGTCCGATGGGCTTCGCCGGTCCGATGGGCTTCGCAGGTCCGGCACCTCCCATCTTCATACGATGACGTCCTCTTCTTTGCTTCCTGCCGTGGCTCCGGCGCAGGCGTACTTTGCCCTGTTGAGGGCAGCGTAAAGTACTGCAGTGCCGAGGCGCTGGGCCTCTCTGACCTTTCCCGGCGCTTGCGCACTGCAGTACTTTGCTCTGCCCTCAACAGGACTGACAAAGTATGCCTGCACAGGAGCCGCAGCGGGAAGCAAAGAAGTGGACGTCATCATATGAAGATGGGAGGCGCCGGACCGTGACGCCCATTGGACCGTACCACAGCGGGTCCGCCCCTGGGTGAGTATAATCTAACTTATTTTTCTTCTCTTTCAGGTTACATCGGGGGCTTATCTACAGCATTACCGAATGCTGTCGATAAGCCCCTGATGGCGGTGGCCTTAGCTTATAGGCAAATTTTTGAGGTGACAGATTCCCTTTAAAAAAAAAAATTAATTAAATTAAATAAAAATTCAACACTATTGCGCTTCACATCCACACATACCACAGCTTGGTGGTGTATGTACATTGATCTTGGAAACATTTTACAATTTCAACGCTTCTTCATAAAGAAGATGTCAAAATGCTAATCCAAATAGTTCTTCTGCACGGTGGCGCAGTGGTTAGCACAGCAGCCTCGCAGCGCTGGAGTCCTGGGTTCAAACCCCACCAAGGACAACATCTGCAAAGAGTTTGTATGTTCTCTCTGTGTTTGCGTGGGTTTCCTCCGGGTACTCCGGTTTCCTCCCACATTCCAAAGACATACTGATAGGGAATTTAGATTGTGAGCCCCATCGGGGACAGCGATGATAATGTGTGCAAACTGTAAAGCGCTGCGGAATATGTTAGCGCTATATAAAAATAAAGATTATTATCCATCTTTACTACTTGACCAAATTTTTGTGGCTTCAGGGAATGGCACGTCTACAGTCATCACAAACTTTGCAATTTGACTACTCCTTTTCTCTTTTTCTGCCTTGAATACTATACCTCTGTGAAAGTCTGTTTACCTCCCATAGTAAAAATCATACGCTTTACATATAAGGTCCTATCCACACGTGATTTTTCGAATCTTTTCATCACATCACCTGATCATCCTATGAGTCTTAGGCTATGGTCAGATTGCATTTTAGCTTACGGTTTGTGGCTCAGTTGGAGCTTGGTTCTGAAACTTTGGAAAATAAGATTTGAACATAAGTTTTGGCAATACCTGCCTATTTGAGGGATGCACAAACACAAATAGATAAGTGCTGAATATCCTGTCCAACAGAGCATAATAGGACTCCATCTGCATCATTAAGTAACATCTGAATTGCGGTTTCCAGGCTTTCAGGCTTAACTGACAGAGCTGCTGATAGTAGCCTAAAATGTAATGTGATCATAGCCTTATAAATGTGATCCAGTATGAGTAAAGAAGGTGACTTCAGACAGCAACTGAATCGATGTGTAAATCATTAACCAATAATTTAGGCAGAAAAATTACCTGTAGCTTGTGTGTAGTTATTGTGTTCTGTAGAGAAACTTTCTTTTCAAGAGGCTGTATACTACTTGGACAACCCCTTCTCTCACGGGCTCTCGACACATTGGGCCCAGGGCTCGCATAACAAGAGGAAGTCAGAGCAGCGGCTGCTTTCTCACATCTGGTTGAACTCTGATATGACCGAAGGCGTGGAGCACTGATAGTCAGAGGAGCCATGCTCCCAATGTGATGTGAGAGCCAGTGCCGACATGGCTGGAACAGCGCTGGCACCGGAAGTGAGTGTAAGTGTTCTTTTACTGGTGTCAAACGTGCTAATTGAGAAGGGGCTGTCAAAGTAGTGAACAACCCCTTTAATATAGATTTAAGATATTCACCTTTTCTTCTTCTGGCTTATTACAGGGCCTGCGTTTAATGTCTTCCTAAGATACTGCACCTTTCACATCGGACCATTCCATGTGGACAAGTTCTCTGCTCCTGGCGTAAGTATAAAGACCAAAATGAACCCATCAGGGTTAAAAAGGATTGATATTTTTATACAGAGCTTTGCTCCCAGTGGACAAAGTAGTTACCATGCATCATCTCTTTTCTGTGCTATGCAGGCTGGGAAGTCTGGAAACTGACTTTTTTAGCTGCTAGCAGCTTCCTAAAATGATTCAGTGTATTTATACACAGGTTTTGCAACCACTATTAACCCCTTTACGACATATGACGTAGCTATACGTCCTGGTTGGATAGGGGTTCCCTACCAATGACGTGTTGGTACAACATGTTGATCGTGTGCGGCACAGGAGGTGTGCCTACGTGATTGCCGGGAGCTCGGGTTACGGGATAGCTTCTTAACTCTCTTAATGCCGCAATTTATATCGATCCCAACATCTAGGAGGCTGGGAGGTAGAGGGGGCTCTCAACCATCCGATCGGTACCCCCTGCGTTCGTTCTTATGGCAACCCAGTCTGACAACCTTCGTGTTTGCTGGCCACAGCAAGTCTGTTAGACCATACTGAGAGCATAGTCTAAGAGGCTTCTGTCAGTGTCTCACCGATGGGTATAATGCATTGCAGTGCTAGTGCACTGCAATGCATTATACCAGCGATCAGATGGATAGCATTTAAAATTTCATAAAGGGACTAAGTAAAAAAAAAATTATACCAATAAATGGGTATATTTCTGTAAAAACCAAAAAAGTACACATTTGATATTGCCGTGCCCGGAAAGAGATAATCTGTAAATTAAATAATCTGTAAATTTGCCTAGGGCCCCACTCCCCCAAGGGCCCCAAGCCAGTGGAGTTCTGCTAATGGCATACCAGACGGCCGCTATGGGGCCCGTGAGTCAGGGGGCCTGATGGCAGCACCATCTCCGCCCTCCCACATTGCGCATTCAGCTGTATCAGAATCATAGTTGAAATCCACTTCTGTGCCGAGCAGTAGAGTAGATGCGCTGCAGAGACCGGAGCAGGAAGGGGGACGAGAGAGGTATGTATTTATTTTTAAATCATTGAGTACGTGGAGGACTATGGGGAGTGCATTATACCATATGGAGGACTATGGGGTGCATTATACTAAATGAGCAAAATGCTGTCTATTCATTGAGTGATTGAATTGTTTATGCCGAAACAGAAATCATTGTTCTCAGCAGCACATTGCCCAGTGAAAACTACAATATGCTGCTGATAAAATGATACTGTATGGGGACATTTGGATTAACTAGTGATCTTTCTGCGCCCATCATTCTTCTTTATCCAGTGTAAAAACGCCCGGAAACAAGTGTCAAACAACTTTAATATTGTTGATCATGTTTGTTTAAAGGCCTGAACTCAGCGCATGTAAATACAACCAAAATGTTTCTGTGTGATGGTGCAATTTGTTAGCATTTGCGGACCCACTTTAAACATTTGCCCAGGATTCCACTTTGTCTACAATCGGCCCTGCCAAAATTTAATGTAAAATGTTCCCAATAAAAGCTTCAACGCAATCCACAAAAAAGCAAGTCTCCACTCAGGTCCGTCATCTGTTAATGGAAACATAGAGGGCTTCTGCATTACTGGTAACATAAATGCTCTGGAAAAGTGCTGTAGCTTCTCGGCTCCAAAAGAAATTCTACAAATTCTGCACTCCCAAATCCAAATGCCCCCTCCCTTCTGAGTCCACAGTGTGCCTAAACCACATTTAGTGTCCGTATGTTTGGCGTTTCTGTAATGATAACAGCCCACCTAATTTACGGATGCATGTCTCCAGAACCACGAGCTGGGCACTGCAATGTACTGGTGACTACATCTTACAGTTTGCAGTTTTCACTCTGCAACATTCACTGCTGCTTGTTTTGGGAAAAAACCCATGGAGTCAAAATTGTCACAACACCTGTAGATAAATTCCCAAAGGGGTATTATTTTCAAAATAGGGTCTCTTGAGGGGGAGATTCTGCTCTATTAATGCTTAGGGGCTCTGTATATTGAGTCCGCAAAATATTCTAGGAAAATCTGCACTCCAGGAAGCAAATAGCTCTCTGTCCTTCCCACGTCTCTCCGTGTGGCTAAGCAGTATACATCCCCATGTGGGGTATTTCTACATTCAGCAGAAAGACTGGAAGAAATTTTGGTGCCATTTTTTTCACATTTTCCAGTGCAATGTAAAATCTGGGAATGTGGTGTCAATATGATCACTGCGCCCCTAGATGAATGCATTGAGAGTTGTAGTTTTTAGAACAGGGTCACTTATGGGGGGTTTCTGCTGTTCTGGCACCTCAGGGGCTCTACCAATGTGACATGGTACCCTCAAATCAGTCCAGCAAAATCTGAATTCCAATATGGCGCTTCTTCCATTCTGATCTTTGCACTGCTCCTCAAAAGTAGTTTTCGACCAAATATGGGTATCGGTGTACTCTGGAGAAATTGTGCAACTAATTTTTTGCTTCACTTTCTCTTGCTATCCTTGTGAAAATAAACAATGAGGCTAAAGGAACATTTTTGTGGGAATGTATTTTTTTTCACGGCTCGACATTGTAAACTTTTGTGTTAGGTTCAAGGTGCTCACTACACATCTAGATAAGTTCCTTGAGTGGTTTAGTTTCCGATATGCGGTCACTTGTGGTTTTTTTTCACTTTTTAGGCACATCTGGGTCTCTCCAAACACGACATGGCGTCCACTAATGATTCCAGCAAATTTTGCATTCATAAAGTCAAATGGCGCTCCTTCCCTTCCAAGCCCTACTGTGTGCCCAAACAGTAGTTTTACCCCATACAGTCATGGCCAAAAGTATTGACACCCCTGCAATTCAGTCAGATAATACTCATTTTCTTCCTGAAAATGATTGCAAACACAAATGATTTGGTATTATTATCTTAATTGAATTTGTCTTAAATGAAAAAACACAAAAAGAATTGTCCTAAAGCCAAATTGGATATAATTCCACACCAAACATGAAAAAGGGGGTGGACAAAAGTATTGGCACTGTTCGAAAAATCATGTGATGCTTCTCTAATTTGTGTAATTAACAGCACCTGTAACTTACCTGTGGCACCTAACAGGTGTTGGCAATAACTAAATCACACTTGCAGCCAGTTGACATGTATTAAAGTTGACTCAACCTCTGTCCTGTGTCCTTGTGTGTACCACATTGAGCATGGAGAAAAGAAAGAAGACCAAAGAACTGTCTGAGGACTTGAGAAACCAAATTGTGAGGAAGCATGAGCAATCTCAAGGCTACAAGTCCATCTCCAAAGACCTGAATGTTCCTGTGTCTACCGTGCGCAGTGTCATCAAGAAGTTTAAAGCCCATGGTACTGTGGCTAACCTCCCTAGATGTGGACGGAAAAGAAAAATTGACAAGAGATTTCAATGCAAGATTTTGCGGATGTTGGATAAAGAACTTCGACTAACATCCAAACAAGATCAAGCTGCCCTGCAGTCCGAGGGTACAACAGTGTCAACCCGTACTATCCGTCGGCGTCTGAATGAAAAGGGACTGTATGGTAGGAGAACCAGGAAGACCCCACTTCTTACCCCGAGACATAAAAAAGACAGGCTGGAGTTTGCCAAAACTTACTTGAAAAAGCCTAAAACGTTTTGGAAGAATGTTCTCTGGTCAGATGAGACAAAAGTAGAGCTTTTTGGGCAAAGGCATCAACATAGAGTTTACAGGAGAACAAAAGAGGCATTCAAAGAATAGAACACGGTCCCTACAGTCAAACATGGCGGAGGTTCCCTGATGTTTTGGTGTTGCTTTGCTGCCTCTGGCACTGGACTGCTTGACCGTGTGCATGGCATTATGAAGTCTGAAGACTACCAACAAATATTGCAGCATAATGTAGGGCCCAGTGTGGGAAAGCTGGGTCTCCCTCAAAGGTCATGGGTCTTCCAGCAGGACAATGACCCAAAACACGCTTCAAAAAGCACAAGAAAATGGTTTGAGAGAAAGCACTGGAGACTTCTAAGGTGGCCAGCCATGAGTCCAGACCTGAATCCCATAGAACACCTGTCGAGAGATCTAAAAATGGCAGTTTGGAGAAGGCACCCTTCAAATATCAGGGACCTGGAGCAGTTTACCAAAGAAGAATGGTCTAAAATTCCAGCAGAGCATTGTAAGAAACTCATTGATGGTTACCGGAAGCGGTTGGTCGCAGTTATTTTGGCTAAAGGTTGTGCAACCAAGTATTAGGCTGAGGGTGCCAATACTTTTGTCTGGCCCATTTTTGGAGTTTTGTGTGAAATGATCAATGTTTTGCTTTTTGCTTCATTCTCATTTGTGTTTTTTCATTTAAGACAAATTAAATGAAGATAATAATACCAAATAATTTGTGATTGCAATCATTTTCAGGAAGAAACTGAGTATTATCTGACAGAATTGCAGGGGTGTCAATACTTTTGACCATGACTGTATGTGGGGTATCAGCGTGTTCAGGAGAAATTGCACAACAAATATTGGAGTCCATTTTCTCCTGTTACCCTTGTGAAAATAAAACTATTTGGGTCTAAAGTAAAAGTTTTGTGAAAAAAAAGTTAAATGTTAATTTTTTCCTTCTACATTCCATTAATTCTTGTGAAGCACCTGAAGAGTTAATAACCTTTTTGAATGTGGTTTTGAGCACCTTGAGAGGTACAGTTTTTAGAATGGTGTCACACTTGGTTATTTTCTGTCCAATATGCCGCTCAAAGTCACTTCAAAATACAGGTCCTTCTCAAAAAATTAGCATATAGTGTTAAATTTCATTATTTACCATAATGTAATGATTACAATTAAACTTTCATATATTATAGATTCATTATCTACCAACTGAAATTTGTCAGGTCTTTTATTGTTTTAATACTGATGATTTTGGCATACAACTCCTGATAACCCAAAAAACCTGTCTCAATAAATTAGCATATCAAGAAAAGGTTCTCTAAACGACCTATTACCCTAATCTTCTGAATCAACTAATTAACTCTAAACACATGCAAAAGATACCTGAGGCTTTTATAAACTCCCTGCCTGGTTCATTACTCAAAACCCCCATCATGGGTAAGACTAGCGACCTGACAGATGTCAAGAAGGCCATCATTGACACCCTCAAGCAAGAGGGTAAGGGTACCGTCACACTATAACATTTCGATCGCTACGACGGTACGATTCGTGACGTTCCAGCGATATCGTTACGATATCGCTGTGTCTGACACGCAGCAGCGATCAGGGATCCTGCTGAGAATCGTACGTCGTAGCAGATCGTTTAGAACTTTCTTTCATCGCTGGATCTCCCGCCGTGTGACACCGATCTAGCGATCTAGCGATGCGATCCAGCGATGCGTTCACTTGTAACCAGGGTAAACATCGGGTAACTAAGCGCAGGACCGCGCTTAGTTACCCGATGTTTACCCTGGTTACAAGCGTTAAACTAAAAAAAAACAAACAGAACATACTTACATTCTGGTGTCCGTCAGGTCCCTTGCAGTCTGCTTCCAGCACTGTGACTGCCGGCCGTAAAGTGAAAGCAGAGCACAGCGGCAAAATCGTATAGTGTGACGGTACCCTAAGACCCAGAAAGAAATTTCTCAACAAATAGGCTGTTCCCAGAGTGCTGTATCAAGGCACCTCAATGGTAAGTCTGTTGGAAGGAAACAATGTGGCAGAAAACGCTGTACAACGAGAAGAGGAGACCGGACCCTGAGGAAGATTGTGGAGAAGGACCGATTCCAGACCTTGGGGAACCTGAGGAAGCAGTGGACTGAGTCTGGTGTGGAAACATCCAGAGCCACCGTGCACAGGCGTGTGCAGGAAATGGGCTACAGGTGCCGCATTCCCCAGGTAAAGCCACTTTTGAACCATAAACAGCGGCAGAGGCGCCTGACCTGGGCTACAGAGAAGCAGCACTGGACTGTTGCTAAGTGGTCCCAAGTACTTTTTTCTGATGAAAGCAAATTTTGCATGTCATTCGGAAATCAAGGTGCCAGAGTCTGGAGGAAGACTGGGGAGAAGGAAATGCCAAAATGCCTGAAGTCCAGTGTCAAGTACCCACAGTCAGTGATGGTGTGGGGTGCCATGTCAGCTGCTGGTGTTGGTCCACTGTGTTTCATCAAGGACAGGGTCAATGCAGCTAGCTATCAGGAGATTTTGGAGCACTTCATGCTTCCATCGGCTGAAATGCTTTATGGAGATGAAGATTTCATTTTTCAGCACGACCTGGCACCTGCTCACAGTGCCAAAACCACTGGTAAATGGTTTACTGACCATGGTATTACTGTGCTCAATTGGCCTGCCAACTCTCCTGACCTGAACCCCATAGAGAATCTGTGGGATATTGTGAAGAGAAAGTTGAGAGACGCAAGACCCAACACTCTGGATGAGCTTAAGGCCGGTATTGAAGCATACTGGGCCTCCATAACATCTCAGCAGTGTCACAGGCTGATTGCCTCCATGCCACGCCGCATTGAAGCAGTCATTTCTGCCAAAGGATTCCCGACCAAGTATTGAGTGCATAACTGAACATTATTATTTGATGGTTTTTTTGTTTGTTATTAAAAAACACTTTTATTTGATTGGATGGGTGAAATATGCTAATTTATTGAGACAGGTTTTTTGGGTTATCAGGAGTTGTATGCCAAAATTATCAGTATTAAAACAATAAAAGACCTGACAAATTTCAGTTGGTGGATAATGAATCTATAATATATGAAAGTTTAATTGTAATCATTACATGATGGTAAATAATGAAATTTAACACTATATGCTAATTTTTTGAGAAGGACCTGTAGATTGTAAATTGTGTAGGAAAAATGAGAAATCGCTGGTCAACTTTTAACCCTTCTAACTTCCTAATAGAACAAAATGTTTAAAAAATTGTGCTGATGTAAAGTTGTCTACTTTACATCAGCACAATTTTTAAAACATTTTGTTCTATTACGAAGTTAGAAGGGTTAAAAGTTGACCAGCGATTGTGGGAAATATTATTTATTAACTATTTTGTATGACACAATTTTCGGATTTAAGGGTATACAAATTAAAAGTTTGAAAATTGCAAAATTTTGAGTCATATCGAACAAATGTTACTACTATCATGTAGCACTTATCGTCACGAGAAAACATTCTCGGAATTGGTGGGATCCGTTGAACTGGTCCAGATTTATTACATCATAAAGTGACAGTGGTCAGAATTGAGAAAAATTAGTCTGGTCAGGCGGCTTCAAGGTGAAGGTGTTAAAGGAACATAATTTTGGGTTTTATAAATGCTTGTTTTCAGTACATCAAAAACAAATCTCAATGAATTCCGTAATAGGTTTAATTCCTAAAGTGCATATTGTGTTCAATGCCCAATTCAATTTACATTCTAGCTTAAAGTTAATAAATTAATCTCTCAGCAGGATATCACGATCACTATCCCGCCCCCCCCCCCCCCCCTTGCCAAACTATATATGTGAAGGTAGCTCTTTCAAAAACAAGTCCAGCAATAGCTTTACATTGCCAGACTGTCCCTGCATTGCTGAAAAATCATCATTTGAATTGATATGGAAATTAGATCTGTAGATCTGAAGCCTCAATCACTCCAGCTGTATTTCCTGCCCGATGCCTACTCCTCCAATTGACTCACAGCCTTTATGCTGTGTGACGTCAGGCAAAGGAGCAGACATTTGAGCAGGAGAAGGTGGTACTTTCCCACCCAGTTTTAGAATGATTTTAAATATTTTATACTAGAGATTAGTGTAAGTTCACATTAGCGTATCTGTGCGCAGCGTATCATCTGCATGTGCAAATGCATGCAGACGCATGCATATGCTGTGTTTTTACTTTGTATCATCTTATGCATGACACAAAAAAAATGCTGCGTGTGCATGCGTTTAAATGCATTTGCGTTGTTTATGCGCATGGTGAAGGTGGTGAAATCATTTCCTGGACATGCGCAGTCTGAAGTATGCATGCGTATCGAATGCATGCGTACGCATGTCCTAGCATTCCCATAGACAGTAATGTGGTGTTTTGATGCACTCATCCGCATGCGCAAGCCTGCGCATATTTGACGCCTCAAAAAATTCAACATGTTGCGTTTGCCACACACCGCGAAACAACGCATGCGTACGCAAACGCATACAAACTGATGCAAACGCATGTCCCTGCGTACACAATGTTAAATATATGTACGCAAGACACATGCGCACACATACGCTAATGTGAACCCGGCCTTAGCAATTTCATTTGTTTTTATTTTTAACTTTTTTTCCTCCTTTCCTAGATTTTTATGTGTGTTCTTTGGACATTAATGCAGCTTGTGGTGATTTTTATGTTTTATGATCTTGCACCAAGCCCTCTGGAGCTACCACATCAAGAGCATGAACCACTATTGAAGCAGACAGACAATCAAAGTTCTTTATATGGTGCTATTAACTGTGTACATGAACCATCATCCAACCAGGATGATTTTTCAAGCTTGGATAACCCAAATACTTCCTCAGTTTCGCCTATAACAAATAATCAGATTTGTTCTCAAAATTTGGAGAGAAATGGAACCGGTAAGGAATCATTGGTTGGTAAGAGTATTCCATGATAATGAATCTTTAAGATATTTATAAAAAATTGAAGCCAGGAGTAGTTCTACTATACACTAAAAGAATTCCAATCATTTTCACATCTGAATAAGACCAAGCAGCCCTCTAGTTCCCCCCTTAGTTAAACATATTTAAAGGGAATCTGTCACCTTCCTTGGATGTACGTAAGCTATTAATATGAATATACAGGTACTAGAATACTTAAAATAGTCTTACCTGTATGCCTCATATCTGTGGTATTGTTCTTCAGAAATCCTTTTTTAATCCGGTATCCCAGATTCTGCGGCATACGGTGCCTGAAGAGAAACTCTGCCTCCGGTCTTCATTTGTGTCCCTGCCCCTTCCCATTAGCTTCCTCTGCACATAAGAAACAAGTAGCCAATGCTCATAGGCGGGCATAATATCGCAATTGCAGGACGCAGGTCCGGGACAACCACTAGACGTCACAGGGCCCTATGATGCTGATGGGAGACGACAAGCACGCAAATGAAGACCGGAAGCGGAGTTTCCTTCCAGGTACCGCAGGCCCTGGAGCCTGGAAGACCAGATTTCTGAAGAACAAGACTGCAGCCATGAGGCATACAGGTGTGACCATTTTAAGTATTCTAGTACCTGTATTAATAGCTTGGGTACATCCAAGGGGTGACAGATTCCCTTTTCACATTTTGGGACAGTTTATTGATTTATGTTTGTAGATTAAATGCAAGTATTTGTACTCGGTAGAGTTTATAACTTTTTTGTTTTGTCTTTTTCTGAGCTCCACTCAGCTGCTTTATGTCCACAGATCACCTCAAAGTTGAATGTGCAGTAAAACAAATAGCCTGTAAAAGTCAAATGATGCAAAACTTTACATGCAATTCAGTAAGACAAAAATGCCCCAAAATGTGGACAAACCCCTTTTAATTCTACATTTAGTTGCAGTTCTTTTTGCCTTGCATACCTAAGTATTATTTTAGAATGCTTAATCAACATGCAGTCCCCTTTTTTACTCACTTTGCTAATTTACTTATTGAAAATACTAACAAACATTTACTACTTCGATGTTTGCAGTGTTGTGGGTAAGCATATGATTTACGGTAGCTACTTGTGGCTCCTGTCAGCTTTTGTAGTCAAAGAGATAATTTAATTAAGCGCACACTCCCTGTGCTCTAATCCCTCTAGTTGTGTCTGCATTGTAGTGTAGGTGCATTACACTACTCACTGATCACCATATTTCCCAGTTTCGCTCTCGTCTTTCTGGATCAGGTGATTTCAAATTAAACGTTGCTGGATCACACAGGATTTTGTATGGACTGGAAATTGCAAAATATATCGAGAGAAGTAATGCACAGCAGTCTCCCTACTACATAAAGACCAGAATATAGCAAATAAATGTTGTGGTTTAAAACCTAACCTTTACTAGTTAGTTTATAAAAGAGGTTTTCACCCCAATAAATACTCAGTGAACCAATACACTAGTGCACAAATAAATAAAAAACAATCAACAAAAGAAAAAAACTTTTTGTTCCCTGTTTGGGATACATCACAAATCATAGATTATACAACTCACTGTCTGTGAAGACAATCATGACCTCTGTCACACTATTCATTCATGTGAAACAACAAACAAAGCCCAAGTCATAAATGGGACATTCCATTGAGCTTAGAAAAAACACATTGTTCACATATATTAAATATAGAAGTTGTATAAAAAAGGAACAGTCTCACCACTTGCTGGTTTTCATCCTTTGTTACAACTTCAAAGAGTAGAAATCCAGATAATATTCCTGTCAGTCCCTATGATCAGGCTGAACATGGCATCCCAAATCTCCTGCCCTTACAAGAAAACTATTTAGGCCTCTTTCACACTTCCATCTTTTTCCTCCCGTCGAAGCACATCGCTGGCTACAATGGAAGCCTATGGACGCCGGGACCGTCAAATACTGGAATCCAGCGAAGTATCCAGTTTTTTTCACTCTAAGCATGCCCGGAAGGACTTTCAAGTCAGGGAAAAACCTCTCTCTCTCTCATACGTCACAACAACGCATTGCGATGCTCGATAGCAGACGGAAGTGTGAGAGTCCTCAGCAGTTCATACCTTTTAATGGCTAACTGAAAAGATGGGAACAAGTTGCAAGCTTTCGAGACCACGCAGGACCCTTGCAGGTCCCAGGTAGTCTCGAAAGCTTGCAATTTGTTACCATCTTTTCAGTTACCTTTTAATGGCTATCAACCACTGAGGACTCTCACGCTTAAATAATTTTCTATCTACTGGCCAACACGGGACAAATATATATCTTTCCTGCCCTTAAAAGGGCAGTCCACAGCTAGCCCTGCCACTAGCCAGCCCTGGAATTACCCTGTGTGCCTCCCAACACGTTTCCTCAACTGCTTGATTCTTCAGGGGAAGGGCACCTATATTCCTTATCAGGAGTAATTGGGCAGCATATCCCTCCTCTGGGGATAGCTAAGAGACAATGGCATGGACCGGAAATTTCTTTTACAATGTACTGGTAAATCTTATTGAGCTTCATTCAGATGCTCCCCAGAGTTATATTGGTGGAAGCAGCATCACCCTTCACAGACCCAGTGTGAGCCAAGAGGAGCTTTGGGATTCCGAATAGTTTTTTATTATTACGCGTTTCTGCGATGGATCAGTGCCTTTTTCATGGTATAAAAGGAAAGTGTCACGCTGGCACAGAAACGCTTTGGAATTTCTAAAAAACGATTTTGATGTACAATAACAAATTATATTGCGGTACCGTGTTAGCCAGAAAAATCGATGTGAATACTTTTCTGCCCAATGATGACAAAAGTATTCTTGGAGTGATACCTTTATTGGCTAACCAGAAAATATGTTTGCAAGCTTTCAGAGCACAGAGGCTCCTTCTTCAGGTTTGTAATCTTACCTGAAGAAGAAGCCTCTGTGCTCTGAGAGCTTGCAAACATATTATTTTCTGGTTAGCCAATAAAGGTATCACTCCAAGAATACTTTTGTCATCATTGGGTAGAAAAGTATTCACATAAAAAACTATCTGGAATCCCAAGGCTCTTCATTCCGCATCACAGCCCACCCAAATGTGGCAGTTTCAATTTCTGCTATTACACGCCTGGCAGAACCATTGCCTTCCTCCGTAGCAGCAGCTTCCCACACTTGTATAGGTATTGTGCCAGCACAAAAACATCTCCAGGTGAGCGCTGCCATCACTTATACGGTACTTATTATTTACCAGATGGTATTGCACTTTTGTCCTTTTCCAGAGCTTCTAAAGAGGGGCTGTCACCTGACCTAGAAGAAGACTGGAGTGGCTCTGAAAACTGAAGCAGACAAAAAAATACAGGACATAACATACACATTTATAAAAAGTTATGGGATAGCATGTTTGTTGAAAGAGATTTATTAGAGGGTTGTCCCATGAACAAAGTTGATTTTAATCAATATATCTTGTAGTAGTAATAATAATAATTTCCACAATTGGATGTTTAAAAAAAAAATGTTCCTGTGCTGCGATAATCTTATAAATGTGCCCCTGCTATGTACTGTGTAATGCAGTGTCTTGCCATGCAGGATCATAGTCTGATCATACCACAGCTCCCAGGTAGGGGAGGAATCAAAAAAGTGTATTACAGACATTAAATCACGAGGTTGCAAATAAATTCTTTCTTTGAGGGGAAAAACCAGGCAGGGAAATGTTTTACCTCAGAAAAATCACCTGTGATCCCTTGCTGTAATGCTTGTATACTCTCTTTTGCTTCCGCCCAGGAGATATGGCATGTTCAGACCATATTCATGCACAGTCAGATACAGCCACTACACTGTACATAGAAGGGGCACATTGATAAGATTATCTCAGCACAGGAAGATTTTATTTCTTTATCGCTTCATTGGGAGACACAGGTAACTATGGGTGTGTGCTGCTGTCGCTGGGAGGCTGACACTAGGCAAAAAAAAGGAAAATAGCTCCTCCTCAGCAGTATACACCCATCGACTGGCACAAAGCACATCAGTTTTAGCTTAGTGTCAGTTGGAGGCAGACCAGTATCTGATCCCAGATCCGTCTTTTTCCTTACGGGTCACCTGTTATGTTGTATTAATGTTTTTCCCTTTCTATTTCAGGTTCTTTCCTTCTACATGGTAAAAGTGTGCACTTTTCTCACCCTGTTTTCCCTAATCGTGTGCGACCGAGCGAGCGGTGTGGTGTCACCCACATCGCCTACTCTCGGACCCGCAGGCAGGAACCGATCCCCCTGTCACTGTCATGGTGCCTCAGGGTGATCCCCGGTGGCCGGTCCTGGACTTTTCCCCACCCCACCCCCCTCCTCGAAGTTGGCTGGGAGGGAGACTGTGGTCTCCGGTGGTGGCCTTCCCCCTTCTTGTAAGGCATTGACACTGTCTTCTGCACCGTCTGCGGGAAGGAGGACTCCCTTCTGCCAGTGACCCTCATCCATCCGAGGGCTCCTGATGATGTCTACGTCAGTGAAGAGCGATTGTGGACTCACCTTTACAGATACAGTTGTGGCCAAAAGTATTGACACCCCTGCAATTCTGTCAGATAATACTCAGTTTCTTCCTGAAAATGATTGCAAACACAAATTCTTTGGTATTATTATCTTCATTTAATTTGTCTTAAATAAAAAACACGAAAGAGAATGAAGCAAAAAGCAAAACATTTATCATTTCACACAAAACTCCAAAAATGGGCCACACAAAACTCCAAAAATGGGCCAGACAAAAGTATTGGCACCCTCAGCCTAATACTTGGTTGCACAACCTTTAGCCAAAATAACTGCGACAAACCGCTTCCGGTAACCATCAATGAGTTTCTTACAATGCTCTGCTGGAATTTTAGACCATTCTTCTTTGGCAAACTGCTCCAGGTCCCTGATATTTGAAGGGTGCCTTCTCCAAACTGCCATTTTTAGATCTCTCGACAGGTGTTCTATGGGATTCAGGTCTGGACTCATTGCTGGCCACCTTAGAAGTCTCCAGTGCTTTCTCTTAAACCATTTTCTAGTGCTTTTCGAAGTGTGTTTTGGTCATTGTCCTGCTGGAAGATCCATGACCTCTGAGGGAGACCCAGCTTTCTCACACTGGGCCCTACATTATGCTGCAAAATTTGTTGGTAGTCTTCAGACTTCATAATGCCATGCACATGGTCAAGCAGTCCAGTGCCAGAGGCAGCAAAGCAACCCCAAAACATCAGGGAACCTCTGCCATGTTTGTCTGTAGGGACCGTGTTCTTTTCTTTGAATGCCTCTTTTTTTCTCCTGTAAACTCTATGTTGATGCCTTTGCCCAAAAAGCTCTACTTTTGTTTCATCTGACCAGAGAACATTCTTCCAAAACGTTTTAGGCTTTTTCAGGTAAGTTTTGGCAAACTCCAGCCTGGCTTTTTTTATGTCTCGGGGGGGTCTTCCTGGGTCTCCTACCATAGTCCCTTTTCATTCAGACGCCGACGGATAGTACGGGTTGACACTGGTGTACCCTCGGACTGCAGAGCAGCTTGAACTTGTTTGGATGTTAGTCGAGGCTCTTTATCCAACATCTGCACAATCTTGCGTTGAAATCTCTTGTCAATTTTTCTTTTCCGTCCACATCTAGAGAAGAGCGACCAAGGTTATTAGAGGACTGGGGGGTCTGCAATACCAAGATGGGTTATTACACTTGGGGCTATTTAGTTTGGAAAAACGAAGACTATGGGGTGATCTTATTTTAATGTATAAATATATGAGGGGACAGTACAAAGACCTTTCTGATGATCTTTTTAATCAAAGACCTGAAACAGGGACAAGGGGGCATCCTCTGCGTTTGGAGGAAAAAAGGTTTAAGCATAATAACAGACGCGGATTCTTTACTGTAAGAGCAGTGAGACTATGGAACTCTGTGCCGTATGATGTTGTAATGAGTGATTCATTACTTAAATTTAAGAGGGGACTGGATACCTTTCTGGAAAAGTATAATGTTGCAGGGTATATATACTAGATTCCTCGATAGGGCGTTGATCCAGGGAACTAGTCTGATTGCCGTATGTGGAGTCGGGAAGGAATTTTTTTCCCCAATGTGGAGCTTACTCTTTGCGACATGGGTTTGTTTTGCCTTCCTCTGGATCAACATGTTAGGGCATGTTAGGTTAGGCTATGGGTTGAACCAGATGGACTTATAGTCTTCCTTCAACCTTAATAACTATGTAACTATGTAGGGAGGTTAGCTTACAGTGCCATGGGCTTTAAACTTCTTGATGACACAGCGCACGGCAGACACAGGAACATTCAGGTCTTTGGAGATGGACTTGTAGCCTTGAGATTGCTCATGCTTCCTCACAATTTGGTTTCTCAAGTCCTCAGACAGCTCTTTGGTGTTCTTTCTTTTCTTCATGTTCAATGTGGTACACACAAGGACACAGGACAGAGGTTGAGTCAACTTTAACACATGTCAACTGGCTGCAAGTGTGATTTAGTTATTGCCAACACCTGTTAGGTGCCACAGGTAAGTTACAGGTGCTGTTAATTACACAAATTAGAGAAGCATTACATGATTTTTCGAACAGTACCAATACTTTTGTCCACCCCCTTTTTTATTTGTGGTGTGAAATTATATCCAATTTGGCTTTAGGACAATTCTTTGTGTTTTTTCATTTAAGACAAATTAATTGAAGATAATAATACCAAAGAATTTGTGTTTGCAAACATTTTCAGGAAGAAACTGAGTATTATCTGACGGAATTGCAGGGGTGTCAATACTTTTGGCCACAACTGTATGTCCTTCTCTCTGTCCCCTGCAGCTACCTGCCTGCCTCACTGATCTCCTGCGACAGGACGCCGCACAGCATATGACGGCACAAAACAGCCGCAGCCATTTTTACTTCAATCCCTGCTAGGGCTTCGTTAACGCCCCTTTCCTGTAGTTGTGCCCCCTTCCCCAACCTTCTGTGCCCAATAAGAGGCCGGTTCTTCTGTCATGGCCGGATCGGGCTACGTCCCCCCACTCTAGGGCTCATATGCATCACGCACTTTATCCCCTATCACGCAGCCTCCTCACCCTGCCTGGTGCGCGCCCCTGGCGGCACAGCCAATAGGAGGGGTCCCTTCTCCCTGACACCGGCCGGCAAAAACCGTCTGGCCACGCCTACCTCTTTGCATGGTGCTTCTTCCCCAAGCGCACTTCACAGCTTGCTTTTCCTGTATCTCCTCGTACAGTGACTCGCTCCATATCAGCTTTGGATATCTATAGCATACAGGGGGGCACAGCCAACCACTCAGTCTGCTGCTTGATCGTTGCTGGCATCGGGTAGGCTCTGTTTTTCCCCTACCCTAGCCATCCTCAACAGTATCACCAAGGCTCAACTTATGCCCCACCCTTGGGAGGCCTCTTTCTGCTCCCCTAAGCCTACTATTATCCACTACGCCTGTGCCTTCTGTAAAAAGAAGTGGTTCTCAGGCCAGCCTTCTCCTTTTTTGTCAGTCCTGCAGCCCTTCTACTTTGTCTGTACCAAAGGAGCCCCCCATCCCCCAGGACGAGAGCACATCCCTTCCTCTGGACTGGGCTGTCCATAGCTGTTGCTATGTCTCAATCGGTCTCCGACCTGACAAAGGTGTCACAGTCCTTGGTCCAGGTCCTAGAGCGTCTACCAAACCTGTCCGCCACCACCAGTGCCCCAAACGCCTCCTACGGTGATTCACATGAACCCGATCGCGACCCTCATAGGGACTGATCAGGCACAAAATCTAAGAAGCAAGCTCTTTCCAGCTCCTCATGCAGCTCCCCAACTTCAAAGATGCCCGCCTTATCCCACGCCCCCTTTTCGGATTCAGTTTTTGGGTCGGATGTGAATTTCCAGTCTGATTCTGACACTGATACAGATCGTAACTCAAAACTGCAAGATATGGTTGATAGCCTTATCTTGGCGATTATTCAAATCCTTAATCTAAAAAAGGATGAGGCTCATGTCCAGGAGGACTCCGTTTCCTTCAAACGAGTAAAACGTCATTCCCAAATGTTTTCCAACCACAGTGAGTTCGAGGCTATAATGTCTAAGCACTGGGAACACCCTGGAAAGCACTTCCCGGGATGGATATTCTCTATCCCTTTAGTCCAGATCTTGTTAGTAAATGGACGAAGTCCCCTACTGTCGATCCGCCGGTTTCTCGTCTGTCTTCCAAGACAGTGTTTGCTCTGCCCGATAGAGTATCTCTCAAGGACTCTACGGATAGGCAGATTGAATCCTTGGCCAAGTCAGCTTTTGAAGCATCGGGCACCTCCCTCTGTCCCATTTTCACTTCCACTTGGGTAGAAAAATCTATGTCTGCCTGGGCAAGAATGCTTCGTGAGGGCATTTTAGTGGCAGCTTCTCCTGATGAGATGGTTGACTTAGCAGAGCGGATTGCCCATGCCGACAAATGACAGCTTCCTTGGATGCGGCCAGTTGTTCTGCCCGGGCTACCAACAATATCGTCGCCATACGCCGTATTCTCTGGCTAAAGGCCTGGAATGCGGACCCACCATCTAAAAAGTCCCTCACTAACCTCTCCTTCCAAGGCTCTAGACTGTTTAAATCTAAACTGGATCAAATAATCTCAGATGCTACTGGGAAAAAAAAGCACCTACCTTCCCCAGCCTAAACCCAAACATCCTTTCAATAAGAGGAAATCCTTTCAGTTTCTTCCCTTTCGGCTTTTCTCTTTGTCAGGGACCTCCTCCCATCAGGACTGTTCTTCTGCTCAATGGGAGAGGAGGAAACTGTCCTTCAAACCAGCTCCTCAATGGCGCCCTCAGGGTCGCTCCTCCAAACCCTCAGGGTCTCGCTCGGACAGGTTCTCCTTGACATGACGGGTCACCCCCACCCGGGAATCTCTCCAGTGTGGGAGGCTGGATTCATCTTTTACGGGTTGCCTGGTTGTCAGTGGTAGACGATGCCTGGGTCAGAGAGCTTGTTACTTCATGCTACAAAATTGAGTTTTCTTCCTCCCAGGAAGACGTTTCTTCCAGTCTCGTGCACCAGCACTCCCGACTCAGGTCCCAGGTATCCTTCAGGCCATCTCTTCCCTGATACGGACAGGAGTAATCGTACCTGTTCCCTTGCACAAACGTTTTTCAGGGTTTTACTCTAATCTCTTCTTGGTCCCGAAGAAAAACGGGTCTCTCTGTCCGATTCTGGACCTCAAACGTCCGAACCGTCACGTTCGGATCCGTCATTTCTGGATGGAGTCCCTACGTTCGGTAATCACCTCCATGGAACCAGGGGAATTTCTCTGCTCTGTGGTCATTCAGGATGCTAATCTGCACATTCCTGTTTGTGGATCTGCACAAAAGCTGTTCCATTCAGCGTGTCCACATGGACATTTCCTCTCTGAACCCTGCTCATACAGGTAATATACAGATGATCAGGTTTTTAAATACATCAGATAGGGATTGCATACATCAGTTAGGACTGCTCTATATGGGTATACCTTGATGCTTGGTGGAGCAGCTTAGTATAAATTTTTTGCAAAAAACGTATGCAAAGGAGTGTTTTTGGTTCTACTGTGCTCTTTTGTGTCTTCACATTCCTGTTTGTGTTCAGAACCAGAGATTCCTCCAGTTTGCGCTTCAGGAGGATCACTATCAATTCACAGCTTCTGCCCCCCAGAGTATTCACGCAGGTCATGGCAGCGGTTATGGCCATCTTTCGTTCCAAGGGGATACTGCTAATCCCTTAGGCTACTTTCACACTAGCGTTTTCTGCAATCCGTCACAGTGCGTCGTTTTGCAGCAAAAACGCATAGACTTGTATTGACGATGCATTTGCGACGGATTGCCACACGTCGCATCCGTCGAGCGATGGATGCGTCGTGCTTTTGCGGACCGTCGGGAGCAAAAAACGCTACATGTAACGTTTTTTGCTCTTGACGGACCGCCCCCACCTCCTCGCACCTTACAATGGAGCAGCGGATGCGCTGGAGAAATGCATCCGCTGCCTCCGTTGTGCAGTACGTTAAACGCTAGCGTCGGAATCTCTCCCCGAAGCATTGCGACGGGGAGATTCCGACGGTAGTGTGAAAGTAGCCTAACTTGGGCGATCTTTTGATCAAGGGACCCTCCTTCCGAGATTGCGACCAGAGTCTTTAGATCTCCCTGAACACTCTTGGCCGTCTTGTTTAGATAGTCAACAGGGAGAAGTCCTCCCTGATGCCAGCTCAGCGCTACGTTTTTCTGGGCATGAGGTTCGACACGGTCCAAGTCACAGTGTTTCTTCCAGGGGAAAAAATCATTTCTCTCTGCCAGGGGGATCCGTGCCCTAGGACATCCATCTCCACATCCCCTATGGCTCTGCATGAACGTCCTGGAGAAGATGATTTTCACCATGGAGGCTGTACCCTTTGCCCAGTTTCATACCTGTCCCCTTCAGCATGCCCTCTTATCTGCATGGGACAAGAGGACCGCTTCCTTGGACTGGTGCATTCTACTGCCTCTCAGGGTGAGGCAGTCTCTAACATGGTGGACTCTCTCCTCCTCAGTTCTGCACGGGAAATCCTTCCTCCCTCTCCGATGGTAGGTCATTACCACCGACCCCAGTCTCCTCAGTTGGGGAGCGGTTTTTCTTCATCACACAGCACACGGTCGCGGGAACTCTCTAGAGACCGCTCTCCCCATCAATTTCTTGGAGATCAGGGCGATTTTCTTTGCCCTTCGCTGCTGGCATACCCACCTCGCAGATCATCTTGTCTGCATCCAGTTGGACATTGCCACTGCCGTGGGCTTACATAATCCATCAAGGTAGGATGCACAGCAAACAGATCATGATGGAGGTCGCAAGAATTCTAATTTGGGCGGCGTGTCATGTTCCCGCCATCTCAGCGGTGCACATTCCGGGATGGACAATTGGGCAGCTGATTTTCTGAGTCTTCAGGGTCTCGCATCTAGCGAGTGGTCTCTCAACCCCACCATCTTTGAACAGATATGTTAAAGATGGGGCACCCCAGACAACGATCTGATGATGTCTCGGATGAATCACAAGGTGCCTCGGTTTGTAGCCAGGTCCCTAGAGCTGCAGGCCATCGGTTACGATGCCTTAGTAGGTCACCTCTTCCACCAGAGTTCGCAGTCTGAGTTTAACGGCATGGCCGTTGAGGCCGCAGTCCTAACAGATGCTGATTTTTTCCATCAGGACATTCAGACCATGATTAACCCCTTCAAGACGCAGCCCTTTTTCGCTTTTGTGTTTTCGTTTTTCGCTCCCCTCCTTCCCAGAGCCATAACTTTTTTTTTTTCCGTCAATATGGCCATGTGAGGGCAAATTTTTTGCGGGACGAGTTGTACTTTTGAACGACACCATTGGTTTTACCATGTCTTGTACTAGAAAACGGTTTAAAAAAATTCCAAATATGGTGAAATTGCAAAAAAAGTGCAATCCCACACTTGTTTTTTGTTTGGTTTTTTTTGCTATATTTACTGAATGCTAAAACTGACTTGCCATTGTGATTTTCCAAGTCATTACGAGTTCATAGACACCAAACATGTCTAGGTTATTTTTTATCTAAGTGAAAAAAAAATTCCAAACTTTGCTTAAAAAAAAAAAAAAAAAAAGAAAAAAAAATTGCGCCATTTTTCGATGCCCGTAGTGTTTCCAGTTTTCGGGATCTCGGGTCGGCTGAGGGCTTATTTTTTGCGTGCCAAGCTGATGTTTTTAGTGATACCACTTTTGTGCAGATACATTCTTTTGATCGCCCATTAATTCTGGCGTTTTGAATTTTTTTCTCGCTACGCCGTTTAGCAATCAGGTTAATCCTTTCTTTTTAATTGATAGATCGGGCGATTCTAAAGGCTGCGATACCAAATATGTGTATGTTTGATATTTTTTTTTTTTTATGTTTTATTTTGAATAAGGCGAAAGGGGGTGATTTAAACTTTTAGATTTTTTTTTAAATTTTTTTCATATCTTTTAAAACATTTTTTTAAAATTTTTGCCATGCTTCAATAGCCTCCATGGGAGGCTAGAAGCTGGCACAACTGGATCGGCTCAGCTACATAGGAGCGATCATTAGATCGCTCCTATGCAGCTGAATTACAAGCTTGCTATGAGCGCTGACCACAGGGTGGCGCTCACAGCAAGCTGGCATCAACAACCATAGAGGTCTCAAGGAGACCTCTGGTTGTTATGCCGACGCATTGCTGACCCACGATCACATGACCGGAAGCGGTAGTTAAATGCCCCTGTCAGCGTTTGACAGCGGCATTTAACTAGTTAATAGCGGCGGTTGGATCGCCACTATTGCGCGCACATGTCAGCTGTACAAAACAGCTGACATGTCGCGACTTTGATGTGGGCTCATCGCCAGAGTCCATATCAAAGGGGGAGACACGACATGTGCCGTACTAGTACGGAGCATGTCGTGAAGGGGTTAAGGCTAGAAAACCAGCATGACCAATGATTTGATCCCTATTTCTTTTTTCCATTCCTTCCATCCTGGGTTTTCACCAAGCAGGCCTTGCCTCTGGTCTCTCACTCAGTACCTTTAAGGGTCAAGTCTCTGCACTGTCGATTCTTTTCCAATGGAATCTGGCTTCTCGTCACCAGGTAAAGACTTTCTTTCAAGGTGTCGCCCACGTGGCACCTCCTTATTGTCCTCCGATAGATCCATGGGATCTTAACTTTGTTCTTGGTACACTCCAGCACCCTCCCTTTCAACCCATTCAGAATGTTCCATCTTCTATCCTGTCATGGAAGGTTGCCTTTTTAGTTGCTATTATGTCCATCAGGAGAGTCTCTGAGTTAACGGCACTGTCATGCCGTTCCTTGTTTTACATCAGGACAAGGTGGGTGGTTCTCAGACCTGTTCCTTCCTTCCTGCCTAAGGTGGTTTCTTCATTTCACATTAATGAGGAAATTGTCCTTCCATCTCTCTGCCCTTTTCCGGTCCATCCTCTGGAGAAGTCTGTCCACAAGCTGCATCTGGTCAGAGCTATCAGTCTATCTTTCAAGGACTGCTTCCTTTCATCATTCTGATGCCCTATTCGTCATCTCTGAAGGTCGTCGTAAGGGGTTCCCAGCTTCCAAGTACACTATTGCCTGTTGGATTCGTTCGGCAATATTTGGGGCATATCAAGTTCAGGACAAACATCCTCCTCCGGCGGTGGTAAAGGCTCACTCCACCCATGCGGTGGGAGCTTCCTGGGCAGTTTGTCACCAGCCCTCTGCTTTGCAGATTTGTAATGCTGTGACCTGGTCATCTTTGCACACCATTGCAAGGTTTTACAGGGTTCATACACATGCCTTGTCTGATGCAGACCTGGGATTGAACGTGCTGCAGGTGGTGGTTGCGCAGCGGCTGACCTGAGTTTGTTTCTTTGCTTTTTTTCTATATTTCCAACCCTTGGGACTGCTTTGGGACGTCCCATGACTACCTGTTTTCCCCAATGAATCGATAAAGATGGATTTTTGGTACTCACTGTAAAATCTTTCTTGGAGCCTTCAATGGAGGACACAGCACCCTCCCTAACAAGTTGATGTACCTATATTGGGCCTATACACCTTTTGTTTGTTGGGTTGGTCTATGTGTTGAATTTTGGTTGCTTCTCCTACTGCTTTAACACTAACTGAGGTGCTTTGTGCCAGTTTGTGGGTTTATACTGCCGAGGAGAAGCTATTTTCCTTTTTTTGTCTAGTGTCGGCCTCTTAGGGACAGCAGCACACACCCATGGTTACCTGTGTCCCCAGAGAAGGCTCAAAGAAAGAGATTTTACAGTGAGTACCAAAAATCCCTCTTTTAAACACATCCAATTATGGAAATTATTATTATTCCAAGATGGTATTGATTAAATTCAACTTTAAAAATAACTTTGTGGGAAAACACCTTTAAGTTTGATTTTGGTGTTCATGTTTTCTATACTTCTCTGTTACTGTAGATATAATTATTTTTTTGTGCTTACTCACTTTCAATTTCCATTGATTCTTACAGGGTTAGTAAGGGAGGAGATTGTGGTGCTTTTGACTGCTCAGTTTGTTACATTCTTTAACCAGACCGCGCTGGAGGTGAGTATAAAGGTATATTAACAAGTAAAACAACTTGGGCGACCTTTGTCTCATATGTTTCATATTCTTCTTTAGACCTTAGTTACCCCTCTAGCTCAAACATACCTTGGATTTGAGGATCTGCAAAACTCCCTGCTATACTTCCTTTGTGGGATTGAGGTATGTGTTCTGAATATAGGCTTTTAGGTGTTGATTATTAGTATCGGTGTGGGCAGTAGAAATGTACTTACAGTGGGTACGGAAAGTATTCAAAGCCCTTTAAATTTTTCACGCTTTGTTTCATTGCAGCCATTTCGTAAATTCAAAAAAGTTCATTTTTTTTTCACATTAATGTACACTCTGCACCCCATCTTGACTGAAAAAAAAAGCAGAAATGTAGAAATTTTTGCAAGTTTATTAAAAAAGAAAAACTGAAATATCACATGGTCTTAAATATTCAGACCCTTTGCTCAGACACTCATTTAAGACATATGCTGTCCATTTCTTTGTGATCCTCCTTGAGATAGTTCTACTCCTTCATTGGAGTCCAGCTGTGTATAATTGAACTGATAGGACTTGATTTGGAAAGGCACACACCTGTCTATGTAAGACCTCACAGTGCATGTCAGACAAAATGAGAATCATGAGGTCAAAGGAACTGGCCAAGGAGCTCAGAGACAGAATTGTGGCAAGGCACAGATCTGGCCAAAAGAATTTCCGCAGTATTCAAGGTTCCTAAGAGCATAGGGGCCTCCATAATCCTTAAATGGAAGAAGTTTGGGACCACCAGAAGTCTTCACAGAAGCTGTGTGTGTGTTCGGCTGTGTGCGGTAACGTTACCGCCAGTACTGTCGTTC
Source organism: Ranitomeya imitator (assembly GCF_032444005.1). Taxonomy (NCBI): domain Eukaryota; kingdom Metazoa; phylum Chordata; class Amphibia; order Anura; family Dendrobatidae; genus Ranitomeya; species Ranitomeya imitator. Next base: position 400,896,673 of record NC_091286.1, on the reverse strand, counting down.
ACAGATCTGCGGAATCATGCTAGCAGATGTCAGCGTGATCCCACGGTAAAAAAGCAGGCGTGGGCCAATGAGACTACTGCTCCCATCGGGCTATGTCTGCTGTCACTGATAACAGTGACAGCAGGTGCCGCTGTTGTGAGAGTAGTATCATCTGCCGGCGCCTGTGCTAACAAAAAAAGCAAGATTACATACATATTCACATAAAAATAGAATCCCATTATACTCGCCTCACACCAAATCCCTGATGCCCTCGTCTCCTAGAAATAATGTAAAATAATAAACCAACAAATACTCCCTGTCCACGGTAGTCCAGGTAATCCAGATTGTCCCACAACGATCTCAAGTGTAGAACAGTCACATCGGGAGATGTGACTGCGCTACCCGGCTGCCGGTGATACTGACAGGAGCTAATCGCTCCCGCAGTGTATCAGCGGACCAGCTCTGGTGCTCTCACTCGCGGCACCGCTGTGTATATTTATCATATAGCTATAGGATTAGTATTGGATGATAGGTGTCTTATTGGTGCCTCTCCATTACTAAGCCATGGGTGTGATGTCACCGGACAATACAAAGGTGACATCAACCCCACAAATATGAACCCCACTTGCCACCGCTACAGGGCAAGTGGGAAGAGCAAGGCTAAGTGCCAAAATTGGCGCATCTATAAAATGCGCCATTTCTGGGTCGGCTGAGAGCTGATGTTTTTAGCCTGTGGGATGCCAATGTCCATGGCCCCTTCCCAGGATGTTAATATCAGCATGCAGCTGTCTGCCTAGCCATTGCTGGTTTGATTTTATAGGGGACCTCATGTAATTTTTTTTTCTGGGGTTCCCCTGTAAGCTAGCCAGTAAAGGCTAAGGAAACAGCTGTGAGCTGATATTAATAACCTGGGAACCTTTATGGCTATTGGCTCCTTCCCAGAATATTAACCTCAGCCCCCAGCTTTCCCTCTGCTGGTTATGAAAATTACACAGGAGCCCACGCATATTTTTTTAAATAAACAGACATTGCGTTTCACGCAGATTTTGTGTGTGTCTTTTGTTTAATTCCTTATGTACCGTTTTATTAATGAGGGTATCTGGCCTCGGGCTTGGTAATATATATACATTTATATTTGTTTTGTGTGTGTAAACATTATATTTGAACATGGTATGTAATGATATTATGGTCTTCAATGGAGAATGAAAAAGAAGAGGGTAAAAAAACAAGATTTTAGTTTTACAGATAATGGCATGAAAATTAAAAACAATATATAAAATGTATAATGTTTAATAGTAAAATACATTTCCTATAAATAAAGGTCCAGACATTTAACATAATAATTAGTAAGGTAAGAAAGTAAAAAGAGCCCACAATCTTAATAAACTGCTATTGAGAACACCTGTCTTTTGACTTGGTCATGACCAGTGTTACGTTCTGTGCTTGGAGAGAAGGTACTGCTCAGTGGATCTCTTCCTGTACACATATGAGACCTATATGTAATGCTGCATGCCATTAAGATAGCAAGATCTTGCTGACACAATCTCATTATCTTGATCCTGGAAAATTAACTTGCCTACGTGCAAAAGATAGATATTATGGATTTATCCCCCCCCTTCCAATGCAGCAAATGTGACAACTATCACCAGGATGTTTTTTTAACTTGTCACATGAAGCTGAGGTCAAAGATTAGCAGTTTTGCTCATGGTTCTTTATCACAATATGGCTCACATGACACTGATGATACGTACAGAGCTTTTTAGTGTCTCTAGGATGTAGGGCAGGGCTGCTAGGGTTGGGTCCATATGAATATAATTTCACAACTTCATGTCTTTAGATATTGCTGTCAGGATGAAATCAGCACAGTTGTAGTTTTATGTAAACTAGTAATAGTTTATAAAATTGAACTGCACAATTAATTTCTTGTAATTGAAGTGACACCTGCCACAGCGCTCGTGCTGACGTCATAAAGGTGAAGTGAGTTCACTGGCTGTGAACTTGCAGGACCTGTCTGAGGGCACTGAGAGCAGGAGAACTTTCTCACTCTTGCGATACCGTCAGATAGGTAATAGGAGTATAGGAGTAAACAGAAAGACCCTGAGCACATGGGGCTCAGTGTCTTGTTTGATGACGGGCTGTATGGTCTCATCGTGCAACCATGCAGCCTGCTATCTAGATATAGCAGAACTAGACCCATCGTGAGATAAATGGATTAGCAGCATTTCTACGGAAAGGTGAGGAATATTGTTGTTTTTATTTTTTTTTTAATCTTTTGCAGATGACGAGGGCATCGGGGGAAATTGGCAAGGTCATAAGTATGGTTTATTTAAGATTATTAAAGGAGTCTGTCATTCTTTCAATTAAAATACTTTTTTCTGGGTGTCTATGTTTTCTTACAATCTGACTATGGAGTTAGTAATGGGGGCGTCTTCTTGATGCCTGTGTGTGTGTCAGATAAATCTATGTATTCTATGTGTATATATCTATTCTATTCTAACCTGTCACTCTGATTTTACTGTACGCGGCACATGAACTGCCGGCTTTTATTCTATCTATCGACAGTGGGGAAAAAAATATTTAGCCACCAATTGTGCAAGTTCTACCACTTAAAAAGATGAGAGGGGCCTGTAATTGACATCATAGGTAGACCACAACTATAAGAGTCAAAATGTGAAAACAAATCCAGAACACTCAAAACACTCACACTCCAAACTCCACTATGATGAAGACTAAAGAGCTGTCGTAGGACACCAGAAACAAAATTGTAGCTCTGCACTAGGCTGGGAAGACTGAATCTGCAATAGGCAAGCAGCTTGGTGTAATGAAATCAACTGTGGGAGCAATAATAAGAAAATGGAAGACATAAAGACCACTGATCATCTCCTTCGATCTGGGGCTCCATGCAAGATCTCACCCTGTGGTGTCAAAATAATCACAAGAACGATGAGCAAAAATCCCAGAACCATACGGGGGGACCTAGTGAATGACCTGCATAGAGCTGGGACCACTGTAACAAAGGCTACCATCAGTAACACACTACGCCGCCAGGCACTCAGATCCTGCAGTGCTAGACGTGTCCCCCTGCTTAAGCCAGTACATGTCCGGGCCCGTCTGAAGTTTGCTAGAGAGCATTTGGATTATCTAGAAGAGAATTGGGAGACTGTCATATGGTCTGATGAAACCAAAGTAGAACTGTTGAGTAGAAGCAAAACTCGTCATGTTTGGAGGAGACAGAATGCTGAGTTGCATCCAAAGCGCACCATACCTACTGTGAAGCATGGGGGTGGCAACATCATGCTTTGGGGCTGTTTCTCTGCAAATGGACCAGGATGACTAATCCGTGTACATGAAAGAATAAATGGGGCTATGTATTGTGAGATTGTGAGTGCAAACCTCCCTCGGTCAGCAAGGCCATTAAAGATGAAACGTGGATGGGTCTTTCAGCATAATAATCCCAAGCACACTGCCAGGGCAAGAAGGAATGGCTTCATAAGAAGCATATGAAGGTCCTGAAGTGGCCTAGCCAGTCTCCAGCTCTCAAGCCCATAGAAAACCTTTGGAGGGAGTTGAAAGTCTGTGTTGCCCAGCAACAGACCCCAAACATCACTGCTATAGAAGAGAGCCGCATGGAGGAATGGGCCAACATACCACCAACAGTGTGTGCCAACCTTGTGAAGACTTACAGAAAGCATTTAACCTCTGTCAATGCCAATAAAGGATATATAACAAAATATTGAGATGAACATTTGTTAATGACCAAATACTTACTTTCCACCATAATTTGCAAAATAAATCTTGCCAAATCAGACAGGATGATTTTCTGGATTTGTTTTCTCATCATGACTCTGGTAGTTTTGGTCTACCTATGATGTCAATTACAGGCCTCTCATCTTTTTAAGTGAGAGAACTTGTACAATTGGTGGCTGACTAAATACTTTTTTCCCCACGGTATCTAATATATATTGTAGCATGGCTAACGGGTGTGTGGTCGACGGGAGGTATGTGTCTCATAGGTACCTTGTCGCTGTAATGTAGCCCGGATTATTTCTTTGTTTTACATAACCATATATTTGTGTTTCAGGACCTGTGGTGATGTCAGACCACATGGCTAATCATGTGATAGATTACTGGGTGTGGTTAGTCCTATATAAGACAGGCTAATGCTTAACACAGTAGATATGTGTGGAGGTGAAACCCTCCTGAGTGTGTCAAGGCTTCAGGACTGAGCCGGATGAAATGGACACTTGTTTTTCTTTGCCTGAACCAAAGGCTATTTGTTTTCTGTTGTTTTGCCATATGGTTTATGGAGCAATAAACCCAGTGAACTTTAAAGGAACACGCCTCCTGAGTGTCAGCCATCGCACCTGAGTGAGTGGAATCCCTACAATTGGTGGAGAATGCGGGCAGCGTTCCCAGCAGAGACGCAAGTCTATTGTTTAATGTCCTGGGTCAAGTCTGTTGCAAGCCAGCAAGCATCGCCGGGGAAAATGGAGGACCTGCTGAAACACTTGGTTCAGTTACAGTCACAGCAGGAGCAACGGCAGAGCCAGCAGGAGCAAAGGCAGCAAGAGACCAACAGGCTGTTGATGCAGCAGATACAACAGAGCCAGCAGGAGAAACGGCAGCAGATGCAACAAAGCCAGCAGGAGCAACGGCAGCAGATGCAGCTTCTGGCAACCGCCATCCAGGGCAAGATGAGCTCCCCAACCCCAGGTCTGGCTGATGACACCCACGTCCGGAAGACGGTAAGACGCGCATTGCAGAAAATGACCCCCCGGGGATGATGTTGAGGCATTCCTGACGGTGTTTGAGAGGGTCGCTGAGAGGGAAAAACTTCCGCCAGAGCAGTGGGCAGAGGTATTGGCGCCATACCTGACGGGAGAACCCCAGAAGGCGTACTATGACTTGACCTTGCAGGATGCCAAAGAGTATCACAAATTGAAAGCCGAGATTCTAGCACGTTTGGGGGTGACACTGACTGTCAGGGCACAGCGAGTTCACTGCTGGGCCTATCACCAGGACAAACCACCTCGTTCCCAAATGTTTGATCTGTTGCACCTGGTCCAGAAATGGCTGCAGCCAGAGTCATCTACTCCTGCACAGATGGTAGAACGGGTGATGATGGATCGGTTTGTACATTCCCTCCCGAGGCCTATACAGTCTTGGGTTGCCCAGGGTGATCCCCAGAATGCCGACGAGCTGATCGGACTGGTTGAGAGATACCAAGGGTTGGAAGGCTCCTTCGGGAGGCAGCCCATGCCGTACTGGGGGTCCCAGAAGGGAGCTGAGTCCCAAAAAGGGGTGGTGCGTCCAAGGTCACAAAGGGCGGGGGAGGTGGTGCCCAAGGTCCCTACGGGTGATATTATTTGTTGGAGGTGCCACGGGCCAGGACATATAGCTGCCCGTTGTTCCCAGACCACTGAGCAGATGGACTGCAGCATGGCACGCCGTTGTTCATACTATGCGTATCCAGCCTGTAGTGTGAACTCTCCATCCAACGAGGGACCTCAAGCGTGTCCCGTAAAGGTGAACGGTCGAGCAGTAACGGCACTGTTAGACTCGGGGAGCCTAGTGACCCTGGTGAGGGCCACTTTTCCTCTCCACTTGCTCCCAGGAAAGAAGGTCGGAGTGCGGTGCATACATGGTGATGCAAAGGACTACCCTATGGCCAGGGTGGACATTGAAACGGCATGTGGCACTGAGTCCCACATAGTCGGCGTCGTTCAGGACTTGTTGCACCCTATAATTATTGGCCGGGATTTCTGTTTGTTTTGGGATTTGTGGGGGAAAGGTTCTGAGCTCCCTAGCAAGAGTAGGGAACCAATGAACCCTGGAAGGGTGTCGCCACACCCAGAGTCAGACAGGTTTCCTTTTTGTGTCCTGGTTGGAGATGAGGAGGAAGTGTCCCCTGCATCTGACATTCTGGAGTTAGAGGTATCCGGTGAAAATTTTGGGACTGCCCAACATAGGGACCCCACTCTAAGGGAAGCCTTTAATAATGTCACAGTTATTGACGGGGTGGTACAGGAGCCGGGGGCAGACACAAGATTTCCCCATTTTCTGATGAGTGGGGAGTTGTTGTACCGGGTCACGAAAATAAGGGAGGAGTTGGTAGAGCAGTTGGTAGTGCCGGGTCCGTATAGACGGAAGGTGTTGGACATGGCCCATTCACACATCTTGGGTGGACACCTAGGGGTGGAAAAAACGCAGGAACGGGTTGTGCAGAGGTTCTATTGGCCTGGGTGTCACCGGGAAATAGTGAACTATTGCAGGTCCTGCCCTACATGTCAGCTAACTGCTCCCACTCCTCATTTCCGGAACCCCCTTGTGCCACTGCCCATTATTGAGGTACCGTTCAAGAGAATTGCCATGGACTTGGTCGGTCCCTTAGTTAAATCAGCTCGGGGCCATCAGTATATATAAGTCATCCTGGACTATGCCACACGCTATCCTGAGGCAATTCCCTTGAGAAATTCTTCCTCAAAGAGCATAGCCCGCGAGTTGGTCCATGTCTTTTCCCGGACAGGTCTGCCCAAGGAGATCCTGACTGATCAGGGTACACCTTTCATGAGCAAGGTGATGAGGGAGTTATGCAAAGCCCTGAAAATCTCCCAGTTGAGGACCTCGGTGTACCATCCCCAGTCAGATGGCCTTGTTGAGAGATTTAACAAGACACTGAAGAGCATGCTGAGAAAAGCTATAGAGAAAGACGGTAGAGACTGGGATTGTCTCTTACCCTATCTGATGTTTTCCATTCGTGAAGTTCCACAGGCCTCCACAGGGTTCTCACCGTTTGAGCTTCTATATGGCCGACATCCACGAGGACTCCTGGATATAGCCAAGGAAACCTGGGAAGCCGAAGTCACGCCCCACAGAAGCATCATTGAGCATGTGGCCATGATGCAGCTGAGGATTGCAAAGGTGATGCCTATTGTGAAAGATCACCTTCTCCAAGCACAAGAAGCTCAGGCCAGGGTCTACAACCGGTCTGCAAGAGTGAGGCAGTTCAATCCGGGAGACCGAGTTCTTGTGTTAGTTCCGACGGTGGAAAGCAAGTTCTTGGCCAAATGGCAAGGGCCATATGAGGTTGTCGAGAAACTTGGTGAGGTAAATTATAAAATTCACCAACCAGGAAGACGGAAACCATTCCAAGTTTACCATGTCAACCTCATCAAGCCGTGGCAAGATAGAGAGCCGACAGTAACTCCATCGTTGTTAAGCAACCCAGAAGGTGAGGTTGGAGCGGTTACTATAGCAGAGACGCTATCGAAGACCCAGAAACAGCAGTGCCGGGAGTTACTCCAGAAAAACAGGGACCTGTTTTCAGAGTTGCCAGGACACACGAAGGTCATAGAGCACGAGGTTCTAACAGAGCCACATGTGCGGGTGAACGTGAAGCCCTATCGTATTCCTGAGGCTCGTCGAGAAGTTATCTCCAAGGAAGTGGAGCGTATGTTGAAGCTTGGAGTCATTGAGGAATCCAAGAGCGGTTGGTCGAGCCCAATTGTCCTGGTCCCAAAACCTGATGGAGAGTGGAGGTTTTGCAACGACTATCGGAAGTTGAATGAGGTCTCCAAGTTTGACGCTTATCCCATGCCCCGCGTTGATGAGCTCATTGAAAGGCTTGGGCACGCCAGATATATATCCACCTTGGATTTGACAAAGGGGTATTGGCAGATCCCCATGGCACAGGAAGCCAAGGAGAAGATGGCCTTTTCGACACCTGATGGATGCTTCCAGTATGTCCGGATGCCGTTTGGCCTACAGGGAGCTCCGGTGACCTTCCAGAGGGCTATGGATAGAGTCCTTGCACCCCATAAGGCCTACGCTGCTGCGTACCTAGATGATATCGTCATCTTTAGCCCGGACTGGGAGAGTCATCTGGAGAAAGTCCAAGCGGTGTTTGATGCTCTAAGAGAGGCGGGGTTTACAATAAACCCAAAGAAGTGTGCCTTGGGTAAGGAAGAAGCTAAATACCTAGGCTATATAGTGGGTCGTGGAGAAATAAAGCCCCAAATCAGGAAAGTGGAGGCAATCCAAACGTGGCCGAAACCACTTTCAAAAAAGCAAGTTAAAGCCTTTCTGGGAATCGTGGGATATTACAGGAGGTTCATCCCGAACTTCGCCACAGTGGCTGCGCCTCTGACTGATCTGCTGAAGGGGACAAAGTCAGTGATGGTTAAATGGTCCGAAGAGACAGAGTCAGCCTTCCAAGAGTTGAAAGGGGCTCTATGTAAGCAGCCCGTTCTGATGGCCCCAGACTTCAAGAAAGAATTTATTCTTCAGACAGATGCCTCAGATGTTGGGGTAGGAGCAGTCCTTTCCCAAGAGCTACATGGGGAGGAGCATCCTGTTCTCTATCTGAGTAGGAAGCTGTCCTCATCTGAGAAGAACTACTCAGTCGTGGAAAAAGAGTGTTTGGCCATAAAGTGGGCGGTGGACACGTTACGGTACTATCTGCTGGGTCGTAAATTCAGACTAATATCTGACCATGCCCCACTTAGATGGATGAGGGAAACAAAGGTTAAGAATGCTAGGGTCACCCGTTGGTTCTTAGCCCTGCAGGACTTTAGTTTCCATGTGGAACATAGGGCCGGAAAGCTGCACGGTAATGCGGATGCCCTATCAAGAATCCCTTGTTTAGTTGGGGAAAGTGCCAAGCCCCACGGCTTTAGGCAGAGGGGGGAGGTATGTAGCATGGCTAACGGGTGTGTGGTCGACGGGAGGTATGTGTCTCATAGGTACCTTGTCGCTGTAATGTAGCCCGGATTATTTCTTTGTTTTACATAACCATATATTTGTGTTTCAGGACCTGTGGTGATGTCAGACCACATGGCTAATCATGTGATAGATTACTGGGTGTGGTTAGTCCTATATAAGACAGGCTAATGCTTAACACAGTAGATATGTGTGGAGGTGAAACCCTCCTGAGTGTGTCAAGGCTTCAGGACTGAGCCGGATGAAATGGACACTTGTTTTTCTTTGCCTGAACCAAAGGCTATTTGTTTTCTGTTGTTTTGCCACATGGTTTATGGAGCAATAAACCCAGTGAACTTTAAAGGAACACGCCTCCTGAGTGTCAGCCATCGCACCTGAGTGAGTGGAATCCCTACAATATATATATATATATATATATATATATATATATATATATATATATATATATACATATATACATATATATATATATATATATATATATATATATATATATATATATATATATACACATATATATATATATATAAATATTATTATACACTGCTCAAAAAAATAAAGAGAGCACTTAAACAACAGAATATAACTCCAAGTAAATCAAACTTCTGTGAAGTCAAACTGTCCACTTAGGAAGCAACACTGTTTGGCAATCAGTTTCACATGCTGTTGTGCAAATGGAGTAGCGAACAGATGGAAATTATTGGCAATTATCAAGACACACTCAATAAAGGAGTGTTTCTGCAGGTGGGGACCACAGACCACATCTAAGTACCAATGCTTTCTGGCTGATGTTTTGGTCACTTTTTAATGTTGGTTGTGCTTTCACACTCGTGGTAGCTTGAGACGGACTCTACAACCCACACAAGTGACTCAGGTAGTGCAGCTCATCCAGGATGGCACATCTATGCGAGCTGTGGCAAGAAGGCTTTCTGTGTCTGTTAGCATAGTGTCCAGAGGCTGGAGGCATTACCAGGATACAGGCCAGTACACCAGGAGACGTGGAGAGGGCCGTAGGAGGGCAACAACCTAGCAGCAGGACCGCTACCTCTGCTTTTGTGTAAGAAGGAACAGGAGGAGCACTGCCAGAGCCCTGCAAACTGACCTCCAGAAGACAACAAATGTGCATGTCTGCACAAACGTTAGAAAGCAACTCCATGAGGATGATCTGATGGCCTGACGTCCACAGATGGGGGTGCTGTGCTCACAGCCCAACACCGTGCAGGACGCTTGACTTTTCCACAGAACACCAGGATTGGCAAATTCGCCACTGACACCCTGTGCTCTTCACAGATGAAAGCAGGTTCACACTGAGCACATGTGAGAGACGTGACAGAGTCTGGAGACGCCGTGGAGAGCGATCTGCCTGCCTGCAACATCCTTCAGCATGACCAGTTTGGCAGTGGGTCAGTAATAGTGTGGGATGGCATTTCTTTGGAGGGCCGCACAGCCCTCCATGTGCTCGCCAGAGGTAGCCTGACTGCCAGATAATATTCTCAGATCCCTGGTGTGGTTGGCCCTGGTTTCCTCCTAATGTAGGACAATGCCAGACCTCATGTGGCTGGAGTGTGTCAGCAGTTCCTGCAAGATGAAGGCATTGAAGCTATGGACTGGCCTGCCCGTTCCCCAGACCTGAATTTGATTGAACACATCTGGGACATCATGACTCGCACCATCCACCAACGTCACGTTGCACCACAGACTGTCCAGGAGTTGGCAGATGCTGTAGTCCAAGTTTGGGAGGAGATCCCTCAGGAGACCACTGCCTCATCAGCAGCATGTCCAGGCATTGTAGGGAGGTCATACAGGCACGTGGAGGCCACACACACACACACAACAGAACATCGTTTCCTTTTCTTGAGGCATTTCCACTGAAGTTGGACCAGCCTGTAATTTGATTTTCCACTTTGATTTTGAGTATCATTCCAAATCCAGACCTCCATGGGATATTAATTTTGATTTACATTGATTACTTTTATGTTTTATTGTTCTCAACACATTCCAGTATGTAATGAATAAAGATTTGGAACTGAATACTTTATGACACAAGCTTGAAAAAATGAATTTTAACATCCAAAATGTTGGTCTACTGAAATGTATGTTCAGCTTATGCCCTCAATACTTGCTTGGGGCTCCTTTTGCATCAGTTAAGCTAAGTTCACATTAGCATATTCTGTGCGCAGCGCATCATCTGCATGCGCAAACGCATGCCATAACTCAAAAAAATACATTTGTGCATGCATTAGATATTTCCTGGGGGAAAATGGTTATGCGGACAATGCTTTTCCTGTAGAATTTCCTAGACACAAGACACACACACACAATGGGCGTGTCTCATGGGATTTCTATATATAGACACACTGCACAGATGAATTCCTTGTCTTTTGATGCTATATCCAGCTGCAAGATGGATCTTAGCGTAGAGACCTTCAATCTTAATCTTGATTTGTCATTAAATTTGGCTTGTGCTTTGGCTTGTGAAGAAGAAAGAAGAGAAATACGGAGAAGACGCCGGGGTCGCTATTGGTAACACCCCATCATTGAATTACGAGAGAGCCGTGGAGCTTACCACTCATTGTACACCGAGCTTCTTGAAAACCCGGAGAAGTTTTACGACTACACGAAGATGTCTGAACGGACAGCCACTAATATTGGCTTGTACTTACTGACTAGATCCATATTATGGTGTACGTGGGCCATTATTGAGCTTTTTATAAATATAACATTGATTATTTAATCTGTTTCATTCTATGCCTAATTGTCCTAGTTCTTTGGGGGTGATGGTTTATTGGTTATGTTATATGTATTTTACATGTTTTTAAATGTTGTTTTGTCTTGAGGTCCAATAAAGGTTTTTTCTTATATTTTACCATGTGGATGTGCACACCATTATTAGTCTAGTCTTTTTTTCTCTTCTTTCATACCTATCCAATACAGACTAGGTGCTGCACCCCATTTTTGCAATTTATATGATGATATATTTGTGATAGCAGTGCACCCCTTATTCCTCTTGGAACAGAGCTTCAATGACTTGCTGCTACATGTCCGAGGATCCATCACCAGGCAGGACACACAACTAAGTCAAGCAATTCCTGCCGAGGAACTTCTGTTGGTAACCCTGAGGTACGTAATTTTGAAAAAGAAGCACGTCATTAGTATTATTGTTATAAAAGCCATGTACTGTTTTTTTTTTTTTTTTTTTCATTTTCTGTTCAGCAGATTCCTGGCTACCGGAGAGACTTTAAGATCTCTACATTTTCTATTCCAGATTGGAGTGTCCACCCTTTCTGGAATAGTTACAGATACCTGCCGTGCTTTGTGATGTTCTGCGTGAAGAATTCCTCCCCCAACCCACAACTGAACTCTGGCTGGAAAATGCTGCAAAATTCCATGACATTTGTAATTTTCCAAACTGTTTGGGGGCTGTGGACGGCAAACATATTCGGATTATGAAACCTGCTGGAAGTGGATCCGAGTATTTCAATTACAAAAAATATTTTTCGATTGTTCTCATGGTGATTGCAGATGCTGATGGTCGATTTGTTGATGTTGTCTCATTTGGATGAGGAAATGACTGTCAGACTTTCAAAGACTATGACATTTGCCAACGTTAGAATGGGAATAATTTAAATTTTCCAACACCACGACCTCTTCCGAACACTGAAGGACCGCCAATGCCATTTGTTGTAGTTGGGGATGAGGTGTTTCAAATGTGTGCCAACCTCATAAAACCATACTCGAGTCTGGACTTGAATCACACTATAAGGATTTACAACTACCGACTGACAAGGGCACGAAGAACTGTGGAGTATGCCTTTGGTTTGCTGGTATCTAAATGGTGCATTTTGGAAATAGCCATCAATCTAAAAACTGAGACAATTGATGAGGTTGTCAAAGCGTGTGTTCTGCACATTTGCATCCTGGCGAAAGAGCGACACCATATGTCCCTGCGTACACAATGTTAAAGATGGGTACGCAAGACTCCTACAGATCTATGTGGATTTGTACACAGGCATACGCTGCGCACAGATACACAAATGTGAACCCGGCCTTACTGCATCAATGCTCCATGGCAGGGAGGCGATCAGCCTGTGGCACTGCTGAGGTGTTATGATAGCCCAGGTTGCTTTGATAGCAGCCTTCAGCTCATCTGCATTGTTGGGTCTGGTGTCTCTCATCTTCCTCTTTACAATACCCCATAGATTCTCTATGGGGATAAAGTCAGACGAGTTTGCTGGTCAATCAAGCACAGTGAGACATGTTTTTAAACCAGGTATTGGTACTTTTGGCAGTGTGGACAGGTGCCAAGTCCTGCTGGAGAATTAAATTTCAATCTACAAAAAGCTTGTGGGCAGAGGGAATCGTGAAGTGCTCTAAAATTTCCTGGTAGATGGCTGCGCTGACTTTGGTCTTGATAAAACACAATGGACCTACACCAGCAGATGACATGGCACCCCAGACCATCACTGATTGTGAATACTTCACACTAGACCTTGGAAATCAAGGTCCCAGAATCTGGAGTGAGAGTGGAGAGACAGACAAGCTAAGCTACTTCAGGTCTAGTGTGAAGTTTGTATTTCTTCCATTTTCTTATTATTGCACCAACTGTTGTCTCCTTCTCACTCAGCATCTTACTTATGGTTTTGTAACCCTTTCCAGCTTCGTGCAGGTCTATGATCTTGTCCCTGACATCCTTATAAAGCTCTTTTGGTCTTGCCCATGTTGTAGAGGTTACAGTCTGACTGATTGAGTCTGTGGACAGGAGTCTTTTTTTATAAAGGTGACTATGTAAGATAGCTGTCTTTAATGCAAGTAACGAGTTTATTAGGAGCGTCTAACTGGTCTTTTGGAGCCAGAGCTCTTAATGGTTGGTAGGGGATCAAATAATTTTCTCACTGCAAAATGCAAATAAATTTATATAATTTATACAATGTGATTTTCTGGATACTATTTTTGATATTCTATCTCTCAATGTTAAAATTAACCTACCCTTAAAATTGCAGACTGTTAATGTCTTTGTCATTGGGCAAACTTATAAAATCAGCAAGGTATCAAATACTTATTTCCTCCACTGTATGTATATGTGTGTATATATTAACATATGTGCGATTTTAACACGAGCTTTTGCATACAGCAATTCTGTCATTTACACATCGTTTTCAAGGAAAATAATCTTCACGCACACTATAATATTATTTATATATATACGCGATATGAAAACGATGTGTAAATGACATAGAGAATTGCTGTATGTAAAAGCTCATGTTAAAATCTCATTGCAATCTGGTAGCAATCGCACTGCTTTCGGATGTAAATCGGAAGTTAGGTGTGAAAAATCCTATACGCTTATCTCCGGTTCAATTTTAAATCGTATTGGTGGGGTTAAATACCAGAATGCTTCACATCTGAATTTCAGGCTGGAAATTGTTAACTTTCAAAAGGAAACAGACCACTGGGAATGCAGTGTAAGCAGCTCCAGAGAAGTATGGATACTTGCACCCCATCTACAGAATATTTTTTTCTGTACACTAATATCGGCACACAGATATTGGTATTATAATATTGGAAATTGTTCCACTACTAAAGTTTCTCTATAAAAAAAAAAATACACACCTGTTGTGAACTAAATGAAACAGTTTTATTGTCAAAGGCAGGAGGTTAAGATAAACCTCATCCAGTAGATATGTCATGTAGCAGAGTCCCTGCTGCCGTAAGATTTGTGGTGTAGTGAACTCAGCTGTGCTTCACACCCCAGGTCCGCTTGCTTTGTCAAAGCTGGGTGAACATGTCACGAGAATGCCAAAAGGACAAACAGATCAGCTGTAGCTCGTATCTTGCTAAACGTTTTCGGTCCTTTGTGGACCTTCCTCAGAGCAAGTTTATCTGGAGCGTAGGATTTGGACATATAATCAGATGCATGAGTATGCTGACAATATATGTAGAGGCAAATTTCAGAGGCACTAATGGAGACCGTGACTGAGCAGATTAAGCTGCTTGGGCATACGATGTGCCCACACTGTGCACGTTCTGTTGCCTGGAGCGCTGGTGGCGTGCTGAGACGCTGAGGGAGTCAGCTCCCTCCCTCAGCGTCTCAGCACGCCACCAGCGCTCCAGGCAACAGAACGTGCACCGTGTGGGCACATCGTATGCCCAAGCAGCTTAATCTGCTCAGTCACGGTCTCCATTAGTGCCTCTGAAATTTGCCTCTACATATATTGTCAGCATACTCATGCATCTGATTATATGTCCAGATCCTACGCTCCAGATAAACTTGCTCTGAGGAAGGTCCACAAAGGACCGAAAACGTTTAGCAAGATACGAGCTACAGCTGATCTGTTTGTCCTGATGCAAAATAAATGACTTTATTTTCTACAAGCATTATTGAGTGCCAAGCTTTTTGATACAGTTGATTTAAGGGGCTGGAAACCCTACTTGAGCACCTCTACTCACAAATCTATAGAGTGCCGTGTATCTTGTTCTTGTTACGAGAATGCCAAAAGTCACAAAATTTTGACGCAAATCAAGATTGTGCTAAAAAATTTGCAACTTTTCAATGCGTTTTCCACCAGAATACTGATGTAGAAGCGTTGATGAATCTGACCCTATGACCCTTAAAAAGAACTATGCAAAAAAAAGAGACCAGAAAAATGTCTATCTAATGGAGATAATACAATAGATAAAGATAAATCCAGAAGAAAAAGACGCATAGGGGGAACCAATATTAGTAATTCGATGTTATGAAGTTTATTAGATTATTACATATAGATGAAGAGAGGTCTGCTAAAAGACAATCCTGTATCAGTAAAATGCCCCCCCATCTATGTGTAATTATTTTTGTATTTATTTAATAAACTTTGAATTATCGTATTACTAATATTGGTTGTCCCATGTGTCTTTTTCTATTAGGTTTGAACTACCGTAATTGTTGCCTATGGCAATGACCATACAGCAGTTTGAACTGCAATGATAGCTATTAGTTGTTAACATGTTAAATGCCGCTGTCATTTTCCGTGCACTGCATTACAATCTTGGCCTGATTTATATAGCCATCTGACTGCGACCTTAGGAGAGACCATTTTCCTTTGGCTGTTATGTATTAAAAATTGTTTGTAGTTTTATATGAATATTGATATTACTAACAAGCAACCTGACCCAAGTAGAAAGTTATGTGCACAATATCTAAAGTTTGATCCAAAAGCTGGTTTAAAACATGTCCAAACATCCTTTAAAATACAGGTACTACTCACTTTTATATGGAAGTGCACCCGTACACCCTTTATATTTTCTGAAAACAGAACTCTTGTCATGATACATTATATTGACTGCCATGTCCTCATTCAAGTACGGTAATTTATTTTTTAAAATACATTAAAACATTGAGCTTAAAACTCACTTTTATACACAAAAATGTAAAAACAGACAGAACATAACGTTTCATGTTCACTACACAATAAATGCCGTAAAAACAAAAAACAGTGCCAGAATTGTTTTGGGTTTTTTTTTCTCGCAATTACATTACATTCGTAATCCTGTTTTTTCCTCTTTCAAGTACATTTTCTCATATAAAGTGAAAGGTGTCATTCAAAACTATAGCTAGTTCTTCATAGAATACCTTGTATGGATATGTGGACCGAAAGAGCAGAAATAAAACATTCTCTCATCCTTTGAAGGGTTAATATGCTAAAGTAGCTGCAAAGTTCAAGATGGAGGTTCTAGATTTCTCTCTGTGTCATAAAGTTTGTTGTGGGAGCTGTACATCATTTTTTGTGATTTGTTCTATGCGAAAATGGTAATAAGAGTCTTCACATTTGCATTAATTCTTTTCTCTATTACAACATGCCTACATTTAAAGCAACCTCTTCTGATCTAGAGGACAAGTTGTTACATTTATTTTCTTGTATTTTAACTAAGTTTCTCTGTCTGCAGATGTTGTTTGGTTTCCTTGTAGTGCGTATGCTCAGCCGCTGTTGTTCAGATCGCCTCCTCCTGGTATTTGGACTTTTTATCTGTAACATATCCTGCATTTGGTGCCTCCTGTTCTTGGCAAAACCCAAAGGTTAGCTGGTCACATTTAATGTTGATTTTTTTTTTTTATTCTATGTATATTATTTGTTTTTGGTCTTTAAGTCTTAAAATTCCCATGACAATTTTAGTTTTGTTTGGTCTCTAATTAAACCACCATTATTCCATATTTCTGCATACTGTTATGCATTTATGGAGTTCTCCAGGAATAAAAAAAAATGAATTCCTAAATACCTTCAATTAGCAAATTACAATAGTAACATAGTAACATAGTAACATAGTTAGTAAGGCCGAAAAAAGACATTTGTCCATCCAGTTCAGCCTATATTCCATCATAATAAATCCCCAGATCTACGTCCTTCTACAGAACCTAATAATTGTATGATACAATATTGTTCTGCTCCAGGAAGACATCCAGGCCTCTCTTGAACCCCTCGACTGAGTTCGCCATCACCACCTCCTCAGGCAAGCAATTCCAGATTCTCACTGCCCTAACAGTAAAGAATCCTCTTCTATGTTGGTGGAAAAACCTTCTCTCCTCCAGACGCAAAGAATGCCCCCTTGTGCCCGTCACCTTCCTTGGTATAAACAGATCCTCAGCGAGATATTTGTATTGTCCCCTTATATACTTATACATGGTTATTAGATCGCCCCTCAGTCGTCTTTTTTCTAGACTAAATAATCCTAATTTCGCTAATCTATCTGGGTATTGTAGTTCTCCCATCCCCTTTATTAATTTTGTTGCCCTCCTTTGTACTCTCTCTAGTTCCATTATATCCTTCATGAGCACCGGTGCCCAAAACTGGACACAGTACTCCATGTGCGGTCTAACTAGGGATTTGTACAGAGGCAGTATAATGCTCTCATCATGTGTATCCAGACCTCTTTTAATGCACCCCATGATCCTGTTTGCCTTGGCAGCTGCTGCCTGGCACTGGCTGCTCCAGGTAAGTTTATCATTAACTAGTTTTGTCTACTCTGTCTCTATGATCTAATACTGTAGATACCAGGTGGGAAGGGACTAATTAGTATGTGTTTTGTTTACCTTATTTTTCTGATGATGGTTGCTGAGGTCAGAAGAGGCTGCTCACACTGCTGTCCATTGTGTTTCTGAAAGAATATACCGATACTTGCCTATATATGGAATAGCAATACCCAGATCACAGCACTGGCGCTTCCTATTGCACATTCTTATTTAACTCTCCTAACATTGTCAGTCAGGCTTCTGTAATTTTAACAGAATGGGGGCCATTTTTATTTTATAGTGATTATGTCCCTAAACAAAGCATTTGTGATTTGCCAATTAAATGTATTATGAATTTATAATATTTCCTTTTTATTTATTTTTTTATTTCCAGAGAACACCTGAACACCTTTAAATCTCAATGAATACTTGGTTTATAGTAAATTCTGTTAAACGGGTATTCCTATCTCCAAGATCACTTATCCCCTGTGCACGGCATTGCTGTAGATTAGGTGTCCATAGTTACGACTAGTAACAACTAACTGTCACTTTGTAAGTGGTCTTAACCATTACCTAAGCTCAGAAGAATTATGCAATATTTCTAAGTTGAGCTATTTGCTAATATTATTAGTACACCTACTATTACTGCTTATGGGAATAGGATCTTGGAGATGAAAATGCCCCTTTTTAAGTGGCAACTGTTGGCATTTGAAATGTTATGTTTTAAATATATGAACTGAAAATACACTTGGGTGCAGGAGCCATAATACTGCATTGGGGTTCTGTTTCCTAGACCCCTCATTTTTTCTTCTGTTGCTGTTTATTACAGGAAGTTATGGCTTTCTTCTGGCAGAATTTGTGATTGGCGTTTTTCTCCAAGTACTTGGACTGCCCTTTGTGTCCGTGTCACAGGTTTCTTTATTCTCAAAAGTAACTGCTGAAAAAACTCAAGGTAAGTTAGCTCTGAATTCTCAAAATAAAATGCAAAGGGTAAGGCTACTTTCACACTAGCGTCGGAATTCGGCCCGTCGCATTGCGTCGGGCCGAGATTCCGACGCTAGTGTTGTTAGCGCCGCACAACGGGTGCAGCGGATGCATTCTCTGGCGCATCTGCTGCCCCATTGTGAGGTGCGGGGAGGTGGGGGCGGAGTTCCAGCCGCGCATGCGCGGTCGGAAAAAGCGGTCCGTCAGGAGCAAAAAATGTTACATTTAACGTTTTTTGCTCCCGGTGTTCCGCCACAACACGGCGCAACCGTCGCACGACGGTTGCGACGTGTGGCAAAGCGTCGCAATGCGTCGCTAATGTTAATCTATGGGGCAAAAACGCATCCTGCAAACAACTTTGCAGGATGCGTTTTTTGCCATAAACGACGCATTGCAACGTCTGGCAAAAAACGCCAGTGTGAAAGTAGCCTAAGACCACACCAGGCCGTTGTCAATATGGTGTCCGATTGCAATGGTTCGTCAGTTCAAGAGATCACCCAGCTACATGTATGTCAGATGAAAATCAAAACAATCACTGGCACCTTTAAAAAAGGTAATTAATTTATTGAAGACCTGACATATACATGCACAACATATCAACCTTTGTCATGTGCATTAACTCCTTAATGAACAGTGACTGGTATAATATGTCATGATGGGGTGTAAGTTCCCGCATCATGACGTACTGTACCCATCAGTGACATCTGACCGGGACAGCTGGAGATGCAGGGACCCATTTCAGCTGTCCCCACCCTCTTGATTGCTGTGATTAGTCATTCAATCTGACTAACCGATCACAGCTTGCAATCGTCGGGAAGTGCTGAAATATCAGTATTTCCCTGCATGACCACCGCTGGAAGCTCGGCTCAGCTGACAGCCATCTCTTATGAGAACAGCACTGCAGTAAGAGCCCTCACTACCCCTGGCTGATATCGATTGTGGCATTTAGAAGGTTGTGAACTGGAGGTGTATTCCTCTCTTATCCCCCATTGGCAACTCTGTTATGATATCACTGGGAGCAAATGGTTGCCATGACACCCGGAGGTTAAACAATGACCTGGTACCAGATACAGTGTCCTGTGAGACCCAGCCATAGGCGGGGTCTAACAGGCATTCTGCCTGTGTAATCTCACAGATCTTATGTAGTGTTGGTGCATTGCAAAGCATGGAACCAGTGATTAGACTAATAAAGGTTGAAGTCCCTAGCGGGACTAAGTGGGAAAAAAAAAGTTCAGATAGAAAAAGTCAATTAAAAATAGAACAAAACACACAATAAAGAACAAAAATATTGCACCAATAAATACCGTATTTTTCGGACTATAAGACGCACTGGACTATAAGACGCACCCAGGTTTTAGAGGTGGAAAATAGGGAAAAAAATATTTGAAGCAAAAAAAAAAGTGGTAAAATTGAATAACCTACTATTATATGTGTTATTATTATATATAATAGTATGTTATTAAGCTGGAAGCTACGGGTAGAGGATGGTGCTGCGGGACCAGTGTGGTGTTTGTAAAGTATTGTATGAAGACGCTGAAGGGTGAGTATAAGAAAGGGGGCACAGGGCTTATATTTAAAGCACCACTTCAGCACTGAAAAATAACACTGGAGTGCTGCTTTAAGGTCCCATTGGGTGAACTATAACTCCCAGTATGTCCTGCAGATCCTATGGCATGCTGGGAGTCATAGTCCAACACAGGAGTGGCAGAGTGCTTTATTGTGTGTTGTAAAGACTAACCTTTTAATTGTGCCAGCCAGCCACATGGAGCATCCCATGACTGCACACACAGAGCTCTCCATCTTGTTGCCTCTCCACAGCACAGGTCATAAGAGGAAGCCAGCAGATTCTAGTGGGGACTCTGAAGGACCTGTGATGACATCAGAAGAGGGTGGGCTTTGTGCTGCCATGTGATGCTCCAGCCCGCCCACATCATGACATCACACAGGTCTTTATGCCCAACACTCCACATCCAGCCCAGGCAGGTATGCAGTGATCTTGTCCCCTCTGGCCCCTGCTGCTGCCCGCTCCTACACCGGACACACAGATCTCCCCAGCTGCTGCGGGAATCCGGCGCTGGGGAAACCATGTGTGTCGTGTGTCCCTGTTTCAGTGAAGGAGTATTCATTTGCTGCTCCCGCTCACTGCTCAGCTGACAGGTGGGGGGGGGAAGCGGCTATTGAATATTCACTGCACTTTAATCATCGGGACCATATGGTTTCCCCAGCGCTGGATTCTGGGCAGCTGGGACATTTTTCTGCCTCCTGCAAGTGGGATCACAGTGCAATCCCACTAGCCGCTGCCCCCCTCCCCACATGCTACATTCCGACCATAAGATGCACCCACACTTTCCCCCCAAATTTGAAGGAAAAAAAGTGCGTCTTATGGTCGGAAAAATACGGTACACATTATTTATGTGAAAACAAAAATGAACAAAAAAATACACATAATATTTTGGTATCGTCGCTTCCTAAACGACCTGATCTATAAGACTGTTAAACTAGCTTCGTTATAACTTTTACCACACAGTGGACGGCATAGAAAAACAACAAAAATCAATCTGAGTTGCTGGCTTTTGTTCATTTTGCCTTCCAAAAATAGGAATAATGTTCCAAAAAATGTTATGTGCCTCAAAATGTTACCAATAAAAACTCACCTCACAAAAAACAAGCCCTCACATGACTGTCTGAAGAAATATAGAAAAATTATAGCTCTCAAATGTAAAAAACTTGTTTTCGTAGAAGAAAAAGGTTTTTTTGTTTGTTTTTTTTAAGTGTGCGATAGTAGCAAACCCCCCCAAAAAAACCTCTATAAATCTGATATCGCTGTAATCACACCAACCGGAAGAATAAAGTCATCTAATCCGTCATACCGCATGAGCAACTTTGTAAAAAAAAAAATAATTAAATAAAACCCATTATTGACCTGCTGTTGATTTGATTTGTTAATTCTACGTCCCAAAGATCTCAGTAAGGCTCAGCTCACATTTATCCTGCTCTCTACGCTGACTGCTTACATCGGGGTTTCCATGTAAATCTCTGAAATACATGATTCAGACGGAACCCCCAGCGGAAGATTCCCTATAATGAGGTAGATGGAGACATATTCACTGACCAGGGCCGGCTCCAGGTTTTTGAGGGCCCCGGGCGAAAGTCTCAGTGGCCCCCCCCCCTCCTTTAACACATACCACGATTCATGATGCCCAGATACAGCAGAGAAATATAGGTATAGTCCAATGCCATAATTCACTTCTTACATGAGTGATAGCTATTGTAAATTTTGCAGTGTATATATACAGGACAGGAGGAGTGGTACTGTGCGGTGTGTATATATACAGGGGAGAGGTACTGTGCAGTATATATATACAGGGGAGAGGTACTGTGCGGTGTATATATACAGGGGAGAGGTACTGTGCAGTGTATATATACAGGGGAGAGGTACTGTGCAGTGTATATATACAGGGGAGAGGTACTGTGCATTGTATATATACAGGGGAGAGGTACTGTTCGGTGTATATATACAGGGGAGAGGTACTGTGCAGTGTATATATACAGGGGAGAGGTACCGTGCAGTGTATATATACAGGGGAGAGGTACTGTGCGGTGTATATATACAGGGGAGAGGTACTGTGCAGTGTATATATACAGGGGAGAGGTACTGTGCGGTGTATATATACAGGGGAGAGGTACTGTGCAGTGTATATATACAGGGGAGAGGTACTGTGCGGTGTATATACTTCAACAGCCGCCCAGCCCAGGCCCCCAGCACCTGTCCTGTATATATATCATATACACTGTATCTATACAGGCTGTGCTGGGGGGCTGGGCGGCTGCTGTAGTATATATATATATATATATATATATATATATATATATATATATATATATATATATATATATATATATATATATATATATATATATATATATATATATGTGTATATATATATATATATATATATATATGTGTGTAAAAACTGGAACAGCATCTACAAAGTACCTGATAAAGTGCAAAGCTTCCCCAGTCAGTAGTCCAATGACTTCCAGCAATATGAAGAAAAAAAGTGAAGCAGCACAAAAAATAAAAAGAAATGTGGACTTTATTGCCTGGATGGCGTGGCGACGTTTCGGATGCAAGATCCTTTTTCAAGCAATGAACACCAGGGTGAAGCAGTCATTTATACAAAACCCATAACAATCTCATTATATAATCTATTACATGTAATATCATAAATATAAACGAATTACATTAAATGGCAGTCCATAGAAAAAGTGACTCAATATACAAATCAGTACTATCATAAAATCCATATTCAGTGTACATCCAACAGTGATGTGACTAGTGATATAGTAAAAAATATCTTAATAACCAATTACTAATTAATAAAATCAGATTAACTCAGGTGTGTCCATTCCATACGCTCCGATCATACAATTAATATATGCATATTACCTAAGAACTGCACGCCACGACTCTCGGCGTCTACCCGCGCACACTGCGCATGTCCGTGACGTCAGAGCCAGACAAAGCCCATAACGCCACAGCTCGCAGCTGCGCAAAGCCGCGCCGAAGGTCCGGCCGCCATCTTTAAACAGGGAAACTTCGCCCATAGGGAACACCGGCTTCACAACTATTAGAACTCTTACATTATACAAATATCTTACTATAACGTGTAGAAATGGACTCATATTTATGGGCCAAACCTGTTATGGCCATACTAGGCTCAAAATTATACCAAGCCTTAATGTCGAGCACCACCACACAGACCAACACGCAGAAGATACACTTCATAGAAAGGAATGGAATGTGCCAAACTCCGAAAGGACCAGGACATAAGTCCAATATGAGGTCACACGGACTCAGGTGCTCACACTGACAAGTGTAGCATTTCGTTCTAGCGCCGGACATGGAGAACTTAGGGAGCAAACACCTCCCGCATCTCTCCTATCCAATTCGCCACGAAACCCATAGTCCACTTAAACTGGCCACATATACACATTCCTAAACAGCTATGCAAACATACAGCCATATCATGGTAGCTCCTGATATTTATTATTTGTTCTTTATTACAATACTGTCACACAGACCGCTCTCCAGCGACCAACGATGCCGGTAACCAGGGTAAACATCGGGTAACTAAGCGCAGGGCCGCGCTTAGTAACCCGATGTTTACCCTGGTTACCATGCTAAAAGTAAAAAAAAACAAACAGTACATACTTACCTACAGCCGTCTGTCCTCCAGCGCTGCGCTCTGCTTCTCTGCTCTCCTCCTGTACTGTCTGGGAGCCGGAAAGCAGAGCGGTGACGTCACCGCTCTGCTTTCCGGCTCACAGCCAGTACAGGAGGAGAGCAGAGCACAGCGCTGGAGGACAGACAGCGGTAGGTAAGTATGTAGTGTTTGTTTTTTTTTACTTTTAGCATGGTAACCAGGGTAAACATCGGGTTACTAAGCGCGGCCCTGCGCTTAGTTACCCGATGTTTACCCTGGTTACCAGTGAAGACATCGCTGGATCGGTGTCACACACGCCGATCCAGCGATGTCTCCAGGGAGTCCAGCGACGAAATAAAGTTCTGTACTTTATTCAGCGACCAACGATCTCCCAGCAGGGGCCTGATCGTTGGTCGCTGTCACACATAACGATTTCATTAACGATATCGTTGCTACGTCACAAATAGCAACGATATCGTTAACAATATCGTTATGTGTGAAGGTCTTTATACCCAATGAGTCCACCACTACCACGTTAAAAAAAGAAGAAAAGAGTTCTTTTGAGAAAACGTTTTTTAATGCTTTAATTTCTTATTTTTTTCACAACTGTGTTTTTAAAGAGGAAAAAAATTTTTTTATATTACAAAATTCTTTATATACTAAATACCGACGTCCCCATAGCCGAAGGATAACCCCATTTCTTTATATTTCCACTAGATCGCAGCACAGGGTGGACCACCTGAGATAAAAGAAAAAGAATAAATATTATTACTCCATTATTTAAAATAAAATAATATAACCCAAATCGTAGGTAGAGAAAGAATAGACCAACATCGTATTCCGCATTTTTTCACATAATTTGACTATATTTGAAGTCTACATTGAGACCAAATGGCTTCAAAGTCCTTAATCTCATTATCCACTCCATTTCTCTTTTCTTCAACATTTGAACCCGATCACCTCCCCTCCTTTGAGCCGGTATCGTATCAATAATACGAAACCGAAGCTCCCTTTCCATGTGTGAATTTTCCGCAAAATGCTTTGACACGGGTAAATCCATGCGTTTTTTCCTTATGGTATGTCGGTGTTGATTGATTCTTGTTTTGAATTCACACGTTGTCTCACCGACATACCATAATGAACAAGGACATTGCAGCAAATAAATAACGTAGTCTGAATCGCATGTCAAGAAATGCCGAATCTTGAACTCCTCATTAGTCTTGGGATGAGAAAATTTTTCTCCCTTCAGCATCAAACAACAATTAACGCATGATAAACAAGGGTAACATCCCCTCCTTCCAATACCGGTCAGTGTAGTTTGGCCTTGCTTTTTGAAGGTACCTATATCAGATTTAATTACGGTGGAGCCAACGGTACGGTTCCGTTTATACGAAAAAATCGGGGGTTTGGAAAATTCCCTCACCTGAGGGATACACTTATGTAACATTCCCCAATGTTTCCGTATAATATCTGCAACCATGTTGCTCTCTTCACAGTAGGTGGTTACAAAAGGAATACGGCTGACTTCATCAGAACGTGGTTTAATTTGGAGTAAATTTTCTCTATATAGTGCATCCACTTTATTTTTTTGTCTCTGTAACAAATTTTTTGAGTAGCCTCTCTCCGAAAATTTCTTAAGTGTCTCATTCATAGATTTTTTTTAAGGAGTGTTCTTCACTTTCAATTCTTTTTACCCGTACTAATTGGCTATATGGGATGGACTCTTTTGATTTTTTCGGATGTTGGCTACTAAAAAGCAACAAATTGTTCTTATCTGTAGCCTTCGTATACAACTGAGTGATAAGCCTACCATTTTTTATCAGGACATTAACGTCCAGGAATTGTATATTGGTTTCCGAGCATACCAGGGTAAACTTAATTGTATCGTCAATCTTGTTTAAATATTCATGAAATTCCAATAATGCATCTTTAGTGCCAGTCCAAATGAGGAAGACATCATCTATGTATCGCCACCACGCCGCTACATAGCTGAAGTGGTGGGATACATAGACGAGGTCCTCCTCAAGGACACTCATAACAATATTTGCATACGCGGGCGCCATGTTCGCGCCCATGGCGGTCCCGCGTAATTGCAAATAAAAAGAATCCCCAAATAAAAAATAATTTTTGGTCAACACTAATTTCAATAGCTTTCTAACGAATTCTCTTGTTTCCATAGAGTACTGTGTAAGTGACAACTTTTTACGGACTGCATCCAACCCTCGATCATGATCGATAGAGGTGTAGAGTGCTGTGACATCAAAAGATGCCAACAGCACCTCACCAACTATCTCTATACCACCCACCTTCTCTAAGAAATCAGCCGTATCCCTGACAAAGGATTCTGCGCAACTGGCAATCGGATTAAGAATTTTGTCCAAAAGGATTCCAATATTCGACAAGATAGAGCTACAACCTGAGACAATTGGCCTACCCGGTGGGTGTACGAGAGACTTATGGATCTTCGGCAGTGTGTATAACACTGGAGTAACTGGAAACTTAATGGTCAGAAAATCGTGTATATCTTGATCAATGATTTTATTCTCCAAAGCCCGATCCAGGACCGTCTTAATTTCTCTGGCAATAGCAAATTTCGGATCACTTGCTAGTCTCTCGTACACCCCCGGGTCCCCCAACTGTCCCATTATTTCATCAACATACTCATTTTTGTTAAGTATAACAACCGCTCCTCCCTTATCCGCTTTTTTAATTATAACTTCATCATCCTTCATCAAATCTTGTAGGGCCAAAATTTCGCCCCTTGTCATATTAGGATGTTTAAATTCCCTTGGACAATTATTCTGTAATATCTCAATATCCTTATTCACAGCAGATACAAATGCATCAACAGCTGAAGAGTTCTCAGGTGGAATAAAATTACTTTTTTTCTTTAGGGCTAGTTGTTTTGCACTCAGTTCACTTAAAGAGATTTTTTCGCAACTCGGGTTAAGAGTAAACCACTCCTTTAATTTGATCCGCCTGAAGAAGTGTTGTAGATCTAAGTTCAATTGAAACCAGTTTACATGTGAACTGAGGCAAAAGGACAAACCCTTGTTCAGAACCGATACCTGGTCTTTAGACAGTGTTTTGTTCGAGATGTTAACAATCAAGCCTGATCCCTGCTCCTCGTTGCCATTTGCTTTTCCACTGGTGACTTGTTTTTCCCTTTTTTCTCTTTTTTGTTGTCTCCGGTGCTTCTTTCCTCCTCTTTTTCTGCCATTTTGGGCTTCTCCTTTATAGATTCTAGACCTGGAAAACTCATGATTAAAAAACAAGGCATTATCACCACATTTATATGAAGAATCCCTATATGAGAAAAAACCTTTTTTTCTCCAATTTCCTGTATTGTCCTTCTGCCAGTTGTAAATATTTCCTTCCTTATAATCGTCCATATCACGGTTCCACTTCCGTCGTTTAACATCCTCCAACTCCAACCGCAATTTATCAAACTTGATCGGGTTCAAATGTTGAAGAAAAGAGAAATGGAGTGGATAATGAGATTAAGGACTTTGAAGCCATTTGGTCTCAATGTAGACTTCAAATATAGTCAAATTATGTGAAAAAATGCGGAATACGATGTTGGTCTATTCTTTCTCTACCTACGATTTGGGTTATATTATTTTATTTTAAATAATGGAGTAATAATATTTATTCTTTTTCTTTTATCTCAGGTGGTCCACCCTGTGCTGCGATCTAGTGGAAATATAAAGAAATGAGGTTATCCTTCGGCTATGGGGACGTCGGTATTTAGTATATAAAGAATTTTGTAATATAAAAATTTTTTTTCCTCTTTAAAAACACAGTTGTGAAAAAAATAAGAAATTAAAGCATTAAAAAACGTTTTCTCAAAAGAACTCTTTGTTCTTTTTTTAACGTGGTAGTGGTGGACTCATTGGGTATAAAGACCTATGTATTGTAATAAAGAACAAATAATAAATATCAGGAGCTACCATGATATGGCTGTATGTTTGCATAGCTGTTTAGGAATGTGTATATGTGGCCAGTTTAAGTGGACTATGGGTTTCGTGGCGAATTGGATAGGAGAGATGCGGGAGGTGTTTGCTCCCTAAGTTCTCCATGTCCGGCGCTAGAACGAAATGCTACACTTGTCAGTGTGAGCACCTGAGTCCGTGTGACCTCATATTGGACTTATGTCCTGGTCCTTTTGGAGTTTGGCACATTCCATTCCTTTCTATGAAGTGTATCTTCTGCGTGTTGGTCTGTGTGGTGGTGCTCGACATTAAGGCTTGGTATAATTTTGAGCCTAGTATGGCCATAACAGGTTTGGCCCATAAATATGAGTCCATTTCTACACGTTATAGTAAGATATTTGTATAATGTAAGAGTTCTAATAGTTGTGAAGCCGGTGTTCCCTATGGGCGAAGTTTCCCTGTTTAAAGATGGCGGCCGGACCTTCGGCGCTGCTTTGCGCAGCTGCGAGCTGTGGCGTTATGGGCTTTGTCTGGCTCTGACCTCACGGACATGCGCAGTGTGCGCGGGTAGACGCCGAGAGTCGTGGCGTGCAGTTCTTAGGTAATATGCATATATTAATTGTATGATCGGAGCGTATGGAATGGACACACCTGAGTTAATCTGATTTTATTAATTAGTAATTGGTTATTAAGATATTTTTTACTATATCACTAGTCACATCACTGTTGGATGTACACTGAATATGGATTTTACGATAGTACTTCTTTGTATATTGAGTCACTTTTTCTATGGACTGCCATTTAATGTAATTCGTTTATATTTATGATATTACATGTAATAGATTATATAATGAGATTGTTATGGGTTTTGTATAAATGACTGCTTCACCCTGGTGTTCATTGCTTGAAAAAGGATCTTGCATCCGAAACGTCGCCACGCCATCCAGGCAATAAAGTCCACATTTCTTTTTATTTTTTGTGCTGCTTCACTTTTTTTCTATATATATATATATATATATATATATATATATATATATATATATATATATATATATATATATATATATATATATATATATATATATATATATATATATATATATGTCAGCTACAGCCGCCCAGCCCATGGCCGCCCCCCCCCAGGTCACCCAGACTGTCAGAATATACAGCGATATAGCATGGCACTCACTCAGGTGCCGGTAGCAGCTCCTCCAGTCCGGAATCTGCCTGTGCCCGATTAGTTCAGCACTGCACACAGCCAGGAGAGCAGAGCAGGAGAACTCTCCGCCCACAATGTCACGCTGGCTGTGTCCTTAACCCCTATGTGCCTGGCCCTGCACTGACTGAGAAGATGCTTGTGCCAGGCAGGGCAAATTGAAAGGGTAGAAAGGGTTAAAGCGGCCAGATGGATGTATGACTGTGTGAGTGGGCCCCCCTGTCTTGTCAGGGCCCCGGCACTTGCCCGGGTGCGCCGGGTGCTGACGCCGGCCCTGTCACTGACTGACGTGAACTAACAATGTAACATAGAACCTGTCTTCAGTAATGTTAAAAAATCATATTCATTTTATATCCATCATGCTTTTTACAGTCTATCCACTATTATCCAGTTAATTGACATGTAGATCATATTGTGGATACTAATGCACAGTTAAAACACACTTTTCTTCCTAGTGACAATTCTATCTCATACTTCTTTCTCAGAGAACAATTATCCTGGCACACACATATTTGTTCCCAATGTGTCATTAAACTATAATCACTATATTCATATTATAACTTCATGTTGCACTTTGCCCTCAATTTCACCCTATAGCATGTATTCAAATGCTTAATATTTAATTGATGGTATACTTTAGCACTTGCATATTCAAGCTATAGTTCCCTTTTAATAATGAGGGATTTACATCCACCCCTATGATCTTTCTGAAGCGGGTATTTGACCTTTCTTATCAATAATTCAGTGCTATATAGTTTTTTTATGAATATTCTTTGTCCTTACTTGAGCTAATGAATATCACGGATATTTGCTCATACTTCCTTTTCTATCACAACTATGATGCTAGATAACACTGTTTAGCAAGTTTATTACATATTCAGGGTTCTTTGTTTCTGAAATCCCTGCACAGCATTAAATTCACACCTCAACATGTTTCACCCATCCTGCTATAATTGATGGGCACATCACTAGGTTCATAAATCTTATATTACAAAGATACGGTATATGGTGCTGTGCACAACGTATTTGAGTAGAGGAGGTTATGCTCCCGGCACAGATGCCAAAAATTTATAGAGAACGCCCCGACTCCCATCTGACGCAAACTCACTCCTGCCATTCGAGGATTCCCTACCTCCGAACCAGTCCACCATGGCTACTTCAGACGTAACTGCAATTTCATCAGCTGAGTTGCAGCAGTATCAAAGATACCAAAGATTACAGAGAAGTTCCAGAGAAAAGTTAATCGCCTCCTCGCCAGCAAGTTAATACTTATTCGCTAGAAACAATATATACCGTATGTTTCAGACTAGAAGATGGACCAGACTATAAGATGCACCTAGGTTTTAGAGGTGGAAAATAGAACAAAAAATGGTTCATAGAAGTTTATAACCTTGAGCCGTAAAAATAAAAAAAAAAATCACATTTTCTCTGATGCCCATGACGGCACCACGGAGAGAGGGGATCCGCCCACCAAGGACAGGAAACCTACAGATAAAAAGGCGATACCACTCTCCCGCATCAGTTGGTTTTCTGTCCTTGATGGGAGACCTACAGACTCACCTACAAGAAGGACGTCATCGTGGGATTCCGGGACCAATCAGTCCAACTCAGGCAGTGGGGGTCCCCCTGCCTCAGCTGGTGTGGTGACCCGAAGTGCCAGTGGGCCTTTAGGGTGTGCGGGGGAGGTGGCAGGGAGTTTGCGGCCACCTCCTCGGGTAAGATACTGCAGCAATCCAGGGGGGTCCCTCTGTGGCTGCGGGGAGAGTGGCGCTCTCCCTCCCGAAAATCAGCGGCAAGCTGCAAAAAAATCCGGAGGCTCCAGTATGCAGCGTTCCATGTGCGCTATGCACGGCGCCATCTTGGAACCGACTGCGCATGCGCGGGATTTGGCCAGGATTACCACGATGGTGGGCCATTGCGCATGCGCCGGCAAACATAGTGCTACTGCACAGGCGCAGGATTAAATTAGGTGGTGGGAATTACCGCCGCATAAAAGGTGCCCTGCTTAGCTGCTTCGGTGGCACACAGCAGCCTACAGCGCAGCACAGCCGCAGCAGCCTACAGCACAGCACAGCCACAGCAAGTATGAGCGACCTGGGGGCATCACCCTTACCAGAATTGCCACTACCACCAGCATTGCCGCAGCAGCAAAAGCGGTGACAGCAAAAAGGACACCAAGATACCGGTAAAGAACGCCAAAGGTCCCAGCATAGCAAGGAGTCCAGTACGGCGTCCGGCAAAAAGATAGATGTAGAGCATCCCCAACCGGTATTTATGGGTCCGTGAGGTGGTAAGTGATCATTGTGAAAGTCAGTGACAGTAAGGGTATTTGTCTCCCTTTACTTTAGGGGAAGAAAAGCTTAGGCAAAACTAAGCATAGGATTTGTGCCCTTTGTAGAGAAGACCTTCCAGCTACCTGGCAGAAAAGACTTTGTAAGGTGTATACAGCAGACAGTGTCCGAAGGGCTTCCCGGGTTTGCAGCCGACCTCAAAACCCTGCTAAAAAAAAATCAGGTAGAAGACCCCTTTAGATCCCTTAAAAGGGGAAAAAAAGGGAGGAAGACTAGGCACAGATTTCTCCTCCTCCTCCCGGGTTTGCAGCCGACCTCAAAACCCTGATAAAAAAAAATCAGGTAGAAGACCCCTTTAGATCCCTTAAAAGGGGAAAAAAAGGGAGGAAGACTAGGCACAGCCTCCTCCTCCTCCTCATCCTCCTCATCCTCATCCTCCTCCGTTTTTTCTAACGCGGCTAGGTGTGCCCTCTGGCTTAAGTGCTGGCCAGGGGACTTACAGACAAAGTCACAATTATGTACCATTCCCTGTGAGGGGGAATTTCTGTTTGGTCCAACCTTAGATGACATCCTAGAGAAGGCGGGGGGATAAGAAGAAATCTTTTCCCTCCCTGGGTTTCCTCTCTTATAGAAAGCCCTTTCGGAGCAAGAGGTTTTTCCGTAAAAAGCCGGGGAAAAAACTGGAAAAATGGGAGGATAAGAGAAATAAAGGATTCTTGTTTAATAAAAACCCCAGCGACAATAGGAAACCTTCCCAATGAAGGTTTTCCCCAGGTGGGGGGAAGATTGTCTCTCTTTCTCTTGGCCTGGGAGTAAATTACCCACAGCCCATGGATCCTGGGCATAATAAAATCAGGGCTGAAATTGACTTTTCTCAAAATTCCTCAACCCTCCTTTATGATAACATCACCAAGGTCTTCAGTAGAAGAACAACTGGCATTGGAGAACGAGGTCATTGGGCTAGTGGACAAAGGAGTCCTTCTGGAAGTTCCCCCTCAAGAAAGAGGGCAAGGATACTATTCCCCTCTGTTCCTAAGAAAAAAAAACGGACGGGGCATACAGGACTATCATAAACTTGAAAAACCTAAACAAATACCTAGAGGTACAAGCGTTCAAGATGGAAACAATAAAGACATCTATAAAAATGCTGTTTCCTCTGTGTTTCATGGTAGTCCTGGACCTGAAGGATGCCTACTGTTACAGAACCCCCAGCACCAAGAATATGTTATGCTATATATATATTATGTATAATAGGTTCCATGTGAAATGCATCAGTCCACAGGCTGCATCCCTGAGCAGAGGGGACAAGATATCCCCCTTCTGACCTCCCCCACCTTTGTAATTCCCATAGTAAATACCAGCAGGCTCCGGCCCCCTGCGGCTATTGTAATGTATGTCTGGCCTGTTTTTTCTATTGGCCTGCCCTGTGTATCTGTGTTATATATTCTGTGTATTGTAAATAAAGTGTGTTCTTTTAGACTGGAAATACCTGGAGTACCAGTCAGCTTTTATATGCTCCCATGTAATAAAGAAATCCTAGCCAGCGTCCTTCATTCAGAATCCAGCAAAAGCAGAATGGACCTCCTGAAACACGGGGGGTGCTGAAAGAGGTACTACAGCACAGTAGACCCCGTTACACCTACTATCTCGTCCCTATCCACAGAGAGCACCAGAGGTTGCTCAGGATAGCAGTTTACATCAGGGGGGTGTTACACCACTTTCAGTTTTCAGCCCTACCCTTCGGACTAGCCATAGCCCCGAGAATATTTACAAAGCTAATAGCAGAGGTAATGGCTCATCTGAGAGAACAGGACACCCTGATTGCCATACCTAGATGACCTTTTTGTAATAGGCTCCTCTCCCCAACACTGCAGCAATCAGCTGGAAATATTAATACGTTCTCTAGAGGAGCTGGGCTGGCTGATAAACTTAAAAAAGTCCAGGTTATTGCCTTCCCAGGTCCAGGAATATCTAAGTCTCACTCTAGACTGTGAAAGAGGAATGCCGACTTCCCGGGGGGGAAATACAAAAAATATCAGGGCTGGCATCCAAGATACAGGCTCTCCCCTCTATAACTCTACGCCAGGCTATGTCCCTCTTGGGATCCATGACTTCATCAGCCTAGCATACTCATCAAGTGGGATGCCCGTCCCGGGAGATGTCAAGGCTCACTCAACAAGAGCAGTAGCAAGCTCTTGGGCGGAGAAGGCCGGAGCTTCAATTGACCAGATATGTAGAGCTGCTACTTGGTCCTCACCATCTACATTCTATAGGCACTATAGATTGGACCTTATCTCCTCTTCAGACCTTACCTTCGGTAAAAGGGTTCTGGAAGCGGTGGTCCCTCCCTGAATGTACAATCTATGCAAATCTCTCTGTGGTTCCATTATGGGCGTCAGAGAAAAATATAGTTCTTACCGATAACGGTATTTCTCTGAGCCCATGACGGCACCCGTACATTCCCTCCCTTCACTTATGGGTGTGCACACTAACATAGTGCCATATGCTATTTATATGATTAGTCACGCGGTATCTCAATTAAGTTAAGTAATGTTAAAACTAATACGCTATTCCATAGTCTCCCATCATTCTCTAGTAAACAACTGATGCGGGAGAGTGGTACCGCCTTTATATCTGTAGGTTTCCTGTCCTTGGTGGGCGGATCCCCTCTCTCCATGGTGCCGTCATGGGCTCAGAGAAATACCGTTATCGGTAAGAACTATATTTTTC
This sequence comes from Ranitomeya imitator, assembly GCF_032444005.1. Classification (NCBI taxonomy): domain Eukaryota; kingdom Metazoa; phylum Chordata; class Amphibia; order Anura; family Dendrobatidae; genus Ranitomeya; species Ranitomeya imitator. The sequence goes on along the minus strand of NC_091286.1, from coordinate 400,862,633 downwards.
TCCACTAAAATGTTTTTAGCCCCCAATTTTTTATTTTCACAAGAGTAACAGGAGAACATGAACCCTAAAATTTGTTGTGCAATTTCTTCTTAGTACGCTGATACTCCATCAGTTGGGGAAAACTACTGCTTGGGTGCATGGCTGGGGTGTATGACCTCTTAGAACACAAATTTTGATGGAATTTTGTTCTGGTGTCAGGTAACATTTTGAGAGCCCCTGATGTGCCTAAACAGTGGAAATCCCCCACAAGTATCCCATTTTGGAAACTAGCCCCACTCAATAAATTTATCTAGATGAGCGATGAGCACATTGAATCCCCAGGTGCTTCACAGAACTTTATAACGTTGAGCCATAAAAATAAAAAAAAACACATTCTTTTATTTTCACATGGGTAACAGAAGAAAATGGACTCCAAAAATTGTTGTGCAATTTCTCATGAGTACACCAATACCCCCTATGTGGTTGAAAATTACTTTTGAGACACAGTGCAAAACTCAGAAGGGAATAAGCGCCATAATGGAATTCAGATTTTGCTTGACTAGTTTCAGGGTGCCATGTCACATTGGTAGAGCCTCTGAGGTGCCAGAATAGCAAAACCCACCAAAAGTTGTCCTATTTTACAAACTTGACCTCTCAATAAATTAATCTAGGGGTGCCGTGATCACATTGACACCACAGATGTGTCACATAATATTGTACCATTGAGCAGTGAAGAAAAATAAAAATTTTACCACCAAAATTTTGTTTTGTCTCGGATTTTACATTTTCACACTTGGTAATGGGAAAAAATGGCATTAAAATGTGTCCCACAATTTTTGCTGAATGTAGAAATACCCAATATGTGGCTGTACAGTACTGTTTAGCCAAACGGAGAGACTTAGGAGGGATGGGAGCGCTATTCGCATTCTGGAGCGCAGATTTTGCTAAAATAGTTGGCAGACTTCATATACAGAGCCCCTAAGTGCTCAGAATCCCCCCTCAAGTGACCCCATTTTGAAAATTATACCCCTTTGGGAGTTTATCTACAGGTGTAGTGACGATTTCAGAAACAAGCAGTAGTGGATGTTGCTGAGTGAAAATTGCAAATTGCCATTGCAGTGCCCAGTACATTGTAGTTACCAGTATGTTGCAGTGCTGAGTATGTTGTGGTGTCCAGTTCTTGCTTCTGGAGACGCACACCCATAAATTAGGCTGGCTGTCATCGCTACAGAAATGCCAAACATGTGAATTATAAATGTGGTTTAGATACACTCTGGGGTTCAGAACGGAGAGGGACTTACATCGGAGTTTACATCTAAATCTCCAAATGACATGATTTAGATGAAACCCCCGAGGGAGCCACTCACTTTAATGAGGCAGCAGAGTTACTCTGGACTTAGTCTCGCCTCTGTTCATTGGTGTCTTTTTTTTCAGAAGTGCTCTAAATTGTGGTGGACAGCACTTCTGTGCATTTTTAAAAAGAAGGAACCCACCGGATCATAGACCAAATGGCATCAACAGTGCCTCCATCTGCCTCATTACAGGGATTTCCATCTGAATCACTTATTTCATAGATTTACATTGAAACCCCTGTGTAAGTGCCCAGCGCAGTGTGCAGGATAAATGTGAGCCGACTCTTAATGCAAACTTTAGGAGGCAGAATGAAAAAAAAAAATGAACAGCAGGTGAAGGATTGGTTTTATTTACTTTTTACGCCATTCCTTGTGAGGTATGAGTGATTAGATAACGTTATTCTTCAGGTTGGTTACAATTACAGCTATACCAGACTTACAGCGTTTTTTTCTGTTTGGCTGTTGTCACACACTAAAAAACACTTTATGGCAAAAACAAGTTTTTGCTTACTCATATGTAGATATCTCTAATTTTTTTATTTTTCAGCCAACAGAGTCAAGTGAGGGCTTGTTTTTGCAAGGCGAGTTGACATTTTTATTGGTACCATGTACCATATATACTCGAGTATAAGCCGAGGCACCTAATTTTGCCATGAAAAACTGGGTAAGCTTATTGACTCGAGTATAAGCTGGGTATGCATTGTCCCCTCATCCCTGTCCTGGTATTCATAGCTCCCCATCCCTGTCCTTGTATGCATGGCTCCCCAATCCCTGTCCTTGTATGCATGGCTCTCCCATCCCTCTCCTTGTATGCATGGCTCCCCCATCCCTCTCCTTGTATGCATGGCTCCCGCATCCCTGTCCTTGTATGCATGGCTCCCCCATCCCTGTCCTTGTATGCATGGCTCCCCCATCGCTGTCCTGGTATGCATGGCTCCCCGGTCGCTGTCCTGGTATGCATGGCTCCTTATCCCCGTCCTTGTATGCATAGCTCCCTGGTCCCTGTCCTTGTATGCATGGCTCCTCTTTCCTTGTATGCATGTTTCCTATTAAAAAAAAAATCCTACTCCCCTTCCTGCGTGACTGGATGCATCTTGTTTCAGCACCAGCACCTCTTCCTGCTGAGCGATCACGTGGCCCCACTCATTAAAGTAATGAATATTCACTCCATGCCTATGGGAGTGGAGAGGCGTGCATATTCATTACCTTAATGAGCGGGGCCACGTGATTGCATGGCCGGAAATGCTGCTGGCGCCAGAACCAACGAGATGCAGCGAGGGTACGCACGAAGGTGAGTAGGATGTCTTCTGGAAGCCGGCAGCTGCGGGTGGCACTGTGCATGCTATAAGAGAATTGAATATTAATTTCTCTTTAGCAGCGGGCACAGTTACAGCCGCAGCCACCAGCTCCTGCCTCCTGTGACCCGCTGCTCCACTGCTCCCTGCCTACCCTCTGGGACAATTGACTCGTGTATAAGCCGAGGGGGGCATTTTCAGCACACAAAAAAGTGCTGAAAAACTCTGCTTATACACGAGTATATACTGTGTGTGTGTGTGTGTGTATGTATGTATGTATATATATATATATATATTTTGTTGGCACAGTGCTTCTGAAGCACTTTCCCTGATCAAACTGTGTCGCACAGCAATATGCGTGGGGTATATGGGTTAACCTATACCATGGCCCCTTATTAAACAAATGTCAAGAATTGAATCCCAGTGGATTTTTACACTAGACAGTTTAAAACCGAAGGGCCTTAATTGCGAACTGGAACTATACGCTTTTTAATTCTAACTGCACTACACATTAATTAGTATCTACAACCCACACTGCCTATTTAGTTGTGTTGCCGGTACCTTAGACGGAATAAGCCAATTTGTAACCCAGGAGCAGATACATGCTCCCAGGGGATTGTTAATATAGTACCTGCTGCCCACTTTTAGTGTATGCATCTTAGTTACTACAGGGGACGAATATGATATTTTACAATTATGAATATATATTCGTATTAATTTTTATCTAGCCCTTCGCCCCACATATTTATGTCCACCATATATTTATAGTTTTTATATATTTATGTTTTTAATAAAAGTGAAGTTTTAACCCGCAGTAGGTCAGGTTCCTTTTTAAATATACCGCACTACATATTTGTAGTAATTAATCAAGCACAATGCCAGTAGGTTTTTTAATCTTAAAGGGACACTGTCACCTGGATTTGGAGGGAACAATCTTCAGCCATGGAGGCGGGGTTTTCGGGTTTTTGATTCACCCTTTCCTTACCCGCTGGCTGCATGCTGGCTGCAATATTGGATTGAAGTTCATTCTCTGTCCTCCATAGTACACGCCTGCGCAAGGTAAGATTGCCTTGTGCAGGCATGTACTACGGAGGACAGAGAATGAACTTCAATCCAATATTGCAGCCAGCATGCAGCCAGCGGGTAAGGAAAGGGTGAATCAAAAACCCCAAAACCCCGCCTCCATGGCTGAAGATTGTTCCCTCCAAATTCAGGTGACAGTGTCCCTTTAAGTATCCAGCACACATGCAAACATAGTTGAATCTAATACACATCAGGAGATATTTTATAATATTTTATATATATATATATTACATACAGCGGGCGATCGTGTACCTGCCTTCACGCAATGAGTGGGGAAAAATGTATAAATAAAATGTAAGGTTGCGAATATTGTATGGGGGACCATGAATGGATAGGAGTATGCAGCTTTATGCAGATGTTGGTGCACAGCGGGGTACGAGCAGGGTGCCTATATATATGGGGCTGGAGTCAGTGGGCGGTAACCCTGATGAAGGAGTGCGTGACACTTTGAAACGCATAGGTTAGAATTGGCCCTACTGAGGCTCCATAGGCCAGTGACGTCACTCACTGCTCTGCAGTGTCGGCCATTTTTCCACGTGTATCCAGGGACGCCTCCGGCCGGGACGTCTCTGGCGCTACACGTAGCTACCGCAGTCTTCACCTGCAGTAGCCACAACCACCGACATCGACTAAGGCTGGCACCCGCATACTCACCTTCCAAGCGGACGGGAACAGCTTCCTGACACAGCGGACACCTAGATGTGTAGGTCCGACAGCTGAACCCGACGCAAGCAGCCCAGCAGCTCTACGATCTCCATACGGCTACATCCAGTAGGTAACAGAATATCATTAGTTACCACCTACTATTGCGGTATAGCAGTATAACAATACAAGCTCAGCAGGAGAGCCACAATTAGTTGCACTACGCATATAGAGGATCAATGCATCCCTTCTCTTCTAAGCATATGATAATCGGCAAATTGGACAGATATTAGTAGCTGCCGTCCACGATCATAAGGAGTTTTTGGTTGTCACTCTAGGATCACGGACGGTACCTAGTCCTAGCCACTTGTAGCGCGGTACTCTCAATTGTTTTATATTGGTCTTTTATACTTGTTTGTCGGATTGGGCACATCATCTGACAGAGGTACCAGCGGCACTTGTGGAGCTTACATCTATAGTTATAGCGCCAGTGTATTTTTTCGAGAATTGAATATTAATTTCTCTTTAGCAGCGGGCACAGTTACAGCCGCAGCCACCAGCTCCTGCCTCCTGTGACCCGCTGCTCCACTGCTCCCTGCCTACCCTCTGGGACAATTGACTCGTGTATAAGCCGAGGGGGGCATTTTCAGCACAAAAAAAAGTGCTGAAAAACTCTGCTTATACACGAGTATATACTCTGTGTGTGTGTGTGTATATATATATATATATATATATATATATATACAGTTAGGTCCATATATATTTGGACAGAGACAACATTTTTCTAATTTTGGTTATAGACATTACCACAATGAATTTTAAACAAAACAATTCAGATGCAGTGGAAGTTCAGACTTTCAGCTTTCATTTGAGGGTATCCACATTAAAATTGGATGAAGGGTTTAGGAGTTTCAGCTCCTTAACATGTGCCACCCTGTTTTTAAAGGGACCAAAAGTAATTGGACAGATTAAATAATTTTAAATAAAATGTTTATTTTTAGTACTTGGTTGAAAACCCTTTGGTGGCAATGACTGCCTGAAGTCTTGAACTCATGGACATCACCAGACGCTGTGTTTCCTCCTTTTTGATGCTCTACCAGGCCTTCCCTGTGGTGGTTTTCAGTTGCTGTTTGTTTGTGGGCCTTTCTGTCTGAAGTTTAGTCTTTAACAAGTGAAATGCATGCTAAATTGGGTTGAGATCACGTGACTGACTTGGCCATTCAAGAATATTCCACTTCTTTGCTTTAATAAACTCCTGGGTTGCTTTGGCTTTATGTTTTGGGTCATTGTCCATCTGTAGTATGAAACGACGACCAATCGGTTTTGCTGCATTTAGCTGGATCTGAGCACACAGTATGTCTCTGAATACCTCAGAATTCATTCGGCTGCTTCTGTCCTGTGTCACATCATCAATAAACACTAGTGACCCAGTGCTACTGGCAGCCATGCATGCCCAAGCCATCACACTGCCTCCGCCGTGTTTTACAGATGATGTGGTATGCTTTGGATCATGAGCTGTACCATGCCTTCGCCATACTTTTCTCTTTCCCTCATTCTGGTAGAGGTTAATCTTGATTTCATCTGTCCAAAGAATGTTCTTCCAGAACTGTGCTGGCTTTTTCAGATGTTTTTAAGTAAAGTCCAGTCTAGCCTTCTTATTCTTGATGCTTATGAGTGGCTTGCACCGTGCAGTGAACCCTCTGTATTTACTTTCATGCAGTCTTCTCTTTATGGTAGATTTGGATATTGATACGCCGACCTCCTGGAGAGTGTTGTTCCCTTGGTTGGCTGTTGTGAAGGGGTTTCTCTTCATCATGGAGATTATTCTGCGATCATCCACCACTGTTGTCTTCCATGGGCTCCCAGGTCTTTTTGCATTGATGAGTTCACCAGTGCTTTCTTTCTTTCTCAGGATGTACCAAACTGTAGATTTTGCCACTCCTAATATTGTAGCAATTTCTCGGATGGGTTTTTTCTGTTTTTGCAGCTTAAAGATTGCTTGTTTCACCTGCATGGAGAGCTCCTTTGACCGCATGTTTACTTCACAGCAAAACCTTCCAAATGCAAGCACCACACCTCAAATCAACTGCAGGCCTTTTATCTGCATAATTGAGAATGACATAACGAAGAGATTGCCCACACCTGTTCATGAAATAGCCTTGGAGTCAATTGTCCAATTACTTTTGGTCCCTTTAAAAACAGGGTGGCACATGTTAAGGAGCTGAAATTCCTAAACCCTTCATCCAATTTTAATGTGGATACCCTCAAATGAAAGCTGAAAGTCTGAACTTCAACTGCATCTGAATTGTTTTGTTTAAAATTCATTGTGGCAATGTCTATAACCAAAATTAGAAAAATGTTGTCTCTGTCCAAATATATATGGACCTAACTGTATATATATATATATATATATATATATATTGTTGGCACAGTGCTTCTGAAGCACTTTCCCTGATGAAACTGTGTCGCACAGCAATATGCGTGGGGTATATGGGTTAACCTATACCATGGCCCCTTATGGGTGACATTATTTGCCTCTAGCATCTCTTTATTTCATCTTTCCATGCATTTATCTAGTGTTGGATTCTGATAATAGTGGATGAAAGGGATTTAAGTATTTTAATATTAATAATTTTATTTCTATAGCGCCAACATATTCCGCAGCACTTTATATTTTAGAGGGGACTTGTACAGACAATAGACGTTACAGCATAACAATAAACACCTAGATCAAAACAGATACCAAGAGGGCCCTGCTCGCAAGATTAGAATCTATAATATTGGCATAGCTATAGCCTTTACATTTTTGGTGTATGTACAGTGCCTTGCGAAAGTATTCAGCTCCCTGGAACTTTACAACCTTTTCCTATATATCATGCTTCAAACCTAAAGTTACCAAATGTAAATTTTTGTTGAAGAATCAGCAACAAGTGGAACACAATTGTGAAATTGAACGAAATTTATTGGTTATTTTAAATTTTTGTGGAAAATCAAAAACTGAAAAGTGGGGCGTGCAATATTATTCAGCCCCTTTATTTTCAGTGCAGCAAACTCACTCCAGAAGTTCATTGTGGATCTCTGAATGATCCAATGTTGTCCTAAATGCCTAATGATGATAAATATAATCCACCTGTGTGTAATCAAGTCTCCGTATAAATGCACCTGCTCTATGATGGTCTCAGGGTTCTGTTTGAAGCACCGAGAGCATCATGAAGACCAATAAACACAACAGGCAGGTCCGTGATACTGTTGTGGAGAAGTTTTAAGCCGGATTTGGATACAAAATGATTTCCAAAACTTTAAACATTCCAAGGAGCACTGTGCAAGCGATCATATTGAAATGGGAGGAGTATTATACCACTGCAAATCTACCAAGACCCGGCCATCCCTCTAAACTTTCATCTCAAACAAGGAGAAGAGTGATCAGAGATGCAGCCAAGAGGCCCATGATCACTCTGGATGAACTGCAGAGATCTACAGCTGAGGTGGGACAGTCTGTCCATAGGACAACAATCAGTCGTACACTGCACAAATCTGACCTTTATGGAAGAGTGGCAAGAAGAAGGCCATTTCTCAAAGATATCATAAAAATGTTGTTTAAAATTTGCAACAAGCCACCTGAGAGACACACCAAACATGTGGAAGAAGGTACTCTGATCAGATGAAACCAAAATCGAACTTTTTGGCAACAATGCCAAACGATATGTTTGGCGTAAAGGCAACACAGCTCATCACCATGAACACACCATCCCCACTCTAAACATGGTGGTGGCAGCATCATGGTTTGGGCCTGCTTTTCCTTCTTTTATCTGCCATATTCTGTGATATTGTAGGACACCATAATTATTATTATATGATGATTTGCATTAACTATATGCTTCACTGTTTCCTGACATATCGTTTTCAATGTCTCATGTATGTTCTCTAAATGTATAACTGTTGAGCATTTATGCATTGCCGCTAGTAGTGGTATTCTACATTCGCAATATATCACCATGCGATAATTATATCACAATTGGTCTGCTTCTGCCTTTTATTGCAGTGTTGTCAGGTTAGTGCATTTGATTTTAGTGTTTTATGTATGATGTTACACTAAAATGTATACTTTTATACATAATATTTTTATATTGAGGCATTCGCATCATTCTTGTCTTTCTCTTGTTTTTCTTTTTACAATCACTTGGTGCGATACATGATGATGCACCCTATGCTGTCATATAGGCTGTGCATCCATCTTGTGGTTTTGTATGTTGGTTTTCATAACTACACATGTGTCGCGATCTGTAAAACTTATTTTTTTCTTTTAAATTTCCTTATGACATGCATGCGCTGTTTTCAGTAGCAGCGTCTAGCTTCTTATTGAGTGCAGGCAGGCATACTACCTTGGACATGCATAATGTTCTATTTTCAGTGTAGGTTCATGGCATGTTATCCAAGAAATACCAGAGGATCTGCTACCTGATGTAGTTTCCCAATTTGTGCAGCAAATCTGCCTATGGTGCCAACACCAGACCAGCACCATGGCAGCACTGTGATCAGTGTACATTTGTGATTATATATGGAACCGGATGCGCCAACAGAAAACAGTGTGTCAGCTGTGCACCCTATTCTGGAATTAGAACATCTGTAAAATAAGATTATAAATGCCGACCGACACATAAGTAGCAAATGAAGACTGGAGACATGGCAGCAATGTGATCGGGGCATTTGTTTGTGGTTGTTATATGGCATTTTATATAGTGCTCAAAAAATAAAGGGATCACTTAAACAACAGAATATAACTCCAAGTAAATCAAACTTCTGTGAAATCAAACTGTCCATTTAGGAAGCAAAACTGTTTGACAATCAATTTCACATGCTGTTGTGCAAATGGAATAGACAACAGATGGAAATTATTAGCAATTATCAAGACACACTCAATAAAGGAGTAGTTCTGCAGGTGGGGACCACAGACCAAATCTCAGTACCAATGCTTTCTGGCTGATGTTTTGGTCAGTTTTGAATGTTGGTTGTGCTTTCACACTCGTGGTAGCATGAGATGGACCCTACAACGCACACAAGTGCCTCAGGTAGTGCAGCTCATCCAGGATGGCACATCAATGTGAGCTGTGGCAAGAAGGTTTGCTGTGTCTGTCAGCATAGTGTCCGGAGGCTGGAGGAGCTACCAGGAGACCAGCCAGTACACCAGGAGACGTGGAGGCATTGAAGCTAAGAACTGGCCCGCCCGTTCCCCAGACCTGAATCCGATTGATCACATCTGGGACATCATGTCTCGCACCATCCACCAACGTAATGTTGCACCACACTGTCCAGGAGTTAGCAGATGCTTTAGTCCAGGAGAGGAGATCCCTTAGGAGACCATCCGCCACCTCATCAGGAGCATGCCCAGGTGTTGTAGGGAGGTCATACAGACACGTGGAGGTCACACACTACTGAGCATCATTTCCTTGTCTTGAGGCGTTTCCGCTGAAGTTGTATCAGCCTTTAACTTCATTTTCCACTTTGATTTTGAGCATTATTCCAACTCCCAGACCTCTGTGGGATATTAGTTGTGATTTACATTGATTATTTTTAGGTTTTATTGTTCTCAACACATTCCACTATGTAATGAATAAAGATTTACAACTGGAATATGTCATTGATGTTCATGAGGAGGAGACAGATACACAGGCATTATGATCAAAGCAAATACTGTGTGCCATGCTGAATGCCAGCACATGCGCTCCAATAGCAGGAAGCGATCTCTGCTACAAGAGTATCTGTTACCACGGATGCCGACAGCGTCTGTGCGTCTCCAAGAGCAAAAGCGCAACTCCCACTATGAAGATAAACATCATGGCAGCACTGTGATCATGGTATTATTATTTTACTTGTATATAGCGCCATTATATAAAGCCATTAATTACACATCGTTTTACAGACCTCATCACTGTCCCCAATGGGGCTCAAAATCTAAATTCACTATTAATATGTCTTTGAAGTTTTATTCGTATATGGAATTTTGTATTTCTTTGACCTAGTTTTTGCACTTAGATTAGCACTTATTCTATAACTACATACATATGCTAATGGACTTTATGACTCTTATGCAACATATTTGTGTAAGATAGTGCTGATTGATTGGGATCCTCTTGGATATTGCTGAATGACTTGCAAAAGTCTTTGTGTGTAAGCTGGTAAATGGTGTATGCACATGTCCAAACACCTTTTTTGAAGATGCTGATGAACATATTGCTTTTCATTACAATAAAGCACCTCAGTTTCATCACACTTCTAGATATTTTAACAAAGTTTTTGGAAGATTCAAATTGTAAATTAATGTTTTTATTGTAGGTACTGTGTTCAGTTTTCTTCTGTTTAAAGAAACTGAGAGTTTTATACATAATAATTAGTCCATGACAAGAGAATCTGCTAGACAATGACATTATCCATTGGAGTAAAACCACAAACCTTTGTAATTTACCTAAAATTGGCCAGATAATCTTTCAATCCTGGGTTTTAAATCCTTATTGTGAGTGCTAAAGTCTTCTTTATAGCTTGTATAGAGCATTCTCTTATAATAAATGGTCCTGAGGTGTGAACACAAGTGTGCTTGGGGGAGTGTAAATACATTTATTTGGTGGTGGATTTTTCACTGTTGACTGTGTGTGTATAAGCAATTCTTTAAAAAAATTAGTTCTAAGGTATTTTACTTGGAGTTTAATTTTCTTAAAGCGTTATGATTGCAAGAAATACTGCCAAAGAAGTACTTTAGTGGAGTTTTATGGAAGTGCTTTTGTGGTTTAGCTTCCCAGAGAGGGACGATCTTCATTGTATAAGTGATCCTTGCACTGTATGACTTAACTGTTACCAGTATAATTGGTGTTAGATATTTTCCTTACATAGACTGCTTTCAGTTAAAATATGTAAGTAGATTGCCGAAATGGAATTTATCGAGGGGAAGGAAAATATGAACATTTTATGGTAGAATAGCTGTAAACCATTAAGTAGTCCTATAAGTAAATGGTGTAAATGTGAAGTGATACTAAAGCATCAAAGAATTATGAGATGACTGAACAAGGTGTTGTATGCACAGATTAGTGATAAAGGATCTGCTTTAGGACCTTGAAGCTTAGTCTTCAGATAAAGATCCATTATTCCTTTCATGGTAATCTTTTTATGAATATTCTGTGTATTCATATTACTATGGATTTTTATTTTCTCCACTAATGTTTCAAGCTGTCCTCACATACAACTCTGGCAAAAATTAAGAGACCACTGCAAAATTTTCAGTTAGTCTTATTTTTCTCTTTATACAGTTAGGTCCATATATATTTGGACAGAGACAACATTGTTTTTAATTTTGGTTATAGACATTACCACTATGAATTTTAAACAAAACAATCCAGATGCAGTTGAAGTTCATACTTTCAGCTTTCATTTGAGGGTATCCACATTAAATTTGGATGAAGGGTTTAGGAGTTTCAGCTCATTAACATGTGCCACCCTGTTTTTAAAGGGACCAAAAGTAATTGGACAGATTCAATCATTTTAAATAAAATATTCATTTTTAGTACTTGGTTGAAAACCCTTTGTTGGCAATGACTACCTGAAGTCTTGAACTCATGGACATCACCAGACGCTGTGTTTCCTCCTTTTTGATGCTCTGCCAGGCCTTCACTGCGGTGGTTTTCAGTTGCTGTTTGTTTGTGGGCCATTCTGTCTGAAGTTTAGTCTTTAACAAGTGAAATGCATGCTCAATTGGGTTGAGATCAGGTGAATTACTTGGCCATTCAAGAATATTCCACTTCTTTGCTTTAATAAACTCCTGGGTTCCTTTGGCTTTATGTTTTGGGTCATTGTCCATCTGTAGTATGAAACGACGACCAATCAGTTTTGCTGCATTTGGCTGGATCTGAGCACACAGTATGTCTCTGAATACCTCAGAATTCATTCGGCTGCTTCTGTCCTGTGTCATATCATTAATAAACACTAGTGACCCAGTGCTACTAGCAGCCCGGCATGCCCAAGCCATCACACTGCCTCCGCCGTGTTTTACAGATGATGTGGCATGCTTTAGATCAAGAGCTGTACCCCGCCTTCGCCATACTTTTCTCTTTCCATCATTCTGGTAGAGGTTGATCTTGGGTTCATCTGTCCAAAGAATGTTCTTCCAGAACTGTGCTGGCTTTTTTAGATGTTTTTTAGCAAAGTCCAGTCTAGCCTTTTTATTCTTGATGCTTATGAGTGGCTTGCACTGTGCAGTGAACCCTCTGTATTTACTTTCATGCAGTCTTCTCTTTATGGTAGATTTGGATATTGATACGCCGACCTCCTGGAGAGTGTTGTTCACTTGGTTGGCTGTTGTGAAGGGGTTTCTCTTCACCATGGAGATTATTCTGGGATCATCCACCACTGTTGTCTTCCGTGGGCGCCCAGGTCTTTTTGCATTGATGAGTTCACCAGTGCTTTGTTTCTTTCTCAGGATGTACCAAACTGTAGATTTTGCCACTCCTAATATTGTAGCAATTTCTCGGATGTTTTTTTTTCTGTTTTCGCAGCTTAAGGATGGCTTGTTTCACCTGCTCCTTTGACCGCATGTTTGCTTAACAGCAAAACCTTCCAAATGCAAGCACCACACCTCAAATCAACTCCAGGCCTTTTATCTGCTTAATTGAGAATGACAGAACGAAGGGATTGCCCACACCTGTCCATGAAATAGCCTTGGAGTCAATTGTCCAATTACTTTTGGTCCCTTTAAAAACAGGGTGGCACATGTTAAGGAGTCGAAAATCCTAAACCCTTCATCCAATTTTAATGTGGATACATTCAAATGAAAGCTGAAAGTCTGAAGTTCAACTCCATCTGAATTGTTTTGTTTAAAATTCATTGTGGTAATGTCTATAACCAAAATTAGAAAAATGGTCAAAATAACAAAAAAGCATTGCTTGCACACCTCAAATAATGCAGAAAAAACAAGTTCATAATAATTTAGAAACAATACTAATGTTTTGACTTAGGAAGAGTTCGGAAATCAATATTTTGTGGAATAACCATGATTTTTAATCACAGCTTTCATGCGTCTTGGCATGCTTTCCACGAGTCTTTCACACTGCTTTTGGGTGACCTTATGCCACTCCTGGTACAAACATTTAAACAGTTCTTCTTTGTTTGATGGCTTGTAATTATCCATCTTCCTCTTGATTACATTCCAGAGGTTTTCAATGGGGTTTAGGTCTGTAGATTGGGCTGGCCGTGACAGGGATTTGATGTGGTGGTCCTTCATCCACACCTTTATTGACCTAGCTGTGTGGCATGGGGCATTGTCCTGCTGGAAAAACCAGTCCTCAGAGTTGGGGAACATTGCCTGAGCAGAAGGAATCAATCGTTTTTCCAGGATAATCTTGTATGCGGCTTGATTCGTATGTCCTTCGCAAAGATTAACCTGCCAAATTCCAACCTTGCTGAAGCATTCCCCAGATCAATACCTGGTCATCTAATGGTTAGAAGGAGACCTGGAGAGGCGTACAAGCCACAGTGTCTTGCACCCACTGTGAAATTTGGCAGGTGATCGGTGATGCTTCCGCAAGGCTGGAATTGGGCAGGTTCAACTTTGCGAAGGACTTATGAATCAAGCTGCATACAAGGTTATCCTGGAAAAACAGTTGATTCCTTCTGCTCAGGCAATGTTCCCCAACTCTGAGGACTAGTTTTTCCAGCAGGACAATGCGCCATGACACACAGCTACGTCAATCAATGTGTGGATGAAGGATCACCACATCAAATCCCTGCAATGGCCAGCCCAATTTCCAGACCTGAACCCCATTTAAAACCCTCTGGAATGTAATCAAGAGGAAGATGGATAGTCACAAGCCATCAAACAAAGAAGAACTGCTTACATTTTTGTACCAGAAGTGGCATATGGTCAACCAAAAGCAGTGTGAAAGACTGATGGAAAGCATGCCAAGACACATGAAAGCTGTGATTAAAAATCATGGTTATTTCACAAAATATTGATTTCTGAACTCTTTCTGAGTTAAAACATTAGTATTGTTGTTTCTAAATGATTATGAACTTGTTTTTTTGCATTATTTGAGGTCTGCAAGCAATGCATTTTTTTTGCTATTTTGACCATTTCTCATTTTCAGAAAATAAATACAAAATGTATTGCTTGGAACTTCAGAGACATGTTGTCAGTAGTTTATAGAATTAAAGAATAATTTACATTTTACTCAAATATATACCTATAGAGAAAAATCAGACAAACTGAAAATTTTGCAGTGGTCTCTTAATTTTTGCCAGAACTGTATAACAAAACAAATGTGTTGGCAGATTGCTTTCACACATGGCTGCAACCAGTGTAGTCTTACAGTACGTTATATTTTATGGATTCCACATCTACTGTACATGAGTGGAGAAAAGAAGAAGCTGTGGCTTACTTCCACCATGCTAACTTCCATAGACTCCTGCATAACCTCATTGCTTCCATATCCTATTTGATAAGCAATGCTTTCTCACAAACCAAATCATCAATATAATTTGCTAAAAAAAACAAAAAAAACCTGGAGGTACATGGTCATGTATGAAACAAAACCAAACAAAGGAGCCGGAGCATAAGTTGATATATGTGCAATGTGTAGTAGCATGCTTATGCTATGGCCATTTCCAGATAAAGCCCAAGAAAAAAAAACAAAATGAGGATATACCCTCTAGTAAGTAAATGGTAATAGTACATGTAAATAATATTATGTACTTAGATAACCCAATTTTGATTTAAAAAAAAAAGCGTAGAAGCCATCCCACTGCGATAAGGTGTACCCAATCAGGAAGGTCCCATTTTTGTCTCTAGTATTAAAACCTCACCTTGTGTCAGCCACCTTCAATATAGAGAAGAGCGGAACAGGATACAGACCTGACTGTTCAAACACCTGCCCATGGGAAGCTTTATAGTCAAAATAATGTCAACTAAGTATGTTGTTTACATGTACTATTACTATTTAATTACCATGACGAAAGTCTCCCAAAACCTATGAAAGATCATAACTCCTTTCTGGGTGGTCCTAGGGCAGTGGTTCTGGCTCAATCGGATCCAACTGGGCTCCTGCTACTCAGAGACTAGACACCATTTTGCTACCTAGCTGCTGGCTGTATCTCCCTTCCTGTGCGTGTTAGAATGACTCGAGGTCCAGGCAGGTGCTTGCCCTGTCTGGGGATCTCGGAAATTTACACGATGTATAGCTAGAACGTATATTATTTCCATAACTCCTTTATGAAATCCTAGCTTGCTGAACAAAGGACTCAAGCCACATGGCTTGGAATCACAGGGGGTCTTCCTGTAGAAGGTTGCATACCAGCTAGCTGGTGAGGGATGTGAGTCCCTTTGTTTGAAGCTGGCCAGGTGTCATGTTACCACAGCATGTGCTGACAGGGTCTCTACAATTCTATGCCAAGTAGGATACAGATGATTATCATGGAATTATGTCTCCAATATTCTAGACACACTTACTGTAGGGTATATGCTCATTTTAACTTTTTTTCTTGGGTTTTGTCTGTGAAATTGCAACAGTGTGAACGTCCTTCTACACATTGCACGTACAAGTTGCATACAGAAACAGGCCCCGTTTGCACCACATCCTGCTTGTTCTAACTGTTAGCTGGACATAATGGCATGATAAACTAGCTTCTCCCAAATTAAATAACGGTTAGTCATTTCTGGAATAATTACATTTCTATTTTAGAGTGTATTAGGAATATCACATTTTCATTTACATAAATATCTCCTATAAGATTCATAACGCAGCAGTATATTAACTAATGTTTATTATGAATTTATACTGTAGGCTGTGCTTATACTGTATAAGATGGAGTCGGTTGTAAATGACATTGACATGTGTTTTTCATTTTTATATTTTCTCCTGGTTTTGTAGGGTTCAATCATGGGCTTCGACGATCAGTTGGCGGTGTGGCTACAATTCTGGGACCACTCTGGGCAGCAGGTTTAACACAAAATTTGTATATTATGTTGGGAACTATGATGGGTCTGCTTCTTTTAATCAGTGTAAGTAACAAAAATATTGCATTTTATTTTGTTCCAGTGAACAAATCGTTATATTTTTCCTTTCACCTTATCTTCATTTAGATTTTTTAATTTTGTTTTATTAGTTTGTTTATTATAAACTAATTTCACTGACTGGAAGGCAAATATTAGTGTGCATATCTTGATTTAATCCAACAAGTCATAATCCAGAAAGTCTGATCAAACACTTTTAAGGTTATGTGCACACAGCTAAAGTGCCCCATAACATGAACAAAACGCTCAGCATTGTCTGAACAACGTTTCATCTCATGTCACGTCTTTGGAAACCCTAAAGCGATTAAAAAGTGATATGCTCATCATAGTGGAAACCATCTGCTGTCAAGACTTGACAGTATAGAGTAAAAGCCATCACATCGAAGGAATGCCATGCCAACATAAACTAAACAGGTTTTACGGTTACAACCAAAGTTAAAGTTTCAATTTGCACACCATCTGGACTTTGCTCTGTTGCCCGCTGAGCGGTTATGACATGACTACAAGCATGCGATTTGTATAGTTGCGGTAACGTGCCAACTAGCTTCTTGTTCACTTCTCTCAATAGAACGCTACGAAAAGCAGGAAGGAAAGTTGCTAGTTGCTGAAGCTGCCAGCAAAGTGAAATCCTGATAGTGTGGAAATTGCTCCCCTTGAATAGCAATTTCCAAGGCAAACTACAATTTTATTGTGAAAAAATTCGAAACTAGAAACAGAAAACCTAGCCAAGAAACCAATTTAGGAAATTCATCTGATGAAACGCATAAAATTATCGCTGCATCTTTTGTGCTTCTCTTTCATAGGTAATGGTTGTCCTATCGTACAAGTACCTAGTAGAGCCCGCGGCATCAGAGGAATGATAATCTTGAAGACTAGCCTGTTCCTGTGACGTCAGACAAGTCAAGGCGACAAGACTTTAATGCTTTGTTTCCCTATGTAAAAAAGGCAAATGATATGGTCAGATTGTGATGCATGTCCGCAAGGTGACGTGCACAGTTCTCACAAAGAAGAAATGAGGTTCAGTCTTACCTTGACTCAGAAGCGAAACTACGAAGCTCTAGTAGTCTAGTAAAAAGGAGTGTATGTAAACTGCTTTTGCATTTGTCAGTAGTGGTCGAGGACTTTAGACAAATCCTAATTTACGATTGTACATGACAAAATTGATCATCTTTGTTTAATTGCTGTGTATGTCATAAAAATCCCATAAAAAATATGAATACTGTTATAACAATATACAAGTTTTAGTCTTAAATTCCCTTGTCTGGCACATGTTTAATGCCCACACTCAACGTTATCTTGCACTGTTGTGTAATAAGCTGCATGCTGAAGCATCCTCTTCAATAGCTTAATAAGTTCCTGCAGTTCCACATTACAGACTGTAATAATAGACTTGTTGTGCCACTGTATGGTGCCTACATGAGGCAGTAATTGGAGCATAGAATGATATATATATATTGGAAAAAATGTTGATGTGCCTCAATATATTGTAAGGACACTATTGTATATAGATTCAGCCTGGGCCTATACAAATCTATGTATTTATGAATCACTACAATGCAAATCCATTATATTAGGTATATTCGAGTGTGTATGGGCATCTACTTATACATTGCTCATATTAGCAGATGGTATGTAAAATATATAAGAATTCACAGTACTGAAGTTTATCTGTAGTTTAAATTTGCGCCATACATAAAGATTACAATTTTTTTTCACTTATTTTCCTAAACCATGTAACAAATGAATATGTTGTATTTGTATTTATGCTTTTCTGAACAAGTTTTTGGATACTAAAATGAGAGTTCTGGGAGCTGTTCTTCACAGCATTTTTTTGCAGCCTTGGCGAAACCAAGGACTTTGACTTGCTCAAATCCAACATGCCCATTCAGATATCATTAGACTGTGCGGTAATTGGCATTATATATGAATAATAAGCTAGGAGGTCGTATTTACACACACAATTTGTATACTAGAAATATAAATGGAAACCATGAATAAGCGAAGGAATGTGTAGGCAACGTTACTTATGTTTGTGTATCAATCCAGAAAAAGCTCTGTTGTCATGATGAGGGTTGAAGCCCATCGGTCCATACATACCGATATTTGCAATGCTTCAAGTGATAATATATTAGTAGCGTGTCTACATCTTTGTGCCTGAGGGGCAGTAGTGTATAAACCTGGTTTTGCCACAGAGTACCACCTCACAAAATCATAGAATGTTTGTTAGATTTGGAAGGGACCTCCAGGGTCATTGTGTCCAACAGACAGATGTCTGTCCAACCTCTATTTGAAGACTTCCATTGAATGAGAACTCACTACCTCTTGTGGCAGCCTCTTCCACTCATTGTCCCTCACTGTGAAAAAGTTTTTTCTAATATCTAATCTGTGTCTTCTCCCTTTCAGTTTGATTCCATTGTTTCTCGTGTTTCCATGTGCAAATGAGAATAAGGACGACCTCTCTACACTGTAATATCTCTTCAGTTAATTTGGTAACAAAAAAGTCAGCTGTCATGACAACCTCTCAATTGTGTTTTGGGGAAACAATTGGGTGACAGATAAAGCCCCAGTCTGATCTTTTAGATTCCACAGTCAATAGTTTGGCATCTAGAAGGCAGAATTTGAAGTATTTCTAATCTTTGCTATTGCAGCAGGAGTGCAGCTACATATTGCAGTCAAGTCACACTGCATATGGAGCGAGCAACAATCCTGAGGCCACTCCATACAACTGAGTTTCGTAAAAAAAAAAAATATATATCTATAATATAACGCTGGGAGCGTCACTCTGTCCGAAGCCTCTATAGACTGCGCAAGCGCAAGCGCCGGCGCAGTCTGGGCCTCACAGAGCGACGCTCCCGGGAGATCGCGGTATGCATAAGCACTGAACGCATACCGCGATCTCCACCGGAGAGTCAGGGACCGCCAGGAGGGAGGGTAAGTATACTCACCTTTCCCGGTTCCAGCGCTGCTTGCGGCTCCGTCTCCCGGCTCCTCTGCTCCCGGCTCCGGAGGGCGCGGACTGCGCAGGCGCCGATTCCTGCTGCCGGAATCGGCGCCTGCGCAGTCCGCGCTTTCCGGCGCCATTTTCTTGAAGACACACTCCGGCTCCACTGCAGGTGTGTCTTCAAGAAAATGGCGCCGGAAAGCGTGGACTGCGCAGGCGCCGATTCCTGCTGCCGGAATCGGCGCCTGCGCAGTCCCCGCTTTCCGGCGCCATTTTCTTGAAGACATACCTGCAGTGGAGCCGGACGATAGGTGAGTATGGTATTTTTTTTATTTTTTTATATGGCAGCAGCATTCGGGGGCATACACACTGGAGCGGGGGGCATATAATACAATGGTGGCGCAGGATGGGAGCAGCACATGACAGAACGGGCGAAGGATGGCCGCAGCACATGACAGAACGGGCGCAGGATGGCCGCAGCACATGACAGAACGGGCGCAGGATGGCCGCAGCACATGACAGAACGGGCGCAGGATGGCCGCAGCACATGACAGAACGGGCGCAGGATGGCAGCAGCACATGACAGAACGGGCGCAGGATGGCAGCAGCACATGACAGAACGGGTTCAGGATGGCCGCAGCACATGACAGAACGGGCGCAGGATGGCAGCAGCACATGACAGAACGGCCGCAGGATGGCCGCAGCACATGACAGAACGGGTTCAGGATGGCCGCAGCACATGACAGAACGGGCGCAGGATGGCAGCAGCACATGACAGAACGGGCGCAGGATGGCAGCAGCACATGACAGAACGGGTTCAGGATGGCCGCAGCACATGACAGAACGGGCGCAGGATGGCAGCAGCACATGACAGAACGGGCGCAGGATGGCAGCAGCACATGACAGAACGGGTTCAGGATGGCCGCAGCACATGACAGAACGGGCGCAGGATGGCAGCAGCACATGACAGAACGGCCGCAGGATGGCCGCAGCACATGACAGAACGGCCGCAGGATGGCCGCAGCACATGACAGAACGGGCGCAGGATGGCCGCAGCACAAGACAGAACGGGCGCAGGATGGCCGCAGCACATGACAGAACGGGCGCAGGATGGCAGCAGCACATGACAGAACGGGCGCAGGATGGCAGCAGCACATGACAGAACGGGCGCAGGATGGCAGCAGCACATGACAGAACGGGTTCAGGATGGCCGCAGCACATGACAGAACGGCCGCAGGATGGCCGCAGCACATGACAGAACGGGCGCAGGATGGCCGCAGCACATGACAGAACGGGCGCAGGATGGCCGCAGCACAAGAGAGAACGGGCGCAGGATGGGCGCAGGATGGCAGCAGCACATGACAGAACGGGCGCAGGATGGCAGCAGCACATGACAGAACGGGCGCAGGATGGCAGCAGCACATGACAGAACGGGCGCAGGATGGCCGCAGCACATGACAGAACGGGCGCAGGATGGCAGCAGCACATGACAGAACGGGCGCAGGATGGCAGCAGCACATGTCAGAACGGGCGCAGGATGGCCGCAGCACATGACAGAACGGGCGCAGGATGGCAGCAGCACATGACAGAACGGGCGCAGGATGGCAGCAGCACATGTCAGAACGGGCGCAGGATGGCCGCAGCACATGACAGAACGGGCGCAGGATGGCAGCAGCACATGACAGAACGGGCGCAGGATGGCCGCAACACATGACAGAACGGGCGCAGGATGGCAGCAGCACATGTCAGAACGGGCGCAGGATGGCCGCAGCACATGACAGAACGGGCGCAGGATGGCAGCAGCACATGACAGAACGGGCGCAGGATGGCAGCAGCACATGACAGAACGGGCACAGGATGGCAGCAGCACATGACAGAACAAGCGCAGGATGGCAGCAGCAAATGACAACGGGGACGCAGGATGGGAGCAGCAAATGACAGAACGGGTGCAGGATGGGAGCAGCAAATGACAGGATGGGAGCAGCAAATGACAGAATGGAGGCGCAGGATGGGAGCAGCACATGACAGAACGGGTGCAGGATGGGAGCAGCAAATGACAGGATGGGAGCAGCAAATGACAGAATGGAGGCGCAGGATGGGAGCAGCACATGACAGAACGGGGGCGCAGGATGGGAGCAGCACATGACAGAACGGGGGCGCAGGATGGGAGCAGCACATGACAGGATGGGGGCGCAGGATGGAGCAGCACATACCAGGATGGAGACCATATACCAATATAAATGCTCGCCACCCGGGCGTAGAACGGGTTCAATAGCTAGTATATATATATATATATATATACATTGTACAGTCATGGCCAAAAGTATTGACACCCCTGCAATTCTGTCAGATAATACTCATTTTCTTCCTGAAAATGCAAACACAAATTATTTGGTATTATTATCTTCATTTAATGTGTCTTAAATGAAAAAAACACAAAAAGAATTGTCCTAAAGCCAAATTGGATATAATTCCACACCAAACATAAAAAAGGGGTGGACAAAAGTATTGGCACTGTTTGAAAAATCATGTGATGCTTCACTAATTTGGGTAATTAACAGCACCTGTAACTTACCTGTGGCACCTAACAGGTGTTGGCAATAACTAAATCACACTTGCAGCCAGTTGACATGGATTAAAGTTGACTCAACCTCTGTCCTGTGTCCTTGTGTGTACCACATTGAGCATGGAGAAAAGAAAGAAGACCAAAGAACTGTCTGAGGACTTGAGAAACCAAATTGTGAGGAAGCATGAGCAATCTCAAGGCTATAAGTCCATCTCCAAAGACCTGAATGTTCCTGTGTCTATCGTGCGCAGTGTCATCAAGAAGTTTAAAGCCCATGGCACTGTGGCTAACCTCCCTAGATGTGGACGGAAAAGAAAACTTGACAAGAGATTTCAACGCAAGATTGTGCGGATGTTGGATAAAGAACCTCGACTAACATCCAAACAAGTTCAAGCTGCCCTGCAGTCCGAGGGTACAACAGTGTCAACCCGTACTATCCGTCGGCATCTGAATGAAAAGGGACTGTATGGTAGGAGACCCAGGAAGACCCCACTTCTTACCCCGAGACATAAAAAAGCCAAGCTGGAGTTTGCCAAAACTTACCTAAAAAAGCCTAAAACGTTTTGGAAGAATGTTCTCTGGTCAGATGAGACAAAAGTAGAGCTTTTTGGGCAAAGGCATCAACATAGAGTTTACAGGAGAAAAAGAGAGACATTCAAAGAAAAGAACACTGTCCCTACAGTCAAACATGGCAGGGGTTCCCTGATGTTTTGGGGTTGCTGTGCTGACTCTGGCACTGGACTGCTTGACCGTGTGCATGGCATTATGAAGTCTGAAGACTACCAACAAATTTTGCAGCATAATGTAGGGCCCAGTGTGAGAAAGCTGGGTCTCCCTCAGAGGTCATGGGTCTTCCAGCAGGACAATGACCCAAAACACACTTCAAAAAGCACTAGAAAATGGTTTGAAAGAATGCACTGAAGACTTCTAAGGTGACCAGCAGTGAGTCCAGACCTGAATCCCATAGAATACCTGTGGAGAGATCTAAAAATGGCTGTTTGGAGAAGGCATCCTTCAAATATCAGGGACCTGGAGCAGTTTGCCAAAGCAGAATGGTCTAAAATTCCAGCAGAGCATTGTAAGAAACTCATTGATGGTTACCGGAAGAGGTTGGTCGCAGTTATTTTGGCTAAAGGTTGTGCAACCAAGTATTAGGCTGAGGGTGCCAATACTTTTGTCTGGCCCATTTTTGGAGTTTTGTGTGAAATGATCAATGTTTTGCTTTTTGCTTCATTCTCTTTTGTGTTTTTTCATTTAAGACAAATTAAATGAAGATAATAATACCAAAAAATTGTGTTTGCAATCATTTTCAGGAAGAAAATGAGTATTATCTGACAGAATTGCAGGGGTGTCAATACTTTTGGCCATGACTGTAGGTGTCAGAAAGAGGTCAAGTATAATAAAAGGAAACACAGAATGCTCATTTTTAGCTCCAATAATCTCGTGTAATCACTGAAAGAAATTAAAGAGAAAATTCTGTATGGGTGCAGAATTCTACAAGAGATCTTCTAGTACAGTTGTGGCCAGAAGTATTGACACCCCTGCAATTCTATCAGATAATACTCAGTTTCTTCCTGAAAATGATTGCAAACACGAATTCTTTGGTATTCTTATCTTCATTTAATTTGTTCAGATAGGAGACTAAATGGAGCCACGCCAATCTGTTAGTATGCCCCGTATCCAAGATGGTGGCTGCTCCCTCATCACAAAGGGAGAAGGCACTTTAAATTCCAGCACTTGTTACACAAAATAGGCCAGTGGATTTTGTATGATGTATGCCGTGTGATTACTCTGTTCTTTATAAGTTGTAATAATCATAAGACTTTGATTTCTGTCATTTTAAGAAAGATTAATTGATCAAGGTAAGTTTCTTTTGTATGATTGTGTATCTCTAAGTGTTCTGGGTATCCTTTGTGGATAATATCGCTCATACTGATCATCCAGACACTAACGAACAAGGGACCGACCTCCTAGTAGATGTCTGGGGGGGGGGGGGGGCAGCTATTGCAACATGTTATTTCTGTCCATGGGGTGGGGAATCATTTTGCCAAAAGCCATTTAGATATTTATATCATCTGTTGGAAGCCATACAAATTGGGGTTGTTGAGCCTTAAACTATGTGAGGATTCTCCAGCGCCAGTGGTCTTGTGTGCGTAAGTATATAATATGTATAACTCCTGGCCACATTCCGAGTAGATTGTTTCCGGTCTTTCTCATTCACTTGCATTACACTTGGATTGAAAGCAGTTCAGAAAGTCATACCCCAAAATGGTACCAATAAAAAGTAGCTCATCCCACGTAAAAAAAAACAAGCCCTTATATATCTCTATAGATCAATGAATACAAAGTTAATGGCTTTGAGAACATGGCAACTAGAAACAATATTTTTTTTAAATACTTATTAAATTAAAAAAAAAAAAAAAACTATATATAAACTATTCTATTTTTGAAAGCATTCTTACTTTGGAGCATTTATCACACCTTTCTCTTGCGCTGTCTGTCAATGACATTGGCCGCATGTTTGATTTGTCCTCTTGCAGAATAAATTTGGTGGCAATGACAGCAAAGTCTCCCTGATAATTTTGCATGTTGGATACGTATCTGCCTCTATTTCTATACAGTACAGACCAAAAGTTTGGACACACCTTCTCATTTAAAGATTTTTCTGTATTTTCATGACTGACATTCACACTGAAGGCATCAAAACTATGAATTTACACATGTGGAATTATATACTTGGCAAAAAAGTGTGAAACAACTGAAATTATGTCTTATATTCTAGATTCTTGAAAGTAGCCACCTTTTGCTTTGATGACTGATTTGAACACTCTTGGCATCCTCTTGATGAGCTTCAGAGGTAGTCACCGGGAATGGTTTTCACTTCACAGGTGAGACCTGTCAGGTTTAATAAGTGGGATTTCTTGCCTTATAAATGGGGTTGGGACCATAAGTTGTGATGTGCAGAAGTCTGGTGGATGCACAGCTGATACTCCTACTGAATAGACTGTTAGAATTTGTATTTTGGCAAGAAAAAAGCAGCTAAGTAAAGAAAAACGAGTGGCCATCTTTACTTTAAGAAATGAAGGTCAGTCAGTCTGAGAAATTTGGAAAACTTTGAAAGTGTCCCCAAGTGCAGTGGCAAAAACCATCAAGCACTACAAAGAAACTGGCTCACATGAGGAGTGCCTCAGGAAAGGAAGACCAAGAGTCACCTCTGCTTCTGAGGATAAGTTTATCCGAGTCACCAACCTCAGAAATCGCAGATTAACAGCAGCTTAGATTAGAGACCAGGTCAATACCACACAGAGTTCTAGCAGCAGACACATCTCTACAACAACCGTTAAGAGGAGACTTTGTGCAGCAGATCTTCATGGTAAAATAGCTGCTAGGAAACCACTGCTAAGGACAGGCAACAAGCAGCAGAGACTTGTTTGGGCTAAAGAACACAAGGAATGGACATTAGAACAGTGGAAATCTGTTCTTTGGTCTGATGAGTCCAAATTTGAGATCTTTGGTTCCAACCACCATGTCTTTGTGTGATGCAGAAAAGGTGAACGGATGGACTCTACATGCCTGGTTCCCACCGTGAAGCATGGAGGAGGAGGTGTGATGGTGTAGGGTGCTTTTCTGGTGACGCTGTTGGGGATTTATTCAAAATTGAAGGCATACTGAACCAGCATGGCTACCACCGCATCTTGCAGTGGCATGCTTTTCTATCCGGTTTGCGTTTAGTTGGACCATCATTTATTTTTCAACAGGACAATGAACCCAAACACATCTCCAGGCTGTGTAAGGGCAATTTGACCAAGAAGGAGAGTGATGGGGTGCTACGCCAGATGACCTGGCCTCCACAGTCACCAGACCTGAACCCAATCGAGATGGTTTGGGGTGAGCTGGACGGCAGAGTGAAGGCAAAAGGGCCAACAAGTGCTAAGCATCTCTGGGAACTCCTTCAAGATTGTTGGAAGACCATTCCCGGTGACTACCTCTTGAAGCTCATCAATAGAATGCCAAGAGTGTGCAAAGCAGTCATCAAAGCAAAAGGTGGCTACTTTGAAGAATCTAGAATATAAGACATAATTTCAGTTGTTTCACACTTTTTTGTTAAGTATATAATTCCACGTGTTAATTCATAGTTTTGATGCCTTCAGTGTGAATGTACAATTTTCATAGTCATGAAAAGACGGAAAAAAATTTAAATGAGGTGTGTCCAAACTTTTGGTCTGTACTGTAGTACACCATGAATCCTGACCAAATCCCAAGCTTTATTGGCTAAGATGCAGACCCAAACGTGCAAGAACCCTCAACCATGCTTCACTGTTGCCCGCAGACACTCATTATTGTACTGCTCTCCAGCCCTTCAGGAACAAGCTGCTTTCTGTTAGGCTACTTTCACATGTTGAGTATTTGGTGAGTTCTTATATCAACTTGCAAAAAAAAGGGTTATTCCAGGCATGAAGTCACTTGATTCTGTGTGTTATTTCAACCTAAATCCTCAGAAAATAGCCTAGTTGGATCTCTTCTGGGTGGTGCATGCAGGAAAGAGCATATATTGTATCATCAAGAGTAACAAGTTTTTTTCATAAAAGAAAGAAGGATCGGGTGAGAGCTGCTTTTTTTGTTACTCTATCTGATACAATTTTATATATCAACGTTTTGTAAGCCAAAATAAGGAGTGGGTGATAAATACAGAAGTGGTGACGTGTTTCTATTATACTTTTCCTAGGATTGTTCCACTCCCGGTTTTGGCTTACTAATACTGAAGTGTAATACTCACCAAATATTGAAGGTGTGAACATGGCTTTACAGCCAAACATTTAACACTTTTACTAACAAATTCTGAGCAGCTACTGCAATTTTTCTGCATCCCAGTTCCCATATTTTCTTGCATAATTGTCACTTGGCCTTGTTTTCATGTCGACAGTATGCCTTTTTGGCTGCAATTCTTCCACAGACCACTTCTGGTCATACTTCTCCAAATACTAGATGGCTTAATCTGATTTCCACTGGTTGCTCAAACTAAGCTGATGGATAAGGGGCAGAAAACACAGTTATAAATGGTTCATTCTCTAAATGGGCTAAGCAAACAGTGGGGACCACAAGGATTAGTGTTAGGCCTAATTCTATTCTCTTTAAAGGAATTGTCCATTGCTGAGACAACCCTTTCTTGATCAAAATATTTGACCTCGATAAAATAATAAAGCCTATACTCATCTCCCATGTCAGCACTCGGTCTCCCCAGGGCTCTCATGCGGTGTTGTGACACGGGATGCCGGCGCCCAATCAGCTCTGGCATTACTGTTTCTGCCTTTGGACAAATCAAACATGACGAGGAAGTCCAGGCTGCAGATGATCTCATACTTCCTCTTCCTGCTCAATTTGACAGGAGGCAGAGACAGTGATCCAGCACTCTCTCAAAACGTCATCTTGACCAGCAAAACACAACCCGCCATTCAGCTCCGTCAGCGGAAAAATAAAAAGTTATCGCTCTCAGAATAAACCGATTCAACCTGGCTACTTCATTTCCTCTCTGCTGACATCCCCACTGTCATCATGGGTGACTTCAATATCCCCATTGACACTTCCACCTCAGCTGCTTCTAAACTTTTATCGCTTACTGCCTCCTTAGGCCTCACTCAATGGTTCTCTGAGGCCACTCACAAAGATGGCCACACCCTGGACCTCATCTTCACCCGCCTCTGCTCCCTTACTAATATCACTAACTCACCCCTCCGCCTGTCTGACCACAACCTACTGACATTCTCTTCCCTCTCCTCTCCTAGTGTGCAACCCCCACTCCACAAACCCACCCTCGAAGAAATCTCAAACATCTCAACTTACAATCAGTCTCTGCGTCCCTTCTCCCTCTTACAGATATAGCCTCCCTTCATGACACAGATGCTGCTGCCACTTTTCATAACACCACAATAACAGCAACACTCGATACGGCCGCCCCGCTCATGCATAGCGAAACTTGTACACTCATCAGGCAGCCCTGGCTGACCAGCCTGACCAAAGAACTGAGACGGGCTTCCAGGATCGCTGAGCGGAGATGGAAGCGATAACGCTCTGCTAACCACTTCACTGCATACAAGCAGTCCCTCGCCAGCTTCAAGTCCACGCTCACTGCCACAAAATAAACTTACTTCTCATCTCTCATATCCTCCTTGTCACAACACTAAACAGCTTTTCAACACTTTCCATTCTCTACTCCATCCCCCTGCACCCCCTCCCTCCCCTCTCATTTCTGCTGAAGACTTTGCCTCTTTTTTTAACCCCTTCCCTACCTTTGACGAAGCGTATGCGCCATAAAAACCTGTGACGCAGCATATGCGTCATGGTCGGATTGCGCTCCTGCAGGCCAGGTGAAAGGGTTAACTGTAATTTCACCCAACTTGCAGGGACAGGGGGAGTTGTACTTGAGCCCAGGGGGGGTGGTTTCGCCCCCCCGTAGCTATGATCGCTCTGATTGGCTGTTGAAAGTGACGTTTCACTTTCAATCAGAGCGATAGTAATATTTCACCAATGAAAATTGGTGAAATATTACAATCCAGCCATGGCCGATGCTGCAATAGCATCAGCCATGGCTGGAGATCGTGATCTCACCCCCGCCACCAATCTGCTTTCCTCCTTCCTCCATCCTGTCATTTGCTATCCTGTCATTTGCTGTCCTGTCGGCTCTCCCCACAGTCCAATCTCCCCCCCGCTGTCTGATCCCCTCCCCTCATACTTACCGACCTCCTGTGTCCCTCCCGGTGTCCGTCCGTCTGTTCCATGGACGCCGCCATCTTCCAAAATGGCGGGCGCAGTGCGCCTGCCGAATCGGCCGGCCGGCAGATTCGTTCCAGGTATATTTTGATCACTGTGATAAAACCTATCACAGTGATCAAAATAAAAAATAGTAAATGACCCCCCCCTTTATCACCCCCATAGGTAGGGACAATAACAAAATAAAGAATTTTTTTTTTTTGCCCTACTAGGGTTAGGGTTATGGCTAGAATTAGGGTTAGAACTAGGGTAAGGGTTAGAATTAGGCTATGTGCACATGGTGCGGATTTGGCTGCGGATCCGCAGCGGATTTGGCTGCGGATTCATAGCAGTTTTCCATCAGGTTGTCAATTCTTTGTGCGGATTCCGCAGCGTTTTACACCTGTTCCTCAATAGGAATCCACAGGTGAAATCCGCCCAAAAAACACTGGAAATCTGCGGTAAATCCACAGTGCCTTTTACCAGCGGATTTTTCAAAAATAGTGCAGAAAAATCTCACACGAATCCGCAACATGGGCACATAGCCTTAGGGTTAGAATTAGAGTTAGGGTTGGAATTAGGGCTAGGGATGGAAATAGGGTTAAGATTAGGCTGTGGTTAGGGGTTAAGGGTGTGTTAGGGTTGGGGTTAGGGTTGGGATTAGGGTTAGGGGTGTGTTGGGGTTAGGGTTGTGGTTAGGGGTGTGCTGGGGTTTGGGTTGGGATTAGGGTTAGGGGTGTGTTGGGATTAGCGTTGAAGTTAGAATTGAGGGGTTTCCACTGTTTAGGCACATCAGGGGTCTCCAAACGCAACATGGCACCACCATTGATTCCAGTCAATCTTGCATTCAAAAAGTCAAATGGTGCTCCATCCCTTTCGAGCCCCGACGTGCGCCCAAACAGTGGTTTACCCCCACATATGGGGTACCAGCATACTCCGGACAAACTGGGCAACAATTATTGGGGTCAAATTTCTCCTGTTACCCTTGTGAAAATAAAAAATTGCTTGCTAAAACATCATTTTTGAGGAAAGAAAAATGATTTTTTATTTTCATGTCTCTGCGTTGTAAACTTCTGTGAAGCACTTGGTTCAAAGTGCTCACCACATATCTAGATAGGTTCCTTGAGGGTCTAGTTTCCAAAATGGGGTCACTTGTGGGGGGTTTCTACTGTTTAGGCACATCAGGGGCTCTGCAAATGCAACGTGACGCCTGCAGACCATTACATCCAGTCTGCATTTCAAAAGTCACTACTTCCCTTCCGAGCCCCAACGTGTGCCCAAACAGTGGTTTACCCCCACTTATGGGGTATCAGTGTACTCAGGACAAACTGGGCAACAACTTTTTGAGTCCAATTTCTCCTGTTACTCTTGTGAAAATAAAAAATTGTGGGCTAAAAAATAATTTTTGAGGAAAGAAAAATGATTTTTTATTTTCACGGCTCTACGTTATAAACTTCTGTGAAACACTTGAGGGTTTAAAGTGGTCACCGCACATCTAGATTAGTTCCATGGGAGGTCTAGGTTCTCCAAACATGACATGGTGTCCGCTAACGATTGGAGCTAATTTTTCATTCAAAAATTAAAATGGCGCTCCTTCCCTTCCGAGCCCAGCCGAGTGCCCAGGAGTGTAGGATCCATTTTATCCTGTTGCCCATGTGGAAATGAACAAATTGAGGCTAAAATAAATTTTTTGTGAAAAAAAAGTACTTATTCATTTTTACGGATCAATTTGTGAAGCACCTGGGGGTTCAAAGTGCTCACTATGCATCTAGATAAGCTCCGTGGGGGGTCTAGTTTCCAAAATTGGGTCACTTGTGGGGGAGCTCCAATGTTTAGGCACACAGGGGCTCTCCAAACGCGACATGGTGTCCGCTAAAGATTGGAGCCAATTTTTCATTGAAAAATTCAAATGGCGCTCCTTCCCTTCCGAGCCCGGTTGTGCGCCCAAACAGTGGTTCCCCCCCACATATGGGATATCGGCGTACTCAGGACAAATTGTACAATAACTTTTGGTGTCCGGTTTCTCTTTTTACCCATGGGAAAATAAATTGTTGCTAAACCATCATTTTTGTGACTAAAAAGTTAAATGTTCATTTTTTTCCTTCCATGTTGCTTCTGCTGCTGTGAAGCACCTGAAGGGTTAATAAACTTCTTGAATATGGTTTTGAGTACCTTGAGGGGTGCAGTTTTTAGAATGGTGTCATTTTTGGGTATTTTCAGCCATATAGACCCCTCAAACTGACTTAAAATGTGAGGTGGTCCCTAAAAAAAATGGTTTTGTAAATTTCGTTGTAAAAATGAGAAATCGCTGGTCAAATTTTAACCCTTATAACTTCCTAGCAAAAAAAAAAATGTTTTTCCAAAATTGTGCTGATGTAAAGTAGACATGTGGTTAATGTTATTTATTAACTATTTTGTGTCACATAACTCTCTCGTTTAACAGAATAAAAACTCAAAATTTAAAAATTGCGAAATTTTCAAAATTTTTGCCAAATTTCCATTTTTTTCACAAATAAACGCAAAAATTATTGGCCTAAATTTACCACTATCATGAAGCCCAATATGTCTTGAAAAAACAATCTAAGAACCGCTAGAATTCGTTGAAGCGTTCCTGAGTTATTACCTCATAAAGGGACACTGGTCAGAATTGCAAAAAACAGCCAGGTCATTAAGGTCAAAATAGGCTGGGTCACGAAGGGGTTAAACAAGATCCATACGATCAGAGAAAGCTTTGGCCCACAGCGCCCAACGCCCCTCTTAGCTGCTCAACCCTGTTCCTCCAAAACCAGCTTCTCCACCATGGCAGAAGATGAGCTCTCCACCCTCCTGTCAAGATCACACTTCACCATCTGCACGCTTGACCCGCTCCCGTCCCACCTCATTCTTAACCTTGCCACAGTCTTCATCCCAACCCTAACATACCTCTTCAACCTCTCAACCACAACAGGTGTCTTCCCCTTATCCTTCAAACATGCCGAGACCACACCCAACCTCAAAAAGCCCTCCCTCGACCCATCCTTTGTGGCTAGATATCACTCAATATCTCTTCTCCCTTATGCCACAAAATTACTGGAACACCACGTCCATCTTGAACTGTCCTCCCACCTCTCCTCCTGCTCCCTCTTTGACCGGTTACAATCCGACCCCATCACTCAAACTGCCCTAACTAAAGTCACCAATGACCTACTATCTGCCAAGAGCAAGCAACACTACTCTGTCCCCCTTCTCCTGGACCTGTCTTCTGCCTTTGACACTGTGGACCACTCCCTTCTACTACAGATCCTCTCATCTCTTGGCATCACAGACTTGGCCCTATCCTGGATCTCGTCAGATCTGACAGACCGAACATTCAGTGTCTCCCTCCCCCACGCCACCTCCTCACTTTGCCCCTTGTCTGTCAGTGTTCCTCAAGGCTCTGTTCTAGGACTCCTACTCTTCTCCATCTACACCTTCGGCCTGGGACAGCTCATAGAATCCCACGGTATGCAGCATCATCTCTACGCCGATGACACGCAGATCTACCTATCCGGACCTGACCTCACCTCCTTACTTACTAAAATCCCACACTGTCTATCTCGACCTTCTTTTCTGCTCGCTTTCAAAAACTGAACATGGACAAAACAGAATTTATCATTGTTACAGAACCCCCAGCACCAAGAATATGTTATGCAGTATATATTATGTATAATAGGTTCCATGTGAAATGCATCAGTCCACAGGCTGCGCTCCTGGTCAGAGGGGACAAGATATTCTCCTTCTGACCTCCCCCACCTTTGTAATTCCCACAGTAAATATCAGCAGGCTCCGGCCCCCTGCGGCTATTGTAATGTATGTCTGGCCTGCTTTTTCTATTGGCCTGCCCTGTGTATCTGTGTTATATATTCTGTGTGCTGTGAATAAAGTGTGTTCTTCTAGACTGGAAATACCTGGAGTAGCAGTCAGCTTTTATATGCTCTCACGTAATCAAGGAATTCCAGCCAGCGTCCTTCATTCAGAATCCAGCAAAAGCAGAGTGGACCTCCTGAAACACGCGGGGTGCTAAAAGAGGTACTACTGCACAGTAGACCCCGTTACACTGGTGGCAGACAGCGGGATGTGATACCCCTTCTACAGGAGGAAAGGAATGAATGGAAGACAACTACCAGAAGTTAAAGAGGACTACATTAAAAGATCTGGTGGAAGCCCGAGGGTTAATCGCCAGCAACAAAACAAAAGCGGATTTGATAGCAGCCATCATGGAACATGACAGTGCAGTGCCCCCCAATGTGAACGTGGAGGAGACTGAATTCCAGAGGGAGGTAAAGAACAGACTGGCGTTCTATGGCCCAAACCTGCAGTAGAGATCATACGAGAGGTGATGGCTGATGTGCGTACTGATCTGAAGGAAGAGATGGCCGAGCTGACCAAAGTTGAGCTGGCCAAGATGGAGATGGCAGAGCGAAGAGAGGAGAGTCGGTGAGCAAGGGGAGCTCTGGCCTCCGCCCAGGTACCTTCAACAGTAAGCCACAAAAAAGATCCAGTATAATGCCTTCCGACAGTTGGGGGAGGCAGAGGAAGACATTTATGGCTTTCTGCAGGACTTTGAGCGGCAGTGTGCCCTTCATCAAGTGAAGCCGGAGGAACGGGTTCAGATTCTGGCCAGCAAGCTGACAGGCCGGGCAGTGGACGCCTATCGCACGGTACCTGATGAGGACTGTATGGACTATGAGTGGATCAAAGAAGTGATCTTGGCCCGGTATGCGCTGACACCAGAGGCATACCTCCAAAAGTTCCACGGACTTATAAAACGAGTAACCGATACCCACGCTGAATGGGCCTGTAAATTACGGCGGTCACTGCTACAGTGGGTACAAGGGAGCTAAGCAACCACTAAGGAGGACGTCCTCCAGCTCTTCTTGTTAGAACGATTCTTTAATGGACTAAACCCAGAGACACAGGAATGGCTTCGGGACAGGCGGCCAATGACTCTTGAGGAAGCTGCTCGTCTGGCCGATGAACATCATGACGCCAGGAGGCCTCAGTTGTCCGGATCAAAGATGGTCACTAGGGGTCTGCCCCGGGTGGAAGACATGGAGGAAGTGCTGCATGAAGTAGACCCCGTGCAGGCAGCCCGGGCAGAAAATCGACAACAGCATCGACAGGTCGTGTGGGTTAATGGGAAACGCATGCAGGTACTAAGAGATTCTGGAGCAACTTTGACCCTTGTGAAGCCTCATCTCGTCCGGGACCAAGAGAAGATGGACCAAACAGTGGCAGTCCGTGTAGCAGGGGGAGCCATACATCGACTGCCCACTGCCAGGATTCACCTGAACTGGGGAGTTGGGGATGGCCTTGTTGAGGTCGGCTTGATGGAGGATTTGCCTGCAGACGTTTTGCTGGGAAATTATTTCAAAAACCTGACCGGCACATCCAAACATAGACTAAGTGTGAACAGGTGCTGAACCTAGAGTCGCGAACTCGTATATAGTTAAGTAAATAAGGCAGCACACTGCAGCGCTGAAACATGCAAACTTGAAACACGAAATTTGAACTGCATTACTGCACTAGAAATATGAAAAATGAGAGCGTTTAGCGCATAAAAATGGCCAATTTTATGTGTACCTGGTAGCCCCTTTACGGCATCTCTCTTATACCAGGTCCTACACTTGCCTTACCTCGCTGAGAATAAACGCCTCCATCTGAATGGGTACATGTGAAATCTCTTCCTAGACTAAAATTCTTTCTCTCTATGGAGGGGTATTGGACCTGCTGTAATTAAAACACCTGTGGCTAGGAGGAAGTGATCTTGGCCCGGTATGCGCTGACATCAGAGGCATACCGCCAAAAGTTCCGCGGACTTATAAAACGAGTAACCGATACCCACGCTGAATGGGCCTGTAAATTACGGCGGTCACTGCTACAGTGGGTACAAGGGAGCTAAGCAACCACTAACGAGGACGTCCTCCAGCTCTTCTTGTTAGAACAATTCTTTAATGGACTAAACCCAGAGACACAGGAATGGCTTCGGGACAGGCGGCCAATGACTCTTGAGGAAACCGCTCGTCTGGCCAATGAACATCATGACGCCAGGAGGCCTCAGTTGTCCGGATCAAAGATGGTCACTAGGGGTCTGCCCATGGACCTGGAGGGTCCCAAACCACCGAAGATTGTAGGGGGACCAGCTAGAAACCCGGCCTACCACAGTTCCCCTGGGGCGCGATGCCACACCTGCCGTCAGCTGGGCCACCTGCAAAGACAATGTCCCAACCGGACTCAGCATACCCAGTGGCCAAAGGCGGGAACAGCTACCTTTCACCGGGCCGCTGTACACTGCTACCAAGGCGAAGCTGACCCGGCATTGGGGGCTACAACTAACCAAGGGGTGGAAGACATGGAGGAAGTGCTGCATGAAGTAGACCCCGTGCAGGCAGCCCGGGCAGAAAATCGACAACAGCATCGACAGGTCGTGTGGGTTAATGGGAAACGCATGCAGGGACTAAGATTCTGGAGCAACTTTGACCCTTGTGAAGCCTCATCTCGTCCGGGACCAAGAGAAGATGGACCAAACAGTGGCAGTCCGTGTAGCAGGGGGAGCCATACATCGACTGCCCACTGCCAGGATTCACCTGAACTGGGGAGTTGGGGATGGCCTTGTTGAGGTCGGCTTGATGGAGGATTTGCCTGCAGACGTTTTGCTGGGAAATGACTTGGGGCCCATGTTGTCTGCCTTCTCGGTTGCCCCTCTGGCTGAGACATATCCTGTGACCACCCGGAGACAAGCTCAAGCTGCAGAGGCGGAATCACACTCAGAGGAGGCCCAGGTAAGACATCCCAGCCCTACACGTATTCCCATAGCCAGACACATTTCTTGGGCCACCCCAGATGAATTTAAGAGGGAGTTACTTGAGGATCCTTCATTGGAGGGATATTGTGGGAAGGCACAGGAGGGGAGAGGGGTACTGGAAGGGGAACAGTTTATATGGAAGCAGGGACTCCTCTACCGGATCACAGAGCAGCACCACACAGGGACGAGCCCCACTATAAAACGACAGCTGGTAGTTCCCAAGAAGTATAGGCAGGAGTTACTGCGAATCTCTCATGACATACCCTTGTCCAGGCACTTCGGCGTCAGTCGCACCAGGCATCATCTGACACAAAACTTCTTTTGACCGGGGGTAACCTATGATCATCAATACTGCCAGATCTGTGACAGTTGCCAGCGCATTGGCAAGAGGGGAGATCGATGCACGGCCAAATTACGCCCCCTCCCCATTGTGGAGGAACAATTTAGCCGAGTAGCGGTCGATCTGATAGGGCTGTTAGCTAAACCCAGTCCGTCAGGGAAAAGGTATATATTGACAGTGGTAGATTATGCCACATGATATCCAGAGGCGGTTGCGTTACCTAACATACTGGCAGAGACGGTGGCGGCTGCCCTGCTCCAGGTTTTCTCACAGGTTTGCATTTCCCCGGGAGATTATCTCAGACCAGGGTACCCAGTTTACAGCAGAGGTGACCAACCAACTGTGGAAGCTGTGCGGCGTAAAGTTTATTAGAAGCGCCCCGTACCACCCGCAAACCAATGGGTTGTGTGAACGCTTTAACGGGACATTAAAACAACTCATTGGGACTTTTACCAGGACCTACAGGGACTGGGAGAAATTCTTGGGACTGGGAGAAATTCTTGCCTCACCTCCTGTTTGCCTATCGAGAGGTGCCCCAAGAATCCATGGGGTTTTCCCCATTCAAACTGGTATACGGGAGACGGGTAAGGGGACCCCTAGACTTAGTGCTAGAACACTGGAAAAGAGAGGGCATCATAGAAGGGGTACCTATTGTACCCTATGTGCTGGAATTCCGGGACCGCCTACAGGACCTGACCCAGGCTGTACGTACCTTGGAAATAGGGCAGAAGGTCCTGGTGTTAGAGCCCACTAGGCAGAACAAGTTCCAAGCTGCATGGCGGGGGCCCTACCAGGTAGTGGGGAAAATAGCCGACACCACCTATAATGTCGCCAATTGTGACGACCCCAGGGTTATCCGCATGTTCCACGGGAATATGCTGAAGCCCTATCGGGAGCGCCCTGAAGAGGTAGTGGCCATCTGTGCACCTGAAGCAGAGGATTTAGCCAGGCTTCCCTTGCCTGATGTCTTAGGGGAGAGGACTCAGTCTAAAACATGGGACCAAGTACACTGGGGTGAAGATTTAGGTCCCCAGGAGAGACAGCAGGCGGAGGAGTTGTTGAGGCAGCGACAGAGGATGTTTTCGGGGAAACCCGGGTACACTCACCTGGCACAACACAAGGTTGAGACCCAGGATCAGACCCCCCCTGCGACAACCCCCCTTCCGCATCCCTGAGTCTGTACGAGAAGGGATGCGACAAGAGATACAAGAGATGTTGTGTTTAGGGGTCATTGAAGAGTCAGATAGTCCCTGGGCATCCCCCGTAGTGTTAGTGCCCAAGAAGGATGGGTTTTGTGTAGACAATCGTAAGCTCAATGAGAAAACAGTGACGGATGCGTATCCCATGCCGCGTGTGGATGACTTGTTAGACCGGCTGGCAGGGACAAAGTATTTGACCACCATCGATCTATGCAAAGGCTACTGGCAGATTCCCCTTAGTCCTGATGCTATTCCCAAGTCGGCATTTGTCACCCCGTTTGGCTTATTCCAGTTTCGGGTTATGCCATTCGGGATGAAGACTGCCCCGGCGACCTTCCAGAGGCTGGCTGACCGGCTTCTGGATGGTCTCCAGGACTATGCGTGTGCCTACCTGGATGACATTGCCATCTACAGCGTGACATGGGAAGAGCATCTAAATCACCTAGAGACAGTATTAGACAGGATCCACAAGGCCGGAATCACCCTGAACCCAAACAAGTGTCACGTGGGCAAAGCAGAGGTTCAGTATTTAGGGCATTGGGTGGGAAGTGGGAAACAGAGACCAGAACCAGCCAAGATTGAGGCCATAGCCAAATGGCCCACCCCACGCACTAAAACCCAGGTCATGGCGTTTCTAGGGACAGTGGGGTATTATAGGAAATTCGTTCCCAATTACAGCAGCGTGGCCAAGCCCCTCACTGATCTGACCCGTAAGAACCAACTCCGCCAGGTAACCTGGACCCCAGAGTGTGAGGAAGGCTTCCGCCAGCTAAAGGACGCCCTCACCAATACCCCTGTATTGGCCGCACCCGATCCAACTAAACATTTCCTTGTTCACACAGACGCTTCTATGTTTGGATTGGGGGCAGTACTAAGCCAAGTCAGGCCGGACGGCCAAGAACACCCGGTAGCTTACCTGAGTCGGAAACTACTGCCCCGTGAAGTGAGCTATGCGGCCATCGAGAAGGAGTGCCTGGCAATAGTATGGGCACTCAAAAAGTTACAACCATATTTGTATGGATGACAGTTTTCCCTCCCAACGGACCATAATCCCCTAGTCTGGCTTAATCGGGTCTCCGGAGACAACGCCAGATTGCTGCCGTGGAGTTTAGCCCTACAACCTCTGGACTTCACCATCCACTACAGACCCGGCAAACAAAACGGTAATGCCGATGGACTAAGTCGACAAATGGAACTTGTACCAACCCCATAAACTTCGGTCATCCCCAAACCGATCCGTTAAGGATCAGACTGTGTATGCAGATCGCGTCGCTGAAAAGGGGAGCCGTGTTACAGAACCCCCAGCACCAAGAATATGTATAATATTATGTATAATAGGTTCCATGTGAAATGGATCAGTCCACAGGCTGCGCCCCTGGTCAGAGGGGACAAGATATTCTCCTTCTGACCTCCCCCACCTTTGTAATTCCCACAGTAAATATCAGCAGGCTCCGGCCCCCTGCGGCTATTGTAATGTATGTCTGGCCTGCTTTTTCTATTGGCCTGCCCTGTGTATCTGTGTTATATATTCTGTGTGCTGTGAATAAAATGTGTTCTGCTAGACTGGAAATACCTGGAGTAGCAGTCAGCTTTTATATGCTCTCACGTAATCAAGGAATTCCAGCCAGCGTCCTTCATTCAGAATCCAGCAAAAGCAGAGTGGACCTCCTGAAACACGGGGGGTGCTGAAAGAGGTACTACAGCACAGTAGACCCCGTTACAATCATCTTTCCCCATCTCACTCTACCCCTCCACCAGACCTATCCATCAATGGCAGCTCACTTTCCCCAGTCCCACACGCCTTGTGCCTCGGGGTGATCCTCAACTCTGCCCTCTCTTTCAAGCCACATATCCAAGCCCTTGCCTCCTCCTGCCATCTCAAACTCAAAAATATTTCCCAGATCCGCGCATTCCTTGACCACGACACCACAAAAACACTAGTACATGACCTTATGGTCTCCTGCCTTGACTAGTGCAACCTCTGTTATGGCTGGCAATCAGGCAACACAGCGTGCAGTAATCAGCGCACATACAGAGATCTGGCAATAACCCAAAACAATAGGACGAGCTCTGAGACGTGGAATCTCTGTAGACTGCAGTACCTGATCTATCCTCACACAACTGGAAGCAGCAGTGGATTGCGCCTATCAACTACCTATGCAACTCGGCACTGCCTGAGGAGCTGACTAGCCTGAAGATAGAAATACAAGCCTGACTTACCTCAGAGAAATACCCCAAAGGAATAGGCAGCCCCCACATATAATGACTGTTAGCAAGATGAAAAGACAAACGTAGGAATGAAATAGATTCAGCAAAGTGAGGCCCGATATTCTAGACAGAGCGAGGATAGCAAAGAGAACTATGCAGTCTACAAAAAACCCTAAAACGAAAACCACGCAAAGGGGCAAAAAGACCCACCGTGCCGAACTAACAGCACGGCGGTGCACCCCTTTGCTTCTCAGAGCTTCCAGCAAAAGATAATAACAAGCTGGACAGAAAAAACAGAAAACAAACTAGAAGCACTTATCTAGCAGAGCAGCAGGCCCAAGGAAAGATGCAGTAGCTCAGATCCAACACTGGAACATTGACAAGGAGCAAGGAAGACAGACTCAGGTGGAGCTAAATAGCAAGGCAGCCAACGAGCTCACCAAAACACCTGAGGGAGGAAGCCCAGAGACTGCAATACCACTTGTGACCACAGAAGTGAACTCAGCCACAGAATTCACAACAGTACCCCCCCCTTGAGGAGGGGTCACCGAACCCTCACCAGAACCCCCAGGCCGACCAGGATGAGCCACATGAAAGGCACGAACAAGATCTGGGGCATGGACATCAGAGGCAAAAACCCAGGAATTATCTTCCTGAGCATAACCCTTCCATTTGACCAGATACTGGAGTTTCCGTCTAGAGACACGAGAATCCAAAATCTTCTCCACAATATACTCCAATTCCCCCTCCACCAAAACAGGGGCAGGAGGCTCCACAGATGGAACCATAGGTGCCACGTATCTCCTCAACAACGACCTATGGAATACATTATGTATGGAAAAGGAGTCTGGGAGGGTCAGACGAAAAGACACCGGATTGAGAATCTCAGAAATCCTATACGGACCAATAAAACGAGGTTTAAATTTAGGAGAGGAAACCTTCATAGGTATATGACGAGAAGATAACCAAACCAGATCCCCAACACGAAGTCGGGGTCCCACACGGCGTCTGCGATTAGCGAAAAGCTGAGCCTTCTCCTGGGACAAGGTCAAATTGTCCACTACCTGAGTCCAGATCTGCTGCAACCTGTCCACCACATAATCCACACCAGGACAGTCCGAAGACTCAACCTGTCCTGAAGAGAAACGAGGATGGAACCCAGAATTGCAGAAAAATGGAGAGACCAAGGTAGCCGAGCTGGCCCGATTATTAAGGGCGAACTCAGCCAACGGCAAAAATGACACCCAATCATCCTGGTCAGCGGAAACAAAACATCTCAGATATGTTTCCAAGGTCTGATTGGTTCGTTCGGTCTGGCCATTAGTCTGAGGATGGAAGGCCGAGGAAAAAGATAGGTCAATGCCCATCCTACCACAAAAGGCTCGCCAGAACCTCGAGACAAACTGGGAACCTCTGTCAGAAACAATATTCTCAGGAATGCCATGTAAACGAACCACATGCTGGAAGAACAAAGGCACCAAATCAGAGGAGGAAGGCAATTTAACCAAGGGCACCAGATGGACCATTTTAGAAAAGCGATCACAGACCACCCAAATGACAGACATCTTTTGAGAAACGGGAAGGTCAGAAATGAAATCCATCGAAATATGTGTCCAAGGCCTCTTCGGGACCGGCAAGGGCAAAAGCAACCCACTGGCACGTGAACAGCAGGGCTTAGCCCTAGCACAAATTCCACAGGACTGCACAAAAGCACGCACATCCCGTGACAGAGATGGCCACCAGAAGGATCTAGCAACCAACTCCCTGGTACCAAAGATTCCTGGATGACCGGCCAGCACCGAACAATGAAGTTCAGAGATAACTTTACTAGTCCACCTATCAGGGACGAACAGTTTCTCGGCCGGACAACGATCAG
Source organism: Ranitomeya imitator (assembly GCF_032444005.1). Lineage (NCBI taxonomy): Eukaryota > Metazoa > Chordata > Amphibia > Anura > Dendrobatidae > Ranitomeya > Ranitomeya imitator. The sequence continues at coordinate 400,821,533 of NC_091286.1, read as the reverse complement.
GTTTATTAGCCTGAAATTTCTGCAACACTCTCCGCAAATCAGGGGAGATGGCAGACACAATGACTCCTTCCTTGAGGATACTCGCCGGCTCAGATAACCCCGGAGAGTCGGGCACAAAACTCCTAGACAGAGCATCCGCCTTCACATTTTTAGAGCCCGGAAGGTATGAAATCACAAAATCAAAACGAGCAAAAAATAACGACCAACGGGCCTGTCTAGGATTCAAGCGCTTGGCAGACTCAAGATAAGTAAGGTTCTTATGATCAGTCAAAACCACCACGCGATGCTTAGCACCCTCAAGCCAATGACGCCACTCCTCGAATGCCCACTTCATGGCCAGCAACTCTCGGTTGCCCACATCATAATTACGCTCAGCAGCAGAAAATTTCCTGGAAAAGAAAGCACATGGTTTGAACACTGAGCAACCAGAACCTCTCTGTGACAAAACCGCCCCTGCACCAATCTCAGAAGCATCAACCTCGACCTGGAACGGAAGAGAAACTTCAGGTTGACACAACACAGGGGCACAGCAAAAACGACGCTTCAACTCCTGAAAAGCTTCCACGGCAGCAGAAGACCAATTAACCAAATCAGCACCCTTCTTGGTCAAATCGGTCAATGGTCTGGCAATGCTAGAAAAATTACAGATGAAGCGACGATAAAAATTAGCAAAGCCCAGGAATTTCTGCAAACTTTTTAGAGATGTCGGCTGAGTCCAATCCTGGATGGCCTGAACCTTAACCGGATCCATCTCGATAGTAGAAGGGGAAAAGATGAACCCCAAAAATGAAACTTTCTGCACACCGAAGAGACACTTTGATCCCTTCACGAACAAGGAATTAGCACGCAGTACCTGGAAAACCATTCTGACTTGCTTCACATGAGACTCCCAATCATCTGAGAAGATCAAAATGTCATCCAAGTAAACAATCAAGAATTTATCCAGATACTCACGGAAAATGTCATGCATAAAAGACTGAAAAACAGATGGAGCATTGGCAAGTCCGAACGGCATCACCAGATACTCAAAATGACCCTCGGGCGTATTAAATGCCGTTTTCCATTCATCTCCCTGCCTGATTCTCACCAGATTATACGCACCACGAAGATCAATCTTAGTAAACCAACTAGCCCCCTTAATCCGAGCAAACAAGTCAGAAATCAATGGCAAGGGATACTGAAACTTAACAGTGATCTTATTAAGAAGGCGGTAATCAATACACGGTCTTAGCGAACCATCCTTCTTGGCTACAAAAAAGAACCCTGCTCCCAATGGTGACGACGATGGGCGAATATGTCCCTTCTCCAGGGACTCCTTCACATAACTGCGCATAGCGGTGTGTTCAGGTACGGACAAATTAAATAAACGACCCTTAGGGAATTTACTACCAGGAATCAAATCGATAGCACAATCACAATTCCTATGCGGAGGAAGGGCATCAGACTTGGACTCTTCAAATACATCCTGAAAGTCCGACAAGAACTCTGGGATGTCAGAAGGAATGGATGACGAAATAGACAAAAATGGAACATCACCATGTACTCCCTGACAACCCCAGCTGGTTACCGACATAGAGTTCCAATCCAATACTGGATTATGGGTTTGTAGCCATGGCAACCCCAACACGACCACATCATGCAAATTATGCAGTACCAAAAAGCGAATAACTTCCTGATGTGCAGGAGCCATGCACATGGTCAGCTGGGCCCAGTACTGAGGCTTATTCTTGGCCAGAGGTGTAGCATCAATTCCTCTCAACGGAATAGGACACCGCAAAGGCTCCAAGAAAAATCCACAACGTTTAGCATAATCCAAATCCATCAGATTCAGGGCAGCGCCTGAATCCACAAACGCCATGACAGAATATGATGACAAAGAGCACATTAAGGTAATGGACAAAAGGAATTTGGACTGTACAGTACCAATAACGGCAGAGCTATCGAACCGCCTAGTGCGTTTAGGACAATTAGAAATAGCATGAGTAGAATCACCACAATAGAAACACAGTCTGTTCAGACGTCTGTGTTCGTGCCGTTCTACTTTAGTCATAGTCCTGTCGCACTGCATAGGCTCAGGCTTACTCTCAGACAATACCGCCAGATGGTGCACAGATTTACGCTCGCGCAAGCGACGACCGATCTGAATGGCCAAGGACATAGACTCATTCAAACCAGCAGGCATAGGAAATCCCACCATTACATCCTTAAGAGCTTCAGAGAGACCCTTTCTGAACAAAGCCGCTAGTGCAGATTCATTCCACAGAGTGAGTACTGACCATTTTCTAAATTTCTGACAATATACTTCTACATCATCCTGACCCTGGCATAAAGCCAGCAGATTTTTCTCAGCTTGATCCACTGAATTAGGCTCATCGTAAAGCAATCCCAGCGCCTGGAAAAATGCATCAACATTACTCAATGCAGAATCTCCTGGTGCAAGAGAAAACGCCCAGTCCTGTGGGTCGCCGCGCAAAAAAGAAATAATAATCAAAACCTGTTGAATAGGATTACCAGAAGAATGAGGTTTCAAGGCCAAAAATAGCTTACAATTATTTCTGAAGCTCAGGAACTTAGTTCTGTCACCAAAAAACAAATCAGGAATCGGAATTCTTGGTTCTAGCATCGATTTCTGATCAATAGTATCTTGAATCTTTTGTACATTTACAACGAGATTATCCATTGAGGAGCACAGAGCCTGAATATCCATGTCCACAGCTGTGTCCTGAAGCACTCTAATGTCTAGGGGAAAAAAAAGACTGAAGACAGAGCTAAGAAAAAAAAATGATGTCAGGATTTCTTTTTTCCCTCTATTGGAAATCATTGAAAGGCTCCTTGTACTGTTATGGCTGGCAATCAGGCAACACAGCGTGCAGTAATCAGCGCACATACAGAGATCTGGCAATAACCCAAAACAATAGGACGAGCTCTGAGACGTGGAATCTCTGTAGACTGCAGTACCTGATCTATCCTCACACAACTGGAAGCAGCAGTGGATTGCGCCTATCAACTACCTATGCAACTCGGCACTGCCTGAGGAGCTGACTAGCCTGAAGATAGAAATACAAGCCTGACTTACCTCAGAGAAATACCCCAAAGGAATAGGCAGCCCCCACATATAATGACTGTTAGCAAGATGAAAAGACAAACGTAGGAATGAAATAGATTCAGCAAAGTGAGGCCCGATATTCTAGACAGAGCGAGGATAGCAAAGAGAACTATGCAGTCTACAAAAAACCCTAAAACGAAAACCACGCAAAGGGGCAAAAAGACCCACCGTGCCGAACTAACAGCACGGCGGTGCACCCCTTTGCTTCTCAGAGCTTCCAGCAAAAGATAATAACAAGCTGGACAGAAAAAACAGAAAACAAACTAGAAGCACTTATCTAGCAGAGCAGCAGGCCCAAGGAAAGATGCAGTAGCTCAGATCCAACACTGGAACATTGACAAGGAGCAAGGAAGACAGACTCAGGTGGAGCTAAATAGCAAGGCAGCCAACGAGCTCACCAAAACACCTGAGGGAGGAAGCCCAGAGACTGCAATACCACTTGTGACCACAGAAGTGAACTCAGCCACAGAATTCACAACAAACCTCCTACTCTCTGGCCTCCCCTCTAGAACTCTGGCACCACTCAAATCCATTCTACACTCTGCTGCCCGACTATCTGTCTCCCTGCTATTCCCCAGCCTCTCCCCTATGCCAAGTCGTTCACTGGCTTCCAATCACCCAGAGACTCCAGTTCAAAACCCTTACAATTACATACAAAGCCATCCACAACCTGTCTCCTCCATACATCTGTGACATGGTCTCCCGGTACTTACCTACACGCAACCTCTGATCCTCTCAAGATCTCCTGCTCTACTCCCCTCTCATCTCTTCTTCCCACAACCACATCCAAGACTTCTCCTGTGCTTCCACCATACTCTGGAACCTCTACCCCAACACATCAGACTCTCACCTACCATAGCAACATTCAAAAAGAACCTGAAGACTCACCTCTTCTGACAAGCCTACAGCCTGCAGTGATCCTCAACCTACTGGACCGCCACACAACCAGCTCTACCCTCCCTCCTTATGTACCTGTGTGCCTTGTTTTTTAGCTCATGTGTAATGTATTTGTCCATATTTGCCCCCTTTTTCACATGTAAAGCGCCATGGAATAAATGGCGCTATAAAAATGTATAATAATAATAATTTTTTTCAGTAAAATAGTTTTTATTGTGTAAAAGCACCAAACTAAAAAAAAAATTATAAATGTGATATCACTGTAATCTTACTGACCCGAAGACCACCACACATCTAGATAAATTCTTAAATAGTTTTCAAAATGGGGTCACTTGTGGAGGGTTTCTATCGTTTAGGCACATCAGGGGCTCTCAAATCGCGACATGACACCTGCAGAACATTACATCAAAATCTGTGTTCCAAATCATCACTCCATCATTTCTGAGTCCTGCCGTGTGCCCAAACAGTAGTTTCCCCCCACATATGGGGTATCTGCATACTCGGGAGAAAATGCACAACAAATCTTCTGGTACATTTTTTCCTGTTACCCTTGTGAAAATAAAAAAAGTTTGGGCTAAAAAACATTTTTGTGGGGAAAATTTTTTTTTTTTCTTTTTCACTGCTCACCCTCATAAACTTCTATGAAGCCCCTTGGGGTCTAAGGTACTCAGCACAGAGCTAGGTAAGTACCTAAAATGAAGTAACTTGTGGGTGGTTTCCACTTTTTAGGCACAACAGGGATTTTCCAAACTCCGCATAGTGTTCGCTAATGATTCCAGCAAAATTTGCATTAAAACATCAAATGGTGTTCCTTCCATTCCGAGTCCTACTGTGCACACAAATAGTAGTTTTTCTCCACATTTTGGGTATCTACATATTCAGGAGAAATTGCACAACAAATTTTATCATGCATTTTCTCCTGTAACACTTGTGAAAATAAGACGTCCCATTACTAACCCCATAGTTACTGTATGAAAACACACACACACCCAAAAAAGTTATTTAATTGAAAGAATGACACAGACTCCTTTAATAATCTTAATTACACCATACTTATGACCTTGTCCATTCCACCAATACCCTGGTCATCTTTAAAAGAGTTTAAAAAAACAACAATATTTCTCACCTTTCCACAGAGAAGCTGCTAATTCCTTTGTCCTATGACGGGTCTAGCTCTGCTACATCTAGATGGCAGGCTTCATGGTTGCATGATGTGACGAGAACAACCACAGTTGTTATGGAATAATCCAAGAAAAGCCACCAGGCAGGGATAAGGTATAAGAATAAGGGGGACGACGAAGGATTGAGATCCGAAACGCGCGTTGGGGTGCGCCTTTCCAGGACCATTGTTTACAGGTATATTAAATATTACATACATTCCCCCTTTATTGTGCTATATTGGCCATATTGGCACTTGGCTCTCGCTGTGGTATTAGGCCGAACTGGAGCCTAAATAAAAATATTTTTTTTCATATAAGTTTTCCCCTCTTTTGGCACTTTATATTGCAGTTTTGCACGTATATCTTGGCAATTGTGATCAAGTACTTTTTGCTATAATTTGCACATATTACAGAGCGTCCATGATAGGTATATGTAATCTCTGGGCCATATGATTTCAGTTATTTATAATTTTTCTGGGGGTGTATGAACCTGTTACTCTACATTTATATATTTCCTTTGGGTCAGCCTGTACCATGTTTTATTGATTTTAATTACTAATTATATTGTCCTTTTGTGCGCACATTTTTTGATTTTTATCATTGTTAATACTTGCCAATTATATATAATAAAGACATTCTTATACCTTATCCCTGCCTGGTGGCTTTTCTTGGATTATTCCATATCGGCTGTGGTTGTTCTCGTCTGGTACGTTGGTGTTTCTCACACTTTTTTCCACAGGACACTAGCCACTGACACTAATATATACATTTTATTTTATATTGATATTATTATTTATTGGCATTTAGTGATTGGTGTATCTGTGGTTGTTACTTATGGTTGCATGATGTGACTATACAACCTGTCATCCAGCACACACTTAGCACCGTGTGCCACCAGACAGGTAGTGCGAGTTCACAGCCAATGAACTCACTTCACCTATGTGACGTCGGCCCGAGCGCATGGCACTTGCATTACACTCGTCTGACTCCTGCATCAAAATCGGACCGATTTTAAAATCGCTAGTGTGACTCTCGCCTTACCCCAGTGTTTTTCAACTCCAGTCCTCAAGACCGCACAACAGGTCATGTTTTCAGGATTTTCTTAGTATTGCACAGGTGATAATTTCATCACCTGCTCCAGCATTAATTCCATCGCCTATGCAATACTAAGGAAATCCTGAAAACATGACTTGTTGTGGGGTCTTGGGGACCGGAGTTGAGAAACACTGCCTTAACCTGTTATTTGCTGCTGTCAATCTCTAACAGTGCACATGGTATGTTTCATTCTATGCGCCCATTGGCGCTCCCATGAAGCTATTGTTAGCCGATAATGGGTTGCTATGACAACAGAGGGTCTGTTGAAGGCTTTCATACATGTCAATACAAAGTTCCCTTGAAACCCAGCCTGTGACTGAGCTTCAAAAGAGACCATGATTTTTACTATATGTATCAATACTGTGATATTGCTGTATGTAGTACATAAGTGATCAGACGAATACAAGTTCAAGTCCCTTAATATATACAGTGAAAAGTGAAAAAATATAAAAACAAGTTGAAATCACCCACCATTTAAAAATAAAAACAGATATCATATAGCTGCATCCAGAACAGTATGGTCTATCAAATATAAAAATAATTTGATTGGTAAACTCCATAAACAGAAAAAAAAATCAAAAACACAAAAATTGCATTTTTTTGGTCACTGCAATACTGCAAGAAATGAGACATATACTACTGTTCAAACGTTTAGGGTCACACAGAAATTTCCTTATTTTTGAAAGAAAAGCACCTTTTTTTCCAATGAAGCTAACATAAAATGATTTAGAAATATAGTCAATACATTTAATGTAGTAAATGACTATTTTAGCTGCAAACGTCTGGTTTGTAATGTAATATCTTAATAGGTGCATAGAGACCCATTTCCAACAACCATCACTCCAGTGTTCCTATGGTACTTTGTGTTTGCTAACTGTGTAAGAAGGCTAATGGATTGTTAGAATTCCCTTGAAAACCCTGGTGTAAGAATGTTAGCACAGCTGAAAACAGTTTGGCTGATTAGAGAACCTATAAATCTGACCTTCCTTTGAGCTAGTTGAGAATCTGGAGCTTTACATTTGCTGGTTCCATTAAACTCTCAAAATGGCCAGAAAAAAAGAACTTTCATTTGAAACTCAACACTCTATTCTTGTTCTTAGAAATGAAGGCTATTCCAAGTGAGAATTTGCCAAGAAACTGGAAATTTCCTACAACGGTGTGTACTACTCCCTTCAGAGGAGAGCACAAACAGGCTCTAACCAGAGAAGAAAGAGAAGTAGGAGGCCCCGCTGCACAACTGAGCAAGAAGACAAATACATTAGAGTCTGTAGTTTGAGAAATCGATGCCTTACAGATCCTCATCTGGCAGCTTCATGAAATAATACATGCAAAACGCCAGTGTCAATGTCTACAGTGAAGAGGCGACTCCGGGATACTGGCCTTTAAGGCAGAGTGGCAAAAAAAAGCCATATCTGAGATGGCTAATAAAAGGAAAAGATTAATATGGGCAAAAGAACACAGACATTGGACAGAGAAAGATTGGAAAAAAGTATTTTATGGACAAACGAATCCAAGTTTGATGTTTGCTTTCAATGCAGTGGCCACATGGCTTCTGAATCTGAATGCTATTAACCAGCAGATTAACTCCATAACTGCAGGTTAATAGCATTTTTCACATGACCGTTTCACTTTGTCTTTTGAATAGTAACCATCATTTGATGGCATAATGTTCTGTATAGAAAAAAAAAATACTAAAGTCACATTCATGCTGGGGCACCACTAGTCAGTCAATTATCTGTTACCTGCTCAGGGTATCTTAGTAGGCATTAGAGCTGATAGGGCAACCAGTTTACAGATCCTTGGACTAAAGGATTGAATGGATTTAGTAGACATACAGTGGCTAGTGATGAGTGAATTTATTCGAAAACGATTGCCAAACATAAATTCGGCACGAATATGGCACATTCGGATTCATGATCGGAAACATGAGCAAAATTTAAAAAAATAGGTAACAGTCGGTAAAAAAGTGCGGGAAAATATTTGCATTGTCACAAAAGTATTTTCAGTACTTTAGCAAAGATAATGGTGGTGTATCATGAGCGTTTTGGCACGTGTTTGATGAGGGCATGGGGTTTCCAGAGCTCATAGGCGCGGCGTTCTTGTAAACAGTAATTTTTTCCCCTAACTTTGTGTACACATTGTTGCTAGCCAATTGGCGCAGGAAACACAATGTTCTGACTAATGATGAGCGAGTATACTCATTGCTCGGATTTTCCCAAGCATGCTCGGGTGTCCTCCGAGTATTTTGGCATGTCCGGAGATTTAGTCTTCATCGCCTCAGCTGCATGATTTGCGGCTGCTAGACAGCCTGAATACATGTGAGGAATGCCTGTATGTTAGGGAATCCCCACATGTATTCAGGCTGTCCAGCACTGCATTTGTTTGGAGGCCTGGGCAGCTAAACATTGCTGCCTATTTTTGTGGAGGTTTATCAGTCAGATAGTGTAGCTAGCTAGTGTCCAGTACTAGAGTTGAGCGACCTTGACCTTTTTAGAGTCGAGCCGGGTTTTGCGAAACCCGACTATGTCCAAAGTCGGGTCGAGTGAAATCGGCCGATTATGACGTAAAGTCGGGATCGACCGAAACACGAAACCCAATGCAAGTCAATGGGGCAGCATAGTCGGCAGTGAGTGGGGGCCAGGAAAACACCTAGAGTGGCCATTTTAATGTCAAAACCATCCATTCTTCTTAATGAAGCTTGTCAAGCGTAATTTACCTTATAATAATTGGAAGGCATTTGAAATTGGGGGTCATTTGGCTAAAGTTGTGGGGGGTAGGGCTGGTTCAAGTAATTAGTGGGCCCAGGAAATCTGGACCACGTCACGGCAGTGGAGCAGGGAGAGGTAAGTATTTCAACTTTGCAAGTGCTGTGAACCTGAGCAAGCAGGGGGGGCCCACTCGTTGGCATTGGCACTGGCACAGGGCCCCTCAAAGTACAGCGGTGTGTTTGCACGGCGGGGGCGCCTCCCACCGGCAGCAACACTTTTGCGTACTATGAGAGGCCCTGTGCCAGTGACGTCGCCAACTAGTATTCCTCCCCCCACCTGATGAAGGAACCTGCACTTTCATCTGCACCTTCCTCTTTGTCCCCGTGTAAGGTGGTATGGTATGCGGGAAGAGCAACCTGACTTTCAGCAGGGTCACAATGTTGTTGTGTAGCGTGCACGGGGAATGTTGCGTTATGGGTCAATGTACCAGCAGACTCATCTATCACTGGCTGGGCAATGGGCACGATGAAGTGGAAACACAGATATAGGCCCAAAGAAGAAAGTGGGCTAAATGCAGTTCAAAATTGGTAACACAGGAATAACCAGGGGGCATTGCAGTGGAGGACAACTGGAATGAGAGGCTGACACAGAGAGTAGGGCCAAATCAGTAAGTAGTCGAAATGCAGTTCAAAATTGGCAACCGTAGTAAACAGGCGGCACAGCTTTGTTCAGTGGAGGAGAACAGCAAGGAGTGGCAGACACCGATAGTAGGCCCCAAACCAACTAGTACGCCAAATGCAGTTGTTCCATTTAACCACAATTTAATGAGAGCCTGAAGATAGAAGCTCAGGAAAGGCAACCTGGGGAACACCTTGGAGTGTAACACACCATCTCTCTCCACCCCATACCCATTTTGTATGGCCTAATGCAGTGTACTTTTCTACAACTACTAAACGAGAGTCGGAAGACCGAAGCAATGGCAAGGAAACCTGGGGAACACCTTAGAGTGTAACACACCCTCTCTCTACACCCCATACCCAATTTGAAGGCCTAATGCAGTGTAGTTTCCAAGAACTACTAAACGAGAGCCGGAAGATCGAAGCTCAGGAAAGGCAACCTGGGGAACACCTTGGAGTGTAACACACCCTCTCGCTACACCCCATACCCAATTTGAAGGCCTAATGCAGCGTAGTTTCCAACAACTACTAAACGAGAGCCGGAAGATCGAAGCTCAGGAAAGGCAACCTGGGGAACACCTTGGAGTGTAACACACCCTCTCTCTACACCCCATACCCAATTTGAAGGCCTAATGCAGTGTAGTTTCCAAGAACTACTAAACGAGAGCCGGAAGATCGAAGCTCAGGAAAGGCAACCTGGGGAACACCTTGGAGTGTAACACACCCTCTCGCTACACCCCATACCCAATTTGAAGGCCTAATGCAGCGTAGTTTCCAACAACTACTAAACGAGAGCCGGAAGATCGAAGCTCAGGAAAGGCAACCTGGGGAACACCTTGGAGTGGAACACACCATCTCTCTACACCCCATACCCAATTTGAAGGCCTAATGCAGAGTAGTTTCCAAGAACTACTAAACGAGAGCCGGAAGATCGAAGCTCAGGAAAGGCAACCTGGGGAACACCTTGGAGTGTAACACAACGTCTCTCTACACGACGGAAGGGCTGATTCTTAGGAAGGAAGGCTGTTGGAAATAAGCATTGCGCGTCCGAGGGTGATTATATTCTTATTAGGTATATACTCACCCTCGGACGCGCCCTGCTTCTTTATTTGGAATGAATGTTTATTTGCAATGTGGTGTTGACTTTCTCTATTATTTTGGTAATTAATGATTTTATTATTTTCATTATTTTGCATCTTCTCGGCAATAATATAAAGAAGACGCGACAGGACAACACTCGGTGGATGCCATATGTGTGTTTTCAATTTAAAAAAACTTTCAGTTAACTACTTGCAGGAGAAAGTAATTGTAGCTGGTGGCCATTTTTAGTACTGTACCAGATTAGAGTTGTGTGTTTGTTTTTAATGTTAAAATGTCTGCATTTGATATCTCACCAGTATTTTCTTTTTTATAAGCAAAATACTTATTTTTATATTTTCTGATGTTGGTTCCAGGGGTACACGGCCAGCAGTGCCCTGGTCAGTGTAGTAGTAGTTGAAAGAATGGACCGCAGACAGGCATCGAAGGCCTAAAATAATAACACATGGCTGTAGGCAATTTTAAATTGGTTCCAGGGGTACACGGACAGCAGTGGTGTGGTCAGTGGAGGCCTAGTGGAAGGAGTGACCGCAGACAGGCATCGAAGGCCTAAAATAATAACACATGGCTGTAGGCAATTTTAAATTGGTTCCAGGGGTACACGGACAGCAGTGGTGTGGTCAGTGGAGGCCTAGTGGAAGGAGTGACCGCAGACAGGCATCGAAGGCCTAAAATAATAACACATGGCTGTAGGCAATTTTAAATTGGTTCCAGGGGTACACGGGCAGCAGTGACCTGGTCAGTGTAGTAGTAGTTGAAAGAATGGACCGCAGACAGGCATCGAAGGCCTAAAATAAAAAAATTGGGCTGGCTGTAGGCAATTTTAAATTGGTTCCAGGGGTACACGGGCAGCAGTGACCTGGTCAGTGTAGTAGTAGTTGAAAGAATGGACCGCAGACAGGCATCGAAGGCCTAAAATAAAAAAATTGGGCTGGCTGTAGGCAATTTTAAATTGGTTCCAGGGGTACACGGGCAGCAGTGGTGTGGTCAGTGGAGGCCTAGTGGAAGGAGTGACCGCAGACAGGCATCGAAGGCCTAAAATAATAACACATGGCTGTAGGCAATTTTAAATTGGTTCCAGGGGTACACGGGCAGCAGTGACCTGGTCAGTGTAGTAGTAGTTGAAAGAATGGACCGCAGACAGGCATCGAAGGCCTAAAATAAAAAAATTGGGCTGGCTGTAGGCAATTTTAAATTGGTTCCAGGGGTACACGGGCAGCAGTGACCTGGTCAGTGTAGTAGTAGTTGAAAGAATGGACCGCAGACAGGCATCGAAGGCCTAACATAACAAACTTGGGCTGGCTGTAGGCACTTTTAAATTGGTTCCAGGGGTACACGGGCAGCAGTGGTCTGGTCAGTGGAAGTCTAGTGGAAGGAGTGACCGCAGACAGGCATCGAAGGCCTAAAATAATAACACATGGCTGTAGGCAATTTTAAATTGGTTCCAGGGGTACACGGACAGCAGTGGTGTGGTCAGTGGAGGCCTAGTGGAAGGAGTGACCGCAGACAGGCATCGAAGGCCTAAAATAATAACACATGGCTGTAGGCAATTTTAAATTGGTTCCAGGGGTACACGGGCAGCAGTGACCTGGTCAGTGTAGTAGTAGTTGAAAGAATGGACCGCAGACAGGCATCGAAGGCCTAAAATAAAAAAATTGGGCTGGCTGTAGGCAATTTTAAATTGGTTCCAGGGGTACACGGGCAGCAGTGACCTGGTCAGTGTAGTAGTAGTTGAAAGAATGGACCGCAGACAGGCATCGAAGGCCTAAAATAAAAAAATTGGGCTGGCTGTAGGCAATTTTAAATTGGTTCCAGGGGTACACGGGCAGCAGTGACCTGGTCAGTGTAGTAGTAGTTGAAAGAATGGACCGCAGACAGGCATCGAAGGCCTAAAATAAAAAAATTGGGCTGGCTGTAGGCAATTTTAAATTGGTTCCAGGGGTACACGGGCAGCAGTGACCTGGTCAGTGTAGTAGTAGTTGAAAGAATGGACCGCAGACAGGCATCGAAGGCCTAAAATAAAAAAATTGGGCTGGCTGTAGGCAATTTTAAATTGGTTCCAGGGGTACACGGGCAGCAGTGACCTGGTCAGTGTAGTAGTAGTTGAAAGAATGGACCGCAGACAGGCATCGAAGGCCTAAAATAAAAAAATTGGGCTGGCTGTAGGCAATTTTAAATTGGTTCCAGGGGTACACGGGCAGCAGTGGTGTGGTCAGTGGAGGCCTAGTGGAAGGAGTGACCGCAGACAGGCATCGAAGGCCTAAAATAATAACACATGGCTGTAGGCACTTTTAAATTGGTTCCAGGGGTACACGGGCAGCAGTGGTCTGGTCAGTGGAAGTCTAGTGGAAGGAGTGACCGCAGACAGGCTTCGAAGGCCTAACATAACAAAATTGGGCTGGCTGTAGGCACTTTAAATTGGTTCCAGGGGTACATGGGCAGCAGTGTATGGTCAGTGGAAGTCTAGTGGAAGGAGTGACGGCAGACAGTCTTCGAAGGCCTAACATAACAAAATTGGGCTGACTGTAGGCACTTTTAAATTGGTTCCAGGGTAACACGGCCAGCAGTGGCCTGGTCAGTGTAGTAGTTGTAGAAAGAAGGGACCGCAGACAGGCTTCGAAGGCCTAACATAACAAAAATGTCAAAACAATGGTATTGTCAGTGCCAGGCATTGAAGGATGTCAGCGGCTAGACTACACATTGGTGAAGCTGTGAGAGATAATTTTGCTAGTGGTAGAGCACTGTTTGAGCTGGGGGGGGGAACTGTCTTGTGGCCGGCGGTACAGGCACAGGGCCCCTCATATTACAACGGTGTGTCTGACGTTGGGTGCGCACCACCACCGCCAGAGACACTTTATTGTACTATGAGGGACCCAGTGGCAGTGCCGTCGACCAAAAGCGGCCACACCCACCTCTTCAGACAAACAGCACTCTCAAGGGTCCAAGCGCAAAGTGGCGATAGCACGGCCCCGTGTGGGGAGTTTGGCCATTTCGTGAGGTGGAAACATGTCGTATGCTGGACAATCAGGTGAAGAAAATTACGAGATTGGAAAAGTCATTCAGAATAGTCCACAGGCAAGACCTTTTCATAGGAAAGCTAGGTGTCAGCCGGGCAGGGTGGGGCAAAAGATTTTGAAATCCAGTTGTGGTTCATTTTAATGAAGGTTAGATCATCTACATTTTGGGTAGCCAGACGAGTCCTTTTTTCTGTTAGTATTGAACCTGCAGCACTGAATACTCTTTCTGATAGGACACTAGCTGCCGGGCAAGCAAGCTCCTGCAATGCATATTCTGCCAATTCTGGCCAGGTGTCTAATTTGGATGCCCAGTAATCAAATGGGAATGACGGTTGAGGGAGAACGTCGATAAGGGATGAAAAATAGTTTGTAACCATACTGGACAAATGTTGTCTCCTGTCACTTTGAATTGATGCTGCAGTACCTGTCCTGTCTGCGGTCATAGAAAAATCACTCCACAACCTGGTCAGAAAACCCCTCTGTCCAACGCCACTTCTGATTTCTGCCCCTCTAACACCTCTGGTCTGCTGGCCCCTGGAGCTCGTGTGAGAACGATCACGGGCGCTGTGTGCAGGGAATGCCAGAAGCAAACGGTCAACAAGAGTTGATTGTTTTGTTGCTAATATTAGTTCCAAGTTCTCATGTGGCATAATATTTTGCAATTTGCCTTTATAGCGAGGATCAAGGAGGCAGGCCAACCAGTAATCGTCATCGTTCATCATTTTTGTAATGCGTGTGTCCCTTTTGAGGATACGCAAGGCATAATCCGCCATGTGGGCCAAAGTTCCCGTTGTCAAATCTGCGGTTGTGCTTGGTTGAGGGGCAGTTGCAGGCAAATCTACGTCACTTGTGTCCCTCAAAAAACCAGAACCCGGCCTTGCCACGCCACCAATTTCCCGTGCCCCCGGGAAAGCTTCCTCATTAAAAATATACTCATCCCCATCATCCTCCTCATCCTCCACCTCCTCTTCGCCCGGTACCTCGTCATGTACACTGCCCTGACCAGACAATCGCTGACTGTCATCAAGGCTTTCCTCTTCCTCTGGTGCAGACGCCTGATCCTTTATGTGCGTCAAACTTTGCATCAGCAGACGCATTAGGGGGATGCTCATGCTTATTATGGCGTTGTCTGCACTAACCAGCCGTGTGCATTCCTCAAAACACTGAAGGACTTGACACATGTCTTGAATCTTCGACCACTGCACACCTGACAACTCCATGTCTGCCATCCTACTGCCTGCCCGTGTATGTGTATCCTCCCACAAAAACATAACAGCCCGCCTCTGTTCGCACAGTCTCTGAAGCATGTGCAGTGTTGAGTTCCACCTTGTTGCAACGTCTATGATTAGGCGATGCTGGGGAAGGTTCAAAGAACGCTGATAGGTCTGCATACGGCTGGAGTGTACAGGCGAACGGCGGATATGTGCGCAAAGTCCACGCACTTTGAGGAGCAGGTCGGATAACCCCGGATAACTTTTCAGGAAGCACTGCACCACCAGGTTTAAGGTGTGAGCCAGGCAAGGAATGTGTTTCAGTTGGGAAAGGGAGATGGCAGCCATGAAATTCCTTCCGTTATCACTCACTACCTTGCCTGCCTCAAGATCTACAGTGCCCAGCCACGACTGCGTTTCTTGCTGCAAGAACTCGGACAGAACTTCCGCGGTGTGTCTATTGTCGCCCAAACACTTCATAGCCAATACAGCCTGCTGACGTATGCCAGTAGCTGCCCCATAATGGGAGACCTGGTGTGCAACAGTGGCAGGTGCGGATGGAGTGTTTGTGCGACTGCGGTCTGTGGACGAGCTCTTGCTTCTGCAGGAGGACGAGGAGGAGGAGGAGGAGGGGGTGCGAACGGCTACAGACAACTGTTTACTAGACCGTGGGCTAGGCAGAACTGTCCCAAACTTGCTGTCCCCTGTGGACCCTGAATCCACCACATTTACCCAGTGTGCCGTGATGGACACGTAACGTCCCTGGCCATGCCTACTGGTCCATGCATCTGTTGTCAGGTGCACCTTTGTGCTCACAGATTGCCTGAGTGCATGGACGATGCGCTCTTTAACATGCTGGTGGAGGGCTGGGATGGCTTTTCTGGAAAAAAAGTGTCGACTGGGTAGCTCGTAGCGTGGTACAGCGTAGTCCATCAGGTCTTTGAAAGCTTCGCTTTCAACTAACCGGTAGGGCATCATCTCTAACGAGATTAGTCTAGCTATGTGGGCGTTCAAACCCTGTGTACGCGGATGCGAGGCTAAGTATTTCCTTTTTCTAACCATAGTCTCATGTAGGGTGAGCTGGACTGGAGAGCTGGAGATCGTGGAACTAGCGGGGGTGCCGGTGGACATGGCAGACTGAGAGACGGTGGGAGATGGTATTGTTGCCGCCGGTGCCCTAGATGCAGTGTTTCCTACTACGAAACTGGTGATTCCCTGACCCTGACTGCTTTGGCCTGGCAAAGATACCTGCACAGATACAGCAGGTGGTGCGCTAAATGGTGGTCCTACACTGCCGGAAGGGATGTTGCGTTGATGACTAGCTTCATTGGCCGAGGGTGCAACAACCTTAAGGGACGTTTGGTAGTTAGTCCAAGCTTTCAAATGCATGGTGGTTAAATGTCTATGCATGCAACTAGTATTGAGACTTTTCAGATTCTGACCTCTGCTTAAGGAAGTAGAACATTTTTGACAGATGACTTTGCGCTGATCAATTGGATGTTGTTTAAAAAAATGCCAGACTGCACTCTTTCTAGCATCGGATACCTTTTCAGGCATTGCAGACTGAGCTTTAACCGGATGGCCACGCTGTCCTCCACCAGGTTTTGGCTTTGCCACGCGTTTTGGGCAAGATACGGGCCCGGCAGATGGAACCTGTGGCGATGTTGATGCCTGCTGCGGCCCCTCCTCCTCCTCTGCTTCAGAACTGCTGCCGCCTGCACCCTGTTCCCCCAATGGCTGCCAATCGGGGTCAAGAACTGGGTCATCTAATAACTCTTCTTGTACCTCCTGCGCAACTTCGTCTGTGTCACCGTGTCGTTCGGTGGTATAGCGTTCGTGATGGGGCAACATAGTCTCATCAGGGTCTGATTCTTGATCAGCACCCTGCGAGGGCAATGTTGTGGTCTGAGTCAAAGGACCAGCATAGTAGTCTGGCTGTGGCTGTGCGTCAGTGCACTCCATGTCAGATTCAATTTGTAATGGGCATGGACTGTTAACTGCTTCACTTTCTAAGCCAGGGACGGTATGTGTAAAGAGCTCCATGGAGTAACCCGTTGTGTCGCCTGCTGCATTCTTCTCTGTTGTTGTTTTTGCTGAAGAGGACAAGGAAGTGACTTGTCCCTGACCGTGAACATCCACTAACGACGCGCTGCTTTTACTTTTACCAGTTTCACGAGATGAGGCAAAAGAGCTAGAGGCTGAGTCAGCAAGATAAGCCAAAACTTGCTCTTGCTGCTCCGGCTTTAAAAGCGGTTTTCCTAATCCCAGAAAAGGGAGCGTTCGAGGCCTTGTGTAGCCGGACGACGAACCTGGCTCCACAGCTCCAGACTTAGGTGCAATATTTTTTCCCCCACGACCACCTGATGCTCCACCACTACCACTACCCTCATTACCAGCTGACAATGAACGCCCCCGGCCACGACCTCTTCCACTAGACTTCCTCATTGTTTTAAAAACGTAACCAAACTAACGTTATTTGTTGCAGTCACACAACTTACACGGTGAGCTATAACTTCTGTATGATTTAGCTACCCCTTTACAGGTTGGTGAGACCACAGCGAAAATCAGGCCCAATGTTACACACTCTTTTTTTGGTGGCTGCAAATTAGAGAGATGCCCCACACGCAGGACTGTCACTGAAGCACAAATGTTAATATTAATGTCACACTATTATTTTTTTTTTATTTTTATTTTTTTCAGGAACACTTTAGAAACCCCCCAAAAAAAAAAAAATAGATTTTTGCAGGGAGAATTTAGAAAACAAATGTAACAAACTATATGCTTTCTATGGGCCACTGAGTGAGAGATGACGCACACAGGAATCAGGAGTGGCACACAAGCCCAGAGGCCAATATTTTTCTACCAATGATTGATGGAGTTATTTTCTCTGGTAGATTTTGGAACCCAAATCAAGGAAAAAAAATGTAGGCTTTCTATGGACCACAATTGGAGAGAGAGAGAGAGAGAGATGGCACACCCAGGAGTCAAGACTGGCACACAAGCAGAAAGGCCAATATTAATCTCCCACTGTTTTTTTTGGTTGTTTTTTTTTTTTTTTTTTTCAGGGAGACTTTAGAAAAAAAAATAATAAAAAAAATATGATTTTATCAGGAAGAATTTAGAAACCAAATAAAATAAAATGATTTTTTCAGGGAGAATTTAGAAAACAAATAAAACCAAAAATAGGCGTTCTATGGCCCACTGACTGAGAGATGACGCACCCAGGAGTCAAGACTGGCACACAAGCAGAAAGGCCAATATTAATCTCCCACTGTTTTTTTTGGTTGTTTTTTTTTTTTTTTTTTCAGGGAGACTTTAGAAAAAAAAATAATAAAAAAAATATGATTTTATCAGGAAGAATTTAGAAACCAAATAAAATAAAATGATTTTTTCAGGGAGAATTTATAAAACAAATAAAACCAAAAATAGGCGTTCTATGGCCCACTGACTGAGAGATGACGCACCCAGGAGTCAAGACTGGCACACAAGCAGAAAGGCCAATATTAATCTCCCACTGTTTTTTTTTTTTTTTTTCAGGGAGACTTTAGAAAAAAAAATAATAAAAAAAATATGATTTTATCAGGAAGAATTTAGAAACCAAATAAAATAAAATAATTTTTTCAGGGAGAATTTAGAAAACAAATAAAACCAAAAATAGGCGTTCTATGGCCCACTGACTGAGAGATGACGCACACAGGAGTCAGGAGTGGCACACAAACCCAGAGGCCAATATTTTTCTACCAATGATTGATGTAGTTATTTTCTCTGGTAGATTTTAGAACCCAAATCAAGGAAAAAAAATATAGGCTTTCTATGGACCACAATTGGAGAGAGAGAGAGAGAGAGAGAGAGAGAGAGAGAGAGAGAGAGAGATGGCACACCCAGGAGTCAAGACTGGCACACAAGCAGAAAGGCCAATATTAATCTCCCACTGTTTTTTTGGTTGTTTTTTTTTTTTTTTTTTTTCAGGGAGACTTTAGAAATAAAAATAATAAAAAAAATATGATTTTATCAGGAAGAATTTAGAAACCAAATAAAATAAAATGATTTTTTCAGGGAGAATTTAGAAAACAAATAAAACCAAAAATATGCGTTCTATGGCCCACTGACTGAGAGAGAGAGAGAGATGGAACGCTTAGTACTGGCACACAAGCCCAAAGGGCAATATTAATCTCCCTTTTTTTTTCCAGGGAGAATTTCTGAAACCCAAAAAAAAAATAAAATAGGCTTTCTATGGCCCACTATTTGTGAGAGAGATGGGACGCTCAGGACTGGCACAGATGGCACGCTCAGGACTGGCACAGAAGCCCAGAGGCCAATATTAATCTCCCTTTTTTTCTGGGAGAATTTATAAAACCAAAAAAATATTTAAATAGGCTTTCTATGGCCCACTATTTGTGAGAGAGATGGCACGCTCAGGACTGGCACAGATGGCACGCTCACAACTGGCACAGAAGCCCAGAGGCCAATATTAATCTCCCTTTTTTTCTGGGAGAATTTATAAAACCAAAAAAATATTTAAATAGGCTTTCTATGGCCCACTATTTGTGAGAGAGATGGCACGCTCAGGACTGGCACAGATGGCACGCTCACAACTGGCACACAAGCCCAGAGGCCAATATTAATCTCCCTTTTTTCAGGGAAAATTTATAAAACCAAAAAAAAAATTAAATAGGCTTTCTATGGCCCACTATTTGTGAGAGAGATGGCACGCTCAGGACTGGCACAGATGGCACGCTCACAACTGGCACACAAGCCCAGAGGCCAATATTAATCTCCCTTTTTTCAGGGAAAATTTATAAAACCAAAAAAAAAATTAAATAGGCTTTCTATGGCCCACTATTTGTGAGAGAGATGGGACGCTCAGGACTGGCACAGATGGCACGCTCAGGACTGGCACAGAAGCCCAGAGGCCAATATTAATCTCCCTTTTTTTCAGGGAGAATTTATAAAACCCAAAAAAAAATAAAATAGGCTTTCTATGGCCCACTATTTGTGAGAGAGATGGCACACTCAGGACTGGCACACAAGCCCAAAGGCCAATATTAATCTCCCACTGTATTTTTATCAGGGAGAATTTATACACCCCACAAAAAAAAATACAGAAAAATGAAAAGGCTTTCTATGGCCCACTATGTGAGAGAGATGGCACACACAGGGATGGCACTCTAGCAGAAATGCCAAATTGCCAATCTTAATCTCCCACCAAAAAAAAAAAAAAAAAAAAAACAGGGAATGTCCTACAATTACTATCTCCCTGCCTGCAGTAATCTCAGCCAGGTATGGCAGGCAGCTACTATCTCCCTGCCTGCAGTAATCTCAGCCAGGTATGGCAGGCAGCAATAAGGAGTGGACTGATGCACAAATGAAATAAAAAGTGTGGACAAACAAAAAAGATAGCTGTGCAGAAAGGAAGGAACAAGAGGATTTGTGCTTTGAAAAAAGCAGTTGGTTTGCACAGCGGCGTACACACAGCAATGCAGCTATCAGGGAGCCTTCTAGGGCAGCCCAATGAGCTACAGCGCTGAGGGGAAAAAAAAAAAAAAAAAAAATTCCACTGTCCCTGCACACCGAGGGTGGTGTTGGACAGTGCAAATCGCTGCAGCACAAGCGGTTTTGTGGTTAATGGACCCTGCCTAACGCTATCCCTGCTTCTGACAAAGCGGCAGCAACCTCTCCCTAAGCTCAGATCAGCAGCAGTAAGATGGCGGTCGGCGGGAACGCCTCTTTATAGCCCCTGTGACGTCGCAGACAGCAAGCCAATCACTGCAATGCCCTTCTCTAAGATGGTGGGGACCAGGACCTATGTCATCACGCTGCCCACACTCTGCGTTTACCTTCATTGGCTGAGAAATGGCGCTTTTCGCGTCATTGAAACGCGACTTTGGCGCGAAAGTCGCGTACCGCATGGCCGACCCCGCACAGGGGTCGGATCGGGTTTCATGAAACCCCGAC
Source organism: Ranitomeya imitator (assembly GCF_032444005.1). Taxonomy (NCBI): domain Eukaryota; kingdom Metazoa; phylum Chordata; class Amphibia; order Anura; family Dendrobatidae; genus Ranitomeya; species Ranitomeya imitator. Next base: position 400,800,609 of record NC_091286.1, on the reverse strand, counting down.
TTAGCCAAAAGTCGGCGACTTTTGAAAATGTTCGACCCGTTTCGCTCAACCCTATCCAGTACGGCTGTTAAATTTACCTTCCAGCACTTTTTTTTTGTTTTTTTTTTGCCATTACTGAGGTCCACAGACAAAGCCTGCAGGGCATATGTCCTACAACTGTGTTGTGCACTGTTTCTATTGAGCTCCATGCACGAGTATAGCATTCTATATAATATTTTTTCACTAGCTATATGTGAAACAGCCTGCTGTATCCCACCTTGTCATTTAGTGCTGTGGTGATATGAAACTGTCTGCAGACCTAAGGCACATTAAAAAAATATATATAATTTTTCAGTTGCAAAAATTTATACCGAGATCTCTATCTGTGCATGCTCTACCACTTTGTTGGAGACTGGCGCCGGCTTCCTGCAGCGGCGATGCTGCTCCTGCCTCCAGTGACCCTGCTCCACCACGACAGCTCCATCTCACAGCAAGTACTGAATACACTTACTGAAAGTTAATTAATACTTTGTACAAAAGCCTTTGTTAGTGATGACAGCTTCAAGTCGCCTCCTGTATGGAGAAACTAGTCGCATGCATTGTTCAGGCGTGATTTGGGCCCGTTCCTCCACACAAACTTTTCAAATTTTAAGGCTCCTTCTATGAATTCTGAGTTTTAGTTCCCTCCATAATTTTGTTTACTGGATTTCATGACAATAGCACCTTTATATTAGAAAATTGGTTGCGTGTTCAATACTGATTTCACCCACTGTATATGTATGTATGACTCTGAGCCACCACTCATGGGGCATGCCGAGAGACAGGGTAGTCTGGGGATTGTAGTGACTTAAGGATAACAAAGTCAATGTTTTGGAGTGGCCATCACAAAACCCTGATCTTAATCCTATTGAAAATTTATGGGCAAAGCTGTAAAGGCAGGTGCGAGTGAGGCGATCTACAAATCCGGATCACTTACACCACTTTGTCAGGAGGAATGGGCCCAAATTCCGATCAACTATTGTGAAAAGCTTGTGGAAGGATATCCCAAACGTTTGACCCAAGTCATTCAGTATAAGGGCAATGGTACCAAATACTAATGAAATGTATGTAAACTTTTGACTAATTGTCATTATTCTGGCATTTGGCAAATATTAATAATTATGGAAAGGTTTATTCTGATTTCACGTCCGATATTGAGAAAAACATGCAGATGTATCTTTTTATATAGTGTATGTAAATTTCTAGTTTCAACTGTACGTATATATATATATATATATATATATATATATATATATATATATATATATATATATACAGGTCCTTCTCAAAAAATTAGCATATAGTGTTAAATTTCATTATTTACCATAATGTAATGATTACAATTAAACTTTCATATATTATAGATTCATTATCCACCTACTGAAATTTGTCAGGTCTTTTATTGTTTTAATACTGATGATTTTGGCATACAACTCCTGATAACCCAAAAAACCTGTCTCAATAAATTAGCATATTTCACCCATCCAATCAAATAAAAGTGTTTTTTAATAACAAACAAAAAAACCATCAAATAATAATGTTCAGTTATGCACTCAATACTTGGTCGGGAATCCTTTGGCAGAAATGACTGCTTCAATGCGGCGTGGCATGGAGGCAATCAGCCTGTGACACTGCTGAGATGTTATGGAGGCCCAGGATGCTTCAATAGCGGCCTTAAGCTCATCCAGAGTGTTGGGTCTTGCGTCTCTCAACTTTCTCTTCACAATATCCCACAGATTCTCTATGGGGTTCAGGTCAGGAGAGTTGGCAGGCCAATTGAGCACAGTAATACCATGGTCAGTAAACCATTTACCAGTGGTTTTGGCACTGTGAGCAGGTGCCAGGTCGTGCTGAAAAATGAAATCTTCATCTCCATAAAGCATTTCAGCCGATGGAAGCATGAAGTGCTCCAAAATCTCCTGATAGCTAGCTGCATTGACCCTGCCCTTGATGAAACACAGTGGACCAACACCAGCAGCTGACATGGCACCCCACACCATCACTGACTGTGGGTACTTGACACTGGACTTCAGGCATTTTGGCATTTCCTTCTCCCCAGTCTTTCTCCAGACTCTGGCACCTTGATTTCCGAATGACATGCAAAATTTGCTTTCATCAGAAAAAAGTACTTGGGACCACTTAGCAACAGTCCAGTGCTGCTTCTCTGTAGCCCAGGTCAGGCGCCTCTGCCGCTGTTTATGGTTCAAAAGTGGCTTTACCTGGGGAATGCGGCACCTGTAGCCCATTTCCTGCACACGCCTGTGCACGGTGGCTCTGGATGTTTCCACACCAGACTCAGTCCACTGCTTCCTCAGGTTCCCCAAGGTCTGGAATCGGTCTTTCTCCACAATCTTCCTCAGGGTCCGGTCTCCTCTTCTCGTTGTACAGCGTTTTCTGCCACATTGTTTCCTTCCAACAGACTTACCATTGAGGTGCCTTGATACAGCACTCTGGGAACAGCCTATTTGTTGAGAAATTTCTTTCTGGGTCTTACCCTCTTGCTTGAGGGTGTCAATGATGGCCTTCTTGACATCTGTCAGGTCGCTAGTCTTACCCATGATGGGGGTTTTGAGTAATGAACCAGGCAGGGAGTTTATAAAAGCCTCAGGTATCTTTTGCATGTGTTTAGAGTTAATTAGTTGATTCAGAAGATTAGGGTAATAGGTCGTTTAGAGAACCTTTTCTTGATATGCTAATTTATTGAGACAGGTTTTTTGGGTTATCAGGAGTTGTATGCCAAAATCATCAGTATTAAAACAATAAAAGACCTGACAAATTTCAGTTGGTGGATAATGAATCTGAAAGTTTAATTGTAATCATTACATTATGGTAAATAATGAAATTTAACACTATATGCTAATTTTTTGAGAAGGACCTGTGTGTATATATATATATATATACTAGCTATTGAAACCGTTCTACGCCCGGGTGGCGAGCATCTATATTGGTATATGGTCTCCATCCTGGTATGTGCTGCTCCATCCTGCGTCCCCATCCTGTCATGAGCTGCTCCATCCTGCGTCCCCATCCTGTCATGTGCTGCACCCATCCTGCACCCCCATTCTGACATGTGCTACTCCCATCCTGCACCCCCATTCTGACATGTGCTGCTCCATCCTGCGTCCCCATCCTGTCATGTGCTGCACCCATCCTGCGCCCCCATCCTGCCATGTGTTGCACCCATCTTGCGCCCCCATTCTGTCATGTGTTGCACCCATCCTGCACCCCCATTCTGACATGTGCTACTCCCATCCTGCACCCCCATTCTGACATGTGCTGCTCCATCCTGCGTCCCCATCCTGTCATGTGCTGCACCCATCCTGCGCCCCCATTCTGTCATGTGCTGCTCCCATCCTGCGCCCCCATTGTGACATGTGCTGCTCCCATCCTGCGCCCCCATTCTGACATGTGCTGCACCCATCCTGCACCTCCATTCTAACATGTTCTGCACCCATCCTACGCCTCCATTCTGTCATTTTCTGCTCCCATCCTGTCATGTGCTGCTCCCATCATGTGCCCCCGTTCTATCATGTGCTGCTCCCCTCCTGTGCCCCTGTTCTGTTATGTGCTGCTCCCATCCTGTGCCCCTGTTCTGTCATGTGCTGCTCCCATCCTGTGCCCCTGTTCTGTCATGTGCTGCTTCCATCCTGCACCCCCATTCTGTCATGTGCTGCTCCCATCCTGCGCCCCCGTTCTGTCATGTGCTGCTCCCATCCTGCGCCACCATTCTTTAATTTGCTTCTCCCATCCATATGCCCCATACGCTGCTCCATTATGGTTGATGGCCCCCATAAGATGCTCCATAGTATATGCCCCCGTACACTGCTCCATTATGGTTTATGGCCCCCATAAGATGCTCCATAGTGTATGCCCCCCGTACACTGCTTCATAAAGGTTTATGGCCCCCATAAGATGCTCCATAGTGTATGCCCCCGTACACTGCTCCATAAAAGTTTTTGGCCCCCATAAGACGCTCCAGTGTGTATGCCCCCGTACACAGCTCCATAAAGGTTTATGGCCCCCATAAGACGCTCCAGTGTGTATGCCCCCGTACACAGCTCCATAAAGGTTTATGGCCCCCATAAGACGCTCCAGTGTGTATGGCCCCGTACACTGCTCCATAAAGGTTTATGGCCCCCATAAGACGCTCCAGTTTGTATGCCCCCGTACACTGCTCCATAAAGGTTTATGGCCCCCATAAGATGCTCCACTGTATATGCCCCCCATAAGATGTTCCATTGTATTATATGCCCCCCATAAGATGCTCCATTGTATTATATGCCCCCCATAAGATGCTCCATTGTATTATATGCCCCCCATAAGATGCTCCATTGTATATGCCCCGTATGCTGCTGCCATATATATAAAAAAAAAATACCATACTCACCTATCGTCGCTGGGCGCCGAGTGCTGGGGGGCCTGAGCAGGCGGGGACACCGGCGCGCTGTGGGGGTCAAGTGCCGGAGTCACCGCTAGCTCAGGCCCCCCAGCACTTGCTATACTCACCTGTCTGTCCCGTTCCACCACTGCGCGCCGCCATCTTCCGGCTCCTCTGGCTGTGACTGTTCAGTCAGAGGGCGGCGCCGGCGCGCATTAGGCGCGTCATCGCGCCCTCTGAACTGTGAACGTCACAGCAGAGGACCCAGGAGACGGAGCCGCACGCAGCGCTGGAACGAGGGACAGGTGAATATACTTACCCTTCTGGCAGTCCCTGACTCTCCGGTGGAGATCGCGGTGTGCGTTCAGTGTTTACGCATACCGCGATCTCCTGAGAGCGTCACTCTGTGGGGGCCAGACTGCGCTTGCGCAGTCTATAAAGGCTTCGGACAGAGTGACGCTCCCAGCGTTATATTACAGATATATGGATCGCCCCCAGACACAGGGCCACAGGTTACTTGGTACTGGTCCTTTCTGTCGCAGTTCTGGGGTTGTCACGGTGGCTGGACCCGGTCCGTGACCCTGCTAAGGGGCGTCCAATAAAGAGTGATGGTGCGTAGTGCGAGGAATAACGAGGACACAGGGTTCAGTTTCTTTACCTTTTACTGAAGGTTTCAGGATCCTCAATCCAGGGCACTTTCAACAGGGCTGTCTGAGACCGGCCGGTCCGAAGGCACATCCAGAGTTCCCTTTGCAGGTGGAAATCAGTGTCTACCCACTAGCGCCTGTGTGTTGTAGTGCTTCCCTGCTGAGCATTCAGGATAGTCCTCACAACTTCTGTTCTCGTTCATTCTAGATCTTTCTCTTCTCCGTCCCCCAGGTATGTTATGGCTAGGACGCACCTTTATGACAGGTAGGCCTGGAGTTATTCTGGAACCCTAGTGTCACCTCTCTCCCACGACTGCCTCCTATGTCCTTCTTAGGTGTTGTGTGGTAGACAGCCAACCTGTAATTAACTGTCCTGCCGCTGTTTGAAGTAATGCGTGGAGACTGTTACTTCTTCGGTGCTCCGGCCACCGGCTATGCGCCTCAGTAAGATGTTGTCGTTCTCGGGGCACGACTCCTACTGGATCTCCTTTGTGCTGATCTCGTTTCTCACTGTTCCACAATATCCTTCCTTTCTTGTCTCTTTCTTAGGATACCGCCGCAAGGTAGTGCAGGGGCGGTTCCGTAACAATCTGTCCTTTCGCTAAGTACATGCCAGATTTCCCAGTTCTGACAGGTCCTCCCTGGAGCTCTCCCAGGCTTCGTTCTGCCTAACTTCCTGTCCGACCCCTAGTTTTACCAATGTGAGAAGTGGCCTAATAAATAAGCCTTTTGCTCCCCCTAGTGGCCGGAGTGTGAAGTGTAGTGTGTGCTTGGTGATACCTGGTTAGTAGAACTCCTTTAGTGCCATCAGACGTACCATCACTCCCCTTAGTGGCAGAGCGACGTTACTGCAACGACCAGATCTCTGGGGCGCTGCACTCCCCCCCGGTTAAATCCAGTACTCCCGGACTGGGAAAAGAAGAACAACAATACATGTTAATAGAAAACACACAAAAATTCTTATATATATACTATGAACAAATAAACATAACAGTGCTTTCCGCCATGGAAGGTAAGGATGCTTGAACGTTGCAAAAGATTGGTCATGCACAGTCCATGACTCCCAGTTCTGTAGGTGTAACCATAGGATAGCAGGGACCCCGGGTAAACAAAGGGGCCCCTGTGAAAGTTTTGGAGTGATTCACTGTCCATCACACCATTGTCCATTTTTAACCTATAACACAAATATTTACACAAGCATTTTCAACCAAATAACAACTATCGTTAATATCGCCAAGGTCTATAACGAAGTGGAGTCTGATTCTTGGTGCTACGCGTGGACCTCCGCAGTTAAGAACACGTACCGTCACCCTCCCCTTGCTGACGTCAACCACCCCTCTGGCTGTCAGGAGGGTAGGCCTATTCTCCGAATACACAGGTTCTACCAGGGCCTGATAGTCCTTACCCCCGAGACCTATGGCTGCCCGACACCATATTAACATTTCACTCCTGGGGGGTATTGCAATGGGGTTCAAATCACTCACTGTGACCCGGCCAATTTCACCACCAGTCAGCTCCACTTGCTGTCTCCGCATTAGGGCTCTTATTTCTTTCTGTAAGGCACGTTGTTCACTATGACCAGCTGTCTCTGCTACTTGCTGCAACAAAACAATAACTTCTGCAAGACAATTTTCTATGACATTGGTACCGATGGTCATCATGGGGTTACGTTCACGCCGGTCAATATCAACAATGACAATTCCTTGGGCCTCCAATTCTACCCGCCCCACCTTAATAGTGACCTCTTTATATCCCACTTGCGGCAGTGGCTGACCATTGCTAGCTATTATGTTGAAATCATCATCAGGGGAACGGGTGATGTCAGTGTCCTCCCAATAACGCCTATAAAGAATGTAGGGCATAGTTGTCACCTGGGAACCGGTGTCCAGCAAAGCGTTCTTGGGGATACCGTCGATCACGATGGGGAGAACAGGACGCCCCCCGACGTATTTGGCTCTCCAATATTGCGGGCCTGGGCATTCTACTCCTGGGGGTTGGCCCTTGGCCCCTGGGGTTGCTCGTTTAACTGACAGTACCTTGCAAGATGGCCCACCTGATGGCAGCAGCGGCAGATAGGTCGTCCATCCTGATGAAAACGATCGTCGTCTCTGCCTCTGGTCGATGGAACCCTCCTTGGTCGTTGCCAGGGGACATCCTCCGGTCTGGAAGCCAGCTGGATCTTCTCCTTGGGGGCCTCCTGTAGGGACTGGACGGTCCGGGCTAGGGCAGCAACGCTCCTGGTCAGTTCCTGTACCTGGAGGCGCAGTCCTGCAGGGGAGTCGTCGTCCAGGATCTGGGCATCGACTTCGGCGGAGACAGGTGCGTCCGGCGCCACCTCCTGGTGGTATGTGAGGGCTTGCCGCCTGGGAAGTGTGGCACGGCTGGGCTGCCGCTCCAGTAGCGCCTGGATAGCTTTATCTTTGAATTGCGCGAAAGTCAGGTCTGGATTCTGCATGGCCAGGAAGTGTAGCTGGGCCCTTTGGTTACTGCACTGGAGCCCTTCGATGAACCGTTCTTTCAGGAGTTTATCTTCATCTTGCATGCTGCTTGGGTCACTTTGTTTGATGGCCCGCAGCGCCTCCTGCAGATTAAGGGCATAGTCCCGTAAGCTATCCTGCGGCCGCTGCTTGCACCCATAGAACGTCAATTTAATTTCCATAGCGGTGTGGGTGTCAAAGGTGGCTTTAAGCTTGGCAAATGATTGTTGCGCAGTTTTCTTGTCCGCAGCGGGCCAGGACTTTACTTTCCTCAATGCCGCTCCAAAGAGTTGGCCGATTATCATATGAACCTTCTGAGGCTCCGTCAAGGGATAAAACTCGAGCAGGCTACAAATCCCTTCTTTAAAGTCAGTTAACGTATGAGCTTCTCCAAAGTATCGCGGGAGCCAGGCGGCCCCTGGTAGGTACGGCATAGAGAAGGGCATTATGGCTGCTGTAGCGGCGGCACTATCCGGCTGGTTGGTGGGAGCGGTAAGCCCCACGGCCTCTATCGGTGATACCGGGTTTGTGGCTGCGCTTACCGCGGAATCCGGAAGTGCTCCCGAGTCTGCAGCTGTGGCCGCCGCCTCCGCTCCTCCGGGGTCCGACATGGCCGTTCCTCCCCCTTGCTAATCGGTCGGGGTTCTCCTTCTGGGGTCAGCGCCTCACCGCGTCTTCCGCTCTGCACGCTTTTCCAGCCGGCTCCACCCACGAAGCTATGGCTCCTCCCTTCGCGCTCCACACGGCGCGGCAATGGCAGATTTTTGGTGGCAAATAGCGGTACACAGTCTTTGCAATAAGTCACAGTTCCAAGGCACACATGACCTGACTCTTCAGGCTTAAAGGGACACTGTCACCTGAATTTGGAGGGAACAATCTTCAGCCATGGAGGCGGGGGTTTTGGGTGTTTGATTCACCCTTTCCTTACCCGCTGGCTGCATGCTGGCTGCAATATTGGATTGAAGTTCATTCTCTGTCCTCCGTAGTACACACCTGCACAAGGTGCAATCTTGCCTTGCGCAGGCATGTACTATGGAGGACAGAGAATGAACTTCAATCCAATATTGCAGCCAGCATGCAGCCAGCGGGTAAGGAAAGGGTGAATCAAACACCCAAAAACCCCGCCTCCATGGCTGAAGATTGTTCCCTCCAAATTCAGGTGACAGTGTCCCTTTAAGTACAATCCTGTTCGTGACGCCAAGTTGGATCGCCCCCAGACACAGGGCCACAGGTTACTTGGTACCGGTCCTTTCTGTCGCAGTTCTGGGGTTGTCACGGTGGCTGGACCCGGTCCGTGACCCTGCTAAGGGGCGTCCAATAAAGAGTGATGGTGCGTAGTGCGAGGAATAACGAGGACACAGGGTTCAGTTTCTTTACCTTTTACTGAAGGTTTCAGGATCCTCAATCCAGGGCACTTTTAACAGGGCTGTCTGAGACCGGCCGGTCCGAAGGCACATCCAGAGTTCCCTTTGCAGGTGGAAATCAGTGTCTACCCACTAGCGCCTGTGTGTTGTAGTGCTTCCCTGCTGAGCATTCAGGATAGTCCTCACAACTTCTGTTCTCGTTCATTCTAGATCTTTCTCTTCTCCGTCCCCCAGGTATGTTATGGCTAGGACGCACCTTTATGTCAGATAGGCCTGGAGTTATTCTGGAACCCTAGTGTCGCCCCTCTCCCACGACTGCCTCCTATGTCCTTCTTAGGTGTTGTGTGGTAGACAGCCAACCTGTAATTAACTGTCCTGCCGCTGTTTGAAGTAATGCGTGGAGACTGTTACTACTTCGGTGCTCCGGCCACCGGCTATGCGCCTCAGTAAGATGTTGTCGTTCTCGGGGCACGACTCCTACTGGATCTCCTTTGTGCTGATCTCGTTTCTCACTGTTCCACAATATCCTTCCTTTCTTGTCTCTTTCTTAGGATACCGCCGCAAGGTAGTGCAGTCCTTTCGCTAAGTACCTGCCAGATTTCCCAGTTCTGACAGGTCCTCCCTGGAGTTGTCCCAGGCTTCGTTCTGCCTAACTTCCTGTCCGACCCCTAGTTTTACCAATGTGAGAAGTGGCCCAATAAATAAGCCTTTTGCTCCCCCTAGTGGCCGGAGTCCGGAGTGTGAAGTGTAGTGTGTGCTTGGTGATACCTGGTCAGTAGAACTCCTTTAGTGCCATCAGACGTACCATCACTCCCCTTAGTGGCGGAGCAACGTTACTGCAACGCCCAGATCTCTGGGGCGCTGCATATTTATATATATATATATATATATATATATATATATATATATATATATATACAGTGGGGCAAAAAAGTATTTAGTCAGTCAGCAATAGTGCAAGTTCCACCACTTAAAAAGATGAGAGGCGTCTGTAATTTACATCATAGGTAGACCTCAACTATGGGAGACAAACTGAGAAAAAAAAATCCAGAAAATCATATTGTCTGTTTTTTTAACATTTTATTTGCATATTATGGAGGAAAATAAGTATTTGGTCAGAAACAAAATTTCATCTCAATACTTTGTAATATATCCTTTGTTGGCAATGACAGAGGTCAAACGTTTTCTGTAAGTCTTCACAAGGTTGCCACACACTGTTGTTGGTATGTTGGCCCATTCCTCCATGCAGATCTCCTCTAGAGCAGTGATGTTTTTGGCTTTTCGCTTGGCAACACGGACTTTCAACTCTCTCCAAAGGTTTTCTATAGGGTTGAGATCTGGAGACTGGCTAGGCCACTCCAGGACCTTGAAATGCTTCTTACGAAGCCACTCCTTTGTTGCCCTGGCGGTGTGCTTTGGATCATTGTCATGTTGAAAGACCCAGCCACGTTTCATCTTCAATGCCCTTGCTGATAGAAGGAGGTTTGCACTCAAAATCTCATGATACATGGCCCCATTCATTCTTTCATGTACCCGGATCAGTCGTCCTGGCCCCTTTGCAGAGAAACAGCCCCAAAGCATGATGTTTCCACCACCATGCTTTACAGTAGGTATGGTGTTTGATGGATGCAACTCAGTATTCTTTTTCCTCCAAACACGACAAGTTGTGTTTCTACCAAACAGTTCCAGTTTGGTTTCATCAGACCATAGGACATTCTCCCAAAACTCCTCTGGATCATCCAAATGCTCTCTAGCAAACTTCAGACGGGCCCGGACATGTACTGGCTTAAGAAGTGGGACACGTCTGGCACTGCAGGATCTGAGTCCATGGTGGCGTAGTGTGTTACTTATGGTAGGCCTTGTTACATTGGTCCCAGCTCTCTGCAGTTCATTCACTAGGTCCCCCCGCGTGGTTCTGGGATTTTTGCTCACCGTTCTTGTGATCATTCTGACCCCTCGGGGTGGGATTTTGCGTGGAGCCCCAGATCGAGGGAGATTATCAATGGTCTTGTATGTCTTCCATTTTCTAATTATTGCTCCCACTGTTGATTTCTTCACTAGAAGCTGGTTGGCTATTGCAGATTCAGTCTTCCCAGCCTGGTGCAGGGCTACAATTTTGTTTCTGGTGTCCTTTGACAGCTCTTTGATCTTCACTATAGTGGAGTTTGGAGTCAGACTGTTTGAGGGTGTGCACATGTGTCTTTTTATACTGATAACAATTTTAAACAGGTGCTATTACTACAGGTAATGAGTGGAGGAAAGAGGAGACTCTTAAAGAAGAAGTTACAGGTCTGTGAGAGCCAGAAATCTTGATTGTTTTTTTCTGACCAAATACTTATTTTCCACCCTAATATGCAAATAAAATGTTAAAAAAACAGACAATGTGATTTTCTGGATTTTTTTTCTCAGTTTGTCTCCCATAGTTGAAGTCTACCTATGATGTAAGTTACAGACGCCTCTCATCTTTTTAAGTGGTGGAACTTGCACTATTGCTGACTGACTAAATACTTTTTTGCCCCACTGTATATATATTTATATATATATATACATACACAAGTGCTCTCACAAAATTGGAACATCATCAACAAATTAATTTATTTCAGTTCTTCAATACAAAAAGTGAAACTCATATAATATATAGAGTAATTAGACACAGAGTGATCTATTTCAAGTGTTTATTTCTGTTAATGTTGATGATTATGCCTTACAGCCAATGAAGACCCAAAAGTCATTAGCTGAGTAAATTAGAGTAATTAATAAAAAAAACAACTGCAAAGGCTTCCTAAGGGTTTAAAAAGGCCCCTTAGGCTACTTTCACACATCAGGTTTTTGGTTTCAGGCACAATCCGGCAAATTTGCTAAAAAACGGATCCAGTGTACATAGTGAAAAAACGGATGCAAACTGATGCACCGGATCCGTTTTTTAGCTGGATCCGGCTCTATGTACTGCGCATGTATTTTGAGTGAGAGAGAGAGAGAGTGAGAGACAGAGAGAGAGAGAGAGAGATAGATTTCTCCATGCCTAGAATCAAAAACAAAGCTTCTGGGCATGCTCGGTGTGTTAAAAACGGAGTCGCTCGCCGGAAATGCTCTTTCACACATCAGTTCCATTCGTTTATTGTCGTTGCAGGAGACGTTTTTTGTGTCCGGCAAAAAAGCCTGAAGGGACGGATCCGGCACAAAACGGATGAAACGCATGTCCTTCAGGCACAATCCGGCAGTAATACAACTCTATGGGGAAAAAACGGATCAGGCGTAAGAAAAAAACTGATCCAGATTGTGCCTGAAACCAAAAACCTGATGTGTGAAAGCAGCCTTAAGGTACCGTCACACTAGACGATATCGCTAGCGATCCGTGACATTGCAGCTTCCTCGCTAGCGATATCGTCCAGTGTGACAGGCAGCAGCGATCAGGCCCCTGCTGTGCTGTCGCTGGTCGGGGAAGAAAGTCCAGAACTTTGTTTCGTCGCTGGACTCCCCGCAGACATCGCTGAATCGGCGTGTGTGACACCGATTCAGCGATGTCTTCGCTGGTAACCAGGGTAAACATCGGGTAACTAAGCGCAGGGCCGCGCTTAGTAACCCGATGTTTACCCTGGTTACCATCGTTAAAGTAAAAAAACAAACACTACATACTTACCTACCGCTGTCTGTCCTCGGCGCTGGGCTTCTCTGGTCTGGCTGTGAGCGCCGGGCAGCCGGAAAGCAGAGCGGTGACGTCACCGCTCTGCTTTCCGGCCGCTGTGCTCACAGCCAGACCAGAGAAGCAGAGCGCCGAGGACAGACAGCGATAGGTAAGTATGTAGCGTTTGTTTTTTCACTTTAACGATGGTAACAAGGGTAAACATCGGGTTACTAAGCGCGGCCCTGCGCTTAGTTACCCGATGTTTACCCTGGTTACCGGCATCGTTGGTCGCTGGAGAGCAGTCTGTGTGACAGCTCTCCAGCGACCAAACAGCGACGCTGCAGCGATCCGAATCGTTGTCGGTATCGCTGCAGCGTCGCTGTGTGTGACGGTACCTTTAGTCTGTTTCAGTAGGCTCCACAATCATAGGGAAGACTGCTGACTTGTCAGATGTCCAGAAAGCAGTCACTGACACACTCCACAAGGAAGGTAAGCCACAAAAGGTCATTGCTAAAGAAGCTGGCTGTTCACAGAATGCTGTATCAAGCACTTTAACCCCCTTCACCCCTGGAGCTTTTTTCGGTTTTGCGTTTTCATTTTTTCACTTCCCCTCTTCCCAGAGCCATAACTTTTTTATTTTTCTGTCAATATTGCCATGTGAGGGCTTGTTTTTTGCAGGACGAGTTGTACTTTTGACCGACCCCATTGGTTTTACCATGTCATGTACTAGAAAATGGGAAAAAAATTCCAAGTGTGGTGAAATTGCAAAAAAAGTGCAATTCCACACTTTTTTTGTTTGGCTTTTATACTAGGTTCACTAAATGCTAAAACTGAGCTGCCATTATGATTCTCCAGGTCATTACAAGTTCATAGATCCCCAAACATGTCTAGGTTATTTTTTCATCTAAGTGGTGAAAAAAAATTCCAAACTTTGTTGAAAAAAAATAATAAATTGCGCCATTTTCTGATACTCGTAGTGTCTCCATTTTTTGTGATCTGGGGTTAGGTGAGGGCTTATTTTTTGCGTGCCGAGCTGACGTTTTTAACCCCTTTCTGACCTCGAACGGGATAGTACGTCCGAGGTCAGGAGGCCCGCTTTGAACAGCTGACATGTGCCCGCAATAGCGGCGAGTGAAATTGCTATTCCCCCACCGCTATTAACTAGTTAAATGCCGCTGTCAAACGCAGACAGCGGCATTTAACTACCGCTTCCGGCCGCGCGGTCGGAAATGCGCGCATTGCCGACCCCGTCACATTATCGGGGGTCAGCAATGCTTCTGCATTGTAACCATAGAGGTACTTGAGACCTCTATGGTTACTGATCCCCACTAGCTGTGAGCGCCACCCTGTGGTCGGCGCTCATAGCACACCTGCATTTCTGCTGCATAGCAGCGATCTGATGATCGCTGCTATGTAGCAGAACCGATCTAGTTGTGCCAGCTTCTATTTAAGCATGGTAAAAGTAAAAAAAAAAAAAAAAAAAGGAAAAAAATGTAAAAAAATATAAAAGTTTAAATCACCCCCCTTTCGCCCCATTCAAAATAAAACAATAAAAAAAATCAAGCCTACACATATTTGGTATCGCCCGATCTATCAATAAAAAAAGCATTAACCTGATCGCTAAACGGTGTAGCGAGAAAAAAATTAGAAACGCCAGAATTAAGGTTTTTTTGGTCGCCGCGACATTGCATTAAAATGCAATAACGGGCGATCAAAAGAATGTATCTGCACAAAAGTGGTATCAATAAAAACGTCAGCTTGGAACGCAAAAAATAAGCCCCCAACCAACCCCAGATCAAGAAAAATGGAGACGCTAACAATTATCGGAAAATGGCACAATTTTTTTTTTTTTTAGCAAAGTTTGGAATTTTTCTTCACCACTTAGATAAAACGTAACCTAGTCATGTTTGGTGTCTATGAACTTGTAATGACCTGGAGAATCATAATATCTGGTCAGTTTTAGCATTTAGTGAACCTAGCAAAACAGCCAAACAAAAAAACAGTGTGGGATTGCACTTTTTTTGCAATTTCACCGCACTTGGAATTTTTTTTCCTGTTTTCTAGTACACAACATGCTAAAATCAATGATGTTGTTCAAAAGTACAACTCGTCCCGCAAAAAATAAGCCCTCACATGGCCATATTGACAGAAAAATAAAAAAGTTATGGCTCTGGGTAGGAGGGGAGCGAAAAGCGAACACGGAAAAACGGAAAATCCCAAGGTCATTAAGGGGTTAAAGATACCATTTTGGGGCAGATACGATTTTTTGATCGCTCGTTATTGCATTTTAATGCAATGTTGCGGCGAGCAAAAAAGCGTAATTTTGGCGTTTTTACTTTTTTTTTCTCGCTACACCGTTTAGCGATCAGGATAATCCTTTTTTTGATAGATCGGGTGATTTTGAGTGCGGTGATACCAAATATTTGTAGGTTTGATTTTATTTTTATTGCTTTATTCTAAATGGGGCAAAAGGGGGGTGATTCGCACTTTTACATTTTTTAAGTTTTAAAAACATTTTTTTTACTTTTGGCATGCTTCAATAGTCTCCATAGGAGATTAGAAGCTGCCATAGCCCGATCGGTTCTGCTATATAGAGGCGATGGTCAGATCGCCTCTACGTAGTAGTAATGCTGACTTGGTCTGAGCACCGACTAGTGGGTGGCACTCACAACAATTTGGCAATGACAACCATAGAGGTTTCCAGGAGACCTAGGGTTGTCATGACACACCGGTGACCCGCAATCACGTGATTGCTGGAAGCACCATTTAAATGCTGCTGTCAAAGTTTGAAAGCGGCATTTAACTAGTTAATAGCCGTGGGTGGATCGCAATTCCACCTGCGGCTATTGTGGGCACATGTCAGCTTTTCAAAACAGCTGACATGTTCCAGGAAAGATGTGGGCTCACTGACGGAGTCCACATCAAAGGGAGAGGTACCGACATCAGCATACTATTATGCCCGATGTCAGAAGGGGTTAATGGAAAGTTGAGTGGAAAGAAAAAGTGTGGTAGAAATAAGCATACAAGCAACCCAGATAACCATCGCCTTGAAAAGCTTGCTAAGAAAAGGCCATTCAAAATTTTGGAAGAGATTCACAAGCCGTGGACTGCTGCTGGAGTCATAGGGCAGCACAGTGGCTTAGTGGATAGCACTGCAGCCTTGCAGCGCTGGAGTTCTGGGTTCTAATCCCACCTTGGACAACATCTGCAAGGAGTTTTTATGTTCTCCCCATGTTTGCGTTGGTTTCCTCCGGGTACTCCGTTTTCCTCCCACATTCCAAAGACATACTGATAGGGAATTTAAATTGTGAGCCCCATTGGGGACAGTGATGATAGTGTGCCAAACTAAAGTGCTGCGGAATATGTTAGCGTTAAATAAAGATTATTATTTATTATTGCTTCAAGAGCCACCACACACAGACGTATCCATGGCATGTACAAATGTAGCATTACTTGTGTCAAGCCACTCATGACCATTAGACAACGCCAGAAGCGTCTTACCTGGGCCAAGGAGAAAAAGAACTGTGCTTTTGCTCAGTGGTCCAAGGTGTTGTTTTCAGATGGAAGTAAATTTTGCTTTTCATTTGGAAATCAATGTCCCAGAGTCTGGAGGAAGAGTAGTGAGGCACACAATCCAAGCTGCTTTAGGGTGGTTTCACACTTACGTTTTTGTCTGCAGCGTTTTTTGCACAAAAAACGCATGCGTTTTTTTCCCTATATTTAACATTGAAAACGCATGTGTTTTTTTGTGCATGCGTTTGCATGCGTTTTTGAACGCATGCGTTTTTTTACTGCATGCGTTTATTTTCAAAAATGCAACTTGTAGTATTTTTGAGGGGCGTTTTTTGGACACATAAAAACGCATGCGTTTTCATGCGTTTTTTTTTTTGGGCCAAAAAATACATTGGAGTCAATGGAAACGCATGCGTTTTTTTGTGCATGCGTTTGTTTGCATTAAAAACGCACGCGTTTTTATATTAAAAAACCAGAAAACACACTGATATGCCACCCTCCACCATAAAGGTGATAAGGGGGATCCTAACCCTAACCCTAAAGGGATCCTAACCCTACAGGGATCCTAACCCTACCCCTAACCCTAAAGGGATCCTAACCCTAACCCTAAAGGGATCCTAACCCTAACCCTAAAGGGATCCTAACCCTAACGGGATCCTAACCCTAACCCTACCCCTACCCCTAACCATAAAGGGATTAGGGTTAGGGGTAGGGTTAGGATCCCTTTAGGGTTAGGGTTAGGATCCCTTTAGGGTCAGGGTTAAGATCCCTTTAGGGTTAGGGTTAGGATCCCTTTAGGGTTAGGGTTAGGATCCCTTTAGGGTTAGGATTATGGTTAGGATCCCCTTTATCACCTTTATGGTGGAGGGTGGCATATCAGTGTGTTTTCTGGTTTTTTAGTATAAAAACGCATGCGTTTTTTTGTGCATGCGTTTACATGCGTTTTTCCACCATGCGTTTTTTTTCTCCAAACGCAGGCGTTTAAAAACGCAAGTGTGAAACCAGCCTTAGGTCTAGTGTGAAGTTTCTACAATCAGTGATGGTTTGGGGAGCCATGTCATCTGCTGGTGTAGATCCACTGTGTTTTATCAAGACCAAAATCAGCACAGCAGTCTACCAGCAAATTTTAGAGCACTTCATTCTTCCCTCTGCCGGCAGGCTTTTTGGAGATGGAAATTTAATTCTCCAGCAGGACTTGGCACCTGTCCACACTGCCAAAAGTACCAATATCTGGTTTAAAAACAACAGTATCACTTTGCTTGATTGGCCAGCAAGCTCGCCTGACTTTAACCCCATAGAGGATCTATGGGGTATTGTCAAGAGGAAGATGAGACACAACAGACCCAACAATGCAGACGAGCTGAAGGCTGCTATCAAAGCAACCTGGGCTTCCATAACACGTCAGCAGTGCCACAGGCTGATCGCCTCCATGCCACGCCGCATTGGTGCAGTAATTGATGCAAAGGGAGCCCTGACCAAGTAATGAGTGCATTTACTGAACATACATTTCAGTAGGCCAACGTTTTGGATTTTAAAGTATTCTAATTTACTGAGATAATGACTTTTGGGTTTTCATTGGCTCTACCAAACAAAACCAAAAATTTTTTGGAAGCGAAAAATGCTAAGAAACATTATTTCCTTCATAACTATATATAACGCCCCCACAGAAAAATGATACCTTCCCTTTAGCATATGTTCACACGGAGCATTTTGGCTTTATTTTTTACTTTAACATTTGTGAGGATCCTCCCTCATGCCAAATAGTTAGCCAGATAGTGGAATACATATTCCCCATCACTTTACAACACCAGCTAAAACATGCTCATTTGAATTTTGGGCTTTGCCCGCCACCGCCACCATGTCCACCGCAATGTCATTTTGCGGGCCTCGTTTACAATTAGCAGAGGGCCGGCAGGTGTTGTGAAACATGAGTTTTGTAAGCTCCACATTTCATTTTTGCCACCGTATCCCAATGGAACAACTGTCATAGCAGGTGAAGCTGCTATAAGGTGAATGTAATACAGCAGTTGGAAAAGCTTTATGATCAATGTCAGTAAATTCGATTCTACCAGACACCAAAAGCATTAGAATTAAATTCTGAATACAGTGTATGCAAGCGAGAGACCTGTATAAGGGTCAGGCCTGCAACCCATGTCAGGAACATGTACAAGCCATATTTTTCTGTTGTTGCCATGTGTAATAAAGCTGATATCTTAAAAAAATTGCCACACATTGCTATATATATTGAATTTGTACATAACACCTCTGTGATGGTATTTTTCAAAAATAAAGCCAGGAAAAAAATTTTTCATAGGCATAAAGCATTCAATATGAGAAAGGGTGACATTAAGGGATGTGGATGTGGCCAAGGCCGTGTTACAGATCAGAGGGTGACTGGATCTCATTCTAGCTTCCTTTCAAAATGTGGTCAGCCCGATACACCACTGACTAACCCAGATAATTGTCAGGATGTTCTGGGTTGGATGGCAGACAAAAGCTCCAGTGTGTTGACAAGCAGCATCACGAAGTCTTCCACACGGTCCAGTCTCAGTAGCCAAGAGGCTGGGCCTCTGAATCCTCAACCTGGTCCTCCTTCTTCCCACCATCAAGAGTCCCAGGAGACATATGACCCCAACTCTGGCCACTCTGAGGAACTGTTTACGTTCCCTAGTAATTTGTCAGACCTCTCAACGTGCACCATTAAGGAGGGTCTTGAGGAGGTGGAGTGCAGTGATGCCCAAACATTTGAGCACCCATCGCCAGGAGAAAGCCATATTGGAGAAGGTCATTTCATGTCTGAAGAGGTGGAGGATAATCATGATGCACAGTTGCCATCAGGTCAGCCTAAAATCGCAGCTCAGAAGGAAAATCAGATTGAGGAATTGGAAGATGACGTGGTCAATAATGAGGCCACTAATCCAATCTGGTATGATGGCACAGCTAGCGAGCAAAGCAGTGCAGACAGGGATTGGTCTGTAGCACAAAAATAGGCAATAAGAGGTAGTGGTTTGACCAGGAGGAGAACTCTATCAACTGTTCCACAGAGCCCCCTGCACTCGGCTAGATAACAGGCCAAGGGTGCGTTGCTCCCCTGTTTGGCAGTTTTTTCTGAAATTCCTTCAGACAAAACAACTGTAATTTGCATCATCTGCCAAACCAAGCTAAGATGAAGCAAGAACACTGCCAACCTGAGCACCACCCACATGTAAAAGAATATGGCAGCCAAGAAACCACTATCCCTTCCCCTGTGTTACAGCCTTCCCAATCTGCTGTCCATGAGAGCCACACACACCAGGTGCAACTCAGGGGGGTAATTCCACCAACTGACAAATTTTCATGAGACCGTCACATCAACAAGGGCTATCTGTGGGTGTAACTATGACGAAGAGGGAGAATTTGAGGAGGCTAACAGATAAACTAATACCGAAAACTAAATTTTATTTCAACAATTAAAAATTATAAATACAGACAAATTCTTCAAATACCCACAACCAGCAAATCCAATTAGTGGATTGATGATGAGGCTATAAAATACACCCTAGATGGCCTTACCGGACCCTGTTTGCACCCTTCCTAACAGTGGAGGTTGGCACCCTCACTTGTACGTAACATGGCGCCCCCATTCACCATCGGCTCACCCTGGATGCAACCTAATAATCCCTAATTACCGTAGATATTAAAACACACCCAGTAGGATATTGAAAGTTCAATAAGGAGAAGGAGTTGTGCTGCGGTGATCAGAAAAGAAAAGGAGGATGTGAAACACTATAAATCAGTGAACCAAAGGAGGGTATGTCCTTATAAATGGTGATCTATGTTTTAATAACAGCCAACAAAATCTTTCTTAGGAGCCCAAACAAACAATTCCAAAAAATCTATTACAAACTACAATAATAACCAGATACCCAGAACAATTCTTTATATAAGGAGAATATTGTGTAGGGGTAGGGAAAAAGCCTATGCTAGCCACCTTCCACTCACCCTAATTGAGTGTCCCTACCTTGCCACGGAGGTTGGCCTCCTAAATTATTGCACAAAATGGCGCTCCCGCTCACCGTCGGCTCCCTCTCACTTACCCTTCACAATAACCCTTATGTGATTCTCCAAAATCACATAAGATGATGATAGTAGGAAATAAGGGAGGTAAGGTGTGCAAGGGACTCAAGAATTATTGGTGATAGAGACAGTCAAGCAGCCCAAATCTGTCCGGATTACCAGACACAATACGGATAAGATACAATACACGGCAAGCTGTTGTATTTATGCTCATCATCAATCCACTAATTAGATCTGCTGGTTGCGGGTATTTGAAGAGTTTTTCTATATTTACAATTTTTAATGGTTGAAATAAAAAAAATTTTAGGTATTAATTTATATGTTCGCCTCCTGAAATCACTATACCTTAATATCCCAGTGTTTCGTCTTACATTTTTACTACTGAGGGAGAAGTTGACCAAGATGGTGAAGGACTACTTAAGTGACCATACCAGCGTCCTTCCTTATTCTTCAGTGCCCTTTAACTATTGGTTGTCCAAGCTCCACATTTGACCTGACCTATCCTTCTACACCTTGGAGGTGCTGCAATGCCCTGCTGCAAGTGTGTTGTCTGAGCAGATTTTTAGTTCACGTGGTGCAATCATAACGGATAGGCGCACACGGCAGTCAATGGAAAATACAGACAGGCTGACTCTTCTAAAATTGAACAGGGGCTGGATTTCCGGCAACTTTCTAAGCCCTATGGATGACAGCAATGTAATGTAAAAGCAACCCAAATGTTTTGTTTGGGAAGTTGTATTAACATCCATCCATACCATCCAAACCCATTTTGTTCATGAAATTAACTCCTGCTTCTGCAACAAGTACTTAGTGGTCATGTATGTATACTCTACGTGGCTAATGTTATGTACTTTGTGAAAACTTGGCAATTGTTGAATGGTGAAACTTGTACTCCCTATCGATTCCCTTGCTGACACACTGCAAATGCAGAGTAATGAATATTATTGGCCCTGCTAAATTGGCAATTAAGATTATCTATACCCGGATTGCACCAGTCACACAACTGCAAAATAAAGATACGCTATTTTTGAAACCAATAGAAAATTATGATTTTTTTTCAATCGTCTTGCTGACACATTCCAAGTGTGGAGTAATGAAGATTATTGCCCCTGCTAAACTGTCACGTTCAATTATCTCTACCCAGATTGCGCCAGTTGCACAACTGCTAGATAAATATTAGGTATTTTAAATGGAAAATGGCAGAGATCTGCAGCATGTACTTGCAATTATGAGAACACCCAGGTGCCTGCCTTTCACCCTCCCTCCTATTAAACCTCTTCCTACATAAATCTCCACCTAACAAACAAGTAATCTCTTGACAATCTTCAGCTCTCAAAAGAGCTTTTTGGAAAAAATAATACTCACTATAACCTCCTATCACTCTCCCTACACTACTTTCACTCTCCCTACACTGAAACTACGCTCTATGCTGTTTCCGGCTGCAATGTGTGCAAGATGGCACCGGCAGCCTCTAAATCGTCCCTATGACTCTGGAAGGCCAGCCAATCAAGCAATGCCACACCAAAAATGGCGCTGGCATTACTGTGATTGGCAAGTCAGCCCAGCATGCTCATTGGCTGCAAATAAAGCGCCAAACATGCTGGGCATGTCACTCAAATATACCGAGGCGAATACCTAATTACTTGCCAAGTAACGTATAGCCTGAATACTGTACTATTCGTGCGAGTAACAAATAGTGCTAAATGTATTCGCTCATCACTAGTGTTCACACATTCAATGTGGTTTGGTCCAAACAAGTGCAGTTTTATTGCTTTAATAAAACTCCAAGGAATTCTAAGCAAAAAACAGTCTGTTCAAGCCACAAAGGAATCCCCAAAAAAATAAATAGTTGCTTTAGCAGGGCAACTATGTCAGTGTGGGCTCACCCGAACAGATTACATTCCCTTCTCACTGAGCAAACTTCATACACAAGAGGCACGATCCCACTAATCTCAGTATCCCATTCAGCCTGAGCTCTAGCAGTCTCCAGTGACAAACAGAAGTGTTCAACTACTGGGCATAGTTCACATAGAATTGGCAATAGGCTGCAACTTCCACATGATTCTGTGCAGCTCCAACATACAGAGTGCTCAGCTTGCCTAGCTGACCCATGCAGTCTCCATTCAGAGAACGGCTCTGAAACATCTCTCTCAGCTCACAATTTGGCTGGACACTCACCAGCTTCAGCGCACTCGACTCACCTTCACTCAGCATACTGACACCCCTAGTGAACTCAGGCCCTGGTTATTAGCTAAAGATAGCCAGATGTATCTATTCAAGACATGCAGTTTTAGGATTTAAACCCGTCCTACCTGGTACAGCAACAGCCACAGCAAGGTGTCTAGGGTCCCATCAAAGAAAGGTAGTCTTACTGTAGCTGATGTGCTGTCATGAATTGACCAATTTATGCACTAAGTACTTTTGTTTTTATAAGTATATTCTATATAGCAGTAATGTGATCCAAATGTCATATATTCAATATTTTTATACATTTTAATGCTTACAGAGTGCTGCTGTATTCTCCTGTTTGTATATTATGCAGTCATAGGCAGCTTGCACCTATTCACACTTGCTTAAGTCTGTATGGAGGTGCTGGTCAGGTTTTTTTGTATATATATGTACATATGGATATATATTAGTAATGGAGAACCATAAACACATCTGTCTAGTCTACAATTACAGTAGGCAAGATGCAATGTGGTTGTTTCATGTGAAACTGCAGCCGTGCTTCAATCACTGTATGCAAGAATTAAAAGTAAAAATTACCTACTGTTATGCCATGTCAAGAAACTGGAATAAGTGATCTGAACAGATGAAGAAAGAGACCTTACTTCTTAGGCTGCCGTCACACTAGCAGTATTTGGTCAGTATTTTACATCAGTATTTGTAAGCCAAAACCAGGAGTGGGTGATAAATGCAGAAGTGGTGCACATGTTTCTATTATACTTCTCCTCTATTTGTTCCACTCCTGGTTTTGGCTTACAAATACTGATGTAAAATACTGACCAAATACTGCTAGTGTGACGGCAGCCTAAGGCCAGCGTCACACTAGTGAGTTTTATGGACGTATGAGAGGCACTGAAAATACGGATTGCATACGGTACAATGATTCTCTATGGCCCAGCTCCTATCTGCTGTATTTTAAGGATCCGTATTATACGGTCTTGTACGGCCGTAGAAAATCGCAGCATGCTGCGTTTGTCAGCGTATTGCGCAAAAAAATCGCCAATCAAAGTCTATGGGGGCGACAAAAATATGGATTACACACGGACCAGCAATGTGACTTGCGAGAAATACGCCAGACATCCCCAGACATCTCCAGGTGCCAGGAATTGTGCCAAGCCCTCAATCAGGAAGCTCAGACATGCTAATTAGCTGAAAAAACCACACAGACATCCCAGAAGTCTGGTGCTTGCCTCCACGGAGTTGCAAGCAGCATGGCAAGCATCATTAACGTGGATATGCTCCTCATCCTGGTCCAAGAAAGGCCAGAAATCTGGGACCAGCGGGATCCAAATTATTCCAACAGGGCCAGGAAAGAGGCAGCTTGGAGGACCGTCTGTGGGATCCTATTCCCAGATTATGCCCAACGGCCACGTGCGGAGCAGACACAACTTTGTAAGTACACTTTCCACATTAATTAACCTTGAAAAATGCTTTACCTACATGATTACAGAAAGAATATTTTTGGCCTTAGTATGGTATTTTTTTTTTTGCATTTTTCTGAAAAAAAAAATGATGTTGCGTACTATTTTTGTTTACGCCAAACTGGTACAGAGGGGTGTGGACCCTGTCCTTGTGTTGTTTCTTTTTCTTTTATTTTTTGTCTTTTAAGCAATTGTAACTTTATGCAAATCATTTAAGAATGCATTTTATTATCATCGTTCAAATATGATCTATCAATGCCAACTGTTTTAAGCAATGTGCAGAATGAGCTTAAACAATATTTGTTACCATGTCATTGCAGTGGATGATGTTATGAGACGATGGCGCAGCATCAGGGACCAGTACCGGCGGGAAAGGCAGCAGCAGGCAAGAAGTGGGTCAGCAGCACCAGCCAAAAAAAGGAAGTACATTTACTACGATCGTCTTTCCTTTTTGCATGCCACTATGGATCTAAGGCAGTAAGTCAAAACAACACAACACATTTTTTTTTTTTAAATATTAGTATTAATATTATTTGTTCTGGTTCTAGCGCCATTTATTCCATGGCGCTTTACATGTAAGGAGGGGTAAACATTTTCCAAAAAATATTATTAAAAAAATAATGAAAAAAAACAAAATGGTACAGGAGGAGAGAGGACCCTGCCCGCAAAGCCTCACAAGCTACAACAAGGGATGAGTGAGAATACAGTAGGCGAGGATAGAGCTGTTCATGCAGTGGTTTGGTCAATCGGTGGTTACTGCAGGTTATCTGCTTTTTGGAAGAGGTGGTTCTTCATGCTCTTTTTGTAGCTTTCAATGGTTGGCGAGAGTATGATGTGCTGTGGTAGTGGTTTCCACAGTAGGGGTGATACACGAGATAAATCTTGTATACGATTGTGGGAATAGGAGATAAGAGGGGAGTAGAGAAGATCTTGTGAGGATCGGAGGTTGTGCGTAGGTAATTACCGGGAGACGAGGTCACAGATGTCTAATAAAATTATGTTATCAAATGACTTGAAGTGTTGAAGAAGAGGTGGCAGGCCCAACTTTGGCCTCTTCTACCTCCATCCTTCCAGGTCCATCGGCTTCTGCATCACAAGAGACAGCAGCAAGTGTGGAATATGCAGCACCACCACCCTCAGCAGCTCCTGATCCTGGAAGCCAGGAAGAGCATGGGCACAGCAGC
This sequence comes from Ranitomeya imitator, assembly GCF_032444005.1. NCBI lineage: Eukaryota > Metazoa > Chordata > Amphibia > Anura > Dendrobatidae > Ranitomeya > Ranitomeya imitator. The sequence goes on along the minus strand of NC_091286.1, from coordinate 400,775,700 downwards.
AGCCCTACTGTCCCATGGGTGTCCTCCCCACAGGCAGCTGGGGCTTTACACAGAGGCCGAAGTAATAGAGAGCTGCAAGCCAGTAGGAGGGATGTGGATGCTGGGGTCCTCAATTATTTGGCCAGGGCAGCCACGGATGATGGAGAGGAGGCCTTTGCTCGCAGCCTTGCCCGGTACCTTCGTCCCCTTCCCCGTGAGGTGAGGCTACGTGTGAGAGGGTGTATTGAAATCCTGATTGATTTAAACACCCCTCCAATTAACCCCTATGAGGTGTTTGAATTTCTTGAGAGAAGGCAGCTTTCACAAACTAACCTCTTGCGCCTTCAAATAACTCAACAGGTGCATGGTCAATCAGGATTTGAAGCACCTCCTCCATGTATGCCTACACCTCAACCCCTCCCAACCCAAAATCAACAAAGGCCAGCACCGTACCAAATGGCAGCCTACAACCCAACTTCCCAATATGGCCACTTTTCCAGACCCAGTGATGTAGGCTGGTCACAACCTAGGTTTGGACAACATGGCCATTTTGGGGGTGGGTATGAGTCCAGCCAATATGTCCATCAGCATGAGGGCCAGAGACAATTACCTTATGGCCAATACCCAACTGGCCAATATGAACAAGGCCTGTATTTGGCTCAGCAACCCACTGCATCCTCACAGGGTGAAGGACAATTGGCCCAACAAAGGCCGCCAACTTACAGGGATCTGTAAGCCAATTTTTTTTCTTTTTCTTTGTTACGCAAAACCATGTTTTTGGTTAGTTTGTGCTGTATTTGCACTTTGTTGTGTTTTGTTGTTGGAAAAAAATACAAAAACAACAAAAAAATTGAAACCATATGCAAAAAATATGGTTAAAAGTTTACAACAAAAGGCTTTTGCTGTTAGTAAAAAATGTCAAAAGCCAATTGATGTTTGTGGAACAATCATTATATTACATCACACACACATATGCTCTGTTCATAATCATCTGGTAATTAAGGAAATACAACACACAGAGTACTGTTTCTTTGGCACAAAAAAATTTATGCTAATAATATATTTGGAAAATAAGAAAATCACAACTGAGAAACAGCATAATCTTGCCAGGGAGTAGCACCATGAGGAGAAACAAAATAATTGGTGAAAACATCCCTAACTTTTATGCCAGAAAGGGGACGGCGCGGACGAGGGCCATGTGGTGTAGGCCTAATCACATTGCTCAACATGTGTTCAGCAATATCAGCTGAGGAGCAATCATGTATGCGGGTAAAATTGTGCAACATTACAGAGGCTTTTATGACTTCATTCACTGTAGCCTCACTGAGCTGAATGGCAGACTGGAGGACACGCCATTTGGCCACCAGAATACCAAAGGCGCACTCCACCAGTCTCTGCGGCTTAGAAATCAAATTAAAGATCCTCCGCCGGTGGTCCAGGTTGCGCCGGGGATAAGGCCTCATTACGTGTCTCGTCAGTTGGAACGCCTCATCTCCAACCAGAAGAAAAGGCACTGCTTCCGCATTGGAGCCTGGGAGTTGTTGTGGTGGTGGGAGGTCTAACTGTTTGTCACATAGCCGCCGACCCATAATGGACAAATTGAAGACCCTAGAGTCTCCAGTTCGGCCATAGGCCCCAATGTCTACAATTATAAACCTGTAGATACTGTCAACTACAGCTAACAGAACTACAGAGAAAAACTGCTTATAATTGTAGAATTGGGAGCCAGAGTTCGGCGGCTTACGCACCCTGATATGTTTCCCATCCACGGCTCCAATGCACTTTGGGAAGTCACAAGTGTCCTGAAACCCAAGGGCTATTTTGAGCCAATCAGCCTGTTTTTGCTCAGGCATGACAAGTTCCTGGAGTTTAGCCCATATTTGACTACAGGTTGACCGCACAATGCCCGAAATTGTCGACCGGCCAATCAGAAACTCCAGGTGTAGTCCCGCATACGACAAGCCAGTGGACAGGAAGCTGAAAGTGTAAAAAAAGGAATATTAGGTATGTAACAAGAGTTCACACAAAACATGAAGAAGCACAAGTAGATTGGATATTTTAAAAAACATGATTAACGCTGTAAAATGAAAAATTTACCTAGGGTATTTAACTATAACATTAAACACACTTTTTTGGATCTGCTTGTGCCATAATGTACACATAAACTTGACAAAACCTACTAGAACACAACACATAAACAAAAAAAATCATCAACATACAGTATGTGAGGATGTTGAATACATACTGTAAGGTAAGAAGAAGACGCTCCTCTGGCTTTGCACATCCTTGTGTCCTGAATGGTGATACCTGGACATAATATCTCCAACAATATAGCAAAGGTTCTGATGGTCATGCGACAGTACAGATAGAACTTGTCAGGATGTGCCTGCAGAGCTGTATAGAGCCTCTGAAAATGGCCTTAGTAAGGCGTTTAGTCAAAAGAGGATGCACCCACATTCTTCTTTTCCTCCTTCGCGGCTCTACAATCACAGGGTATGGCTGGCCAAACCGACGCGACAAGACCCAGTTAAACAAAACCCGCTGAGTTGGGGTGAAGTGCAGTAGGTCAGACATGGTGCAAACGTTACCACAACACACCAACAGATGCACAATGACAAAATGGCCATATGGGAGGGTGCCACCTGTTGTAGAGGCCTTAAATAGGGTTGCTGATGCTGATTTAAATTAATTTCAGCCTCAAAAACTGTTAAATGTCCATTTTGTCAGGTTGCGTGAAAAATACGCATTACGGATGTCATACGGATTACATACGCAACATTACATGTGCAAAATACGCAACCACATCTTGCCTACGGATTACATACGGATCACCATTTCTGGAATTTTTATGCATATAAATACGGACCGTATTTCCATACGCTGAGTGTGACGCCGGCCTTAGGGTGCTTTCATGACAGTACGGTAAGTAAAAGTAACAGAACAAGTAATTGTGTACTCCCTAATGGTTATGTTTGTATAGGTTTACTGATGAATGTCTATAGCATTTGTTACCATCCACCTCTCGTGTCTCCCCTTTTCCTCATAGTTTGTAAGCTTGCGAGCAGGGCCCTCATTTCTCCTGGTATCTGTTTTGAACTGTATTTCTGTTATGCTGTAATGTCTATTGTCTGTGCAAGTCCCCTCTATAATTTGTAAAGCGCTGCGGAATATGTTGGCGCTATATAAATAAAAATTATTATTATTATTATATTATTATCAATCTAGAACAAAAGAAGCCGCACAGCTGTTCTGAAATCAACCACGGTGTATTCAATGCATGATCAGATCCCAGGAGTCCGACAGCCAGGTAGAGGTGCTCGCATGAAGATAAATAGAATACCCAAGGCGCCGGTCTTTGGGTGCCGGGGGGAGGGGGGCGGGCGTTCGGAGGGAGGGAGGGTGTGTTCCTCTCACCTGCCTTTTTAGGCCCGCGTCATTCTCCTGCACCTGAGACCCGTGGAAGCGCTATTGTCGGCGCGAAACGGCCGTCGTCACATCCTGCTCACCGCCTTCCTTCCGTGTTATCCTGTAGCCGTGAAGATGCCGTTGTTTGCATTTTTCTAATAAAAGGACGCAGACCACACTGGAGAGTGTTGCCGCTTTTTTCTACACATCGCCTTACTGATGAATGTGTCAGTGTAGGCTTAACTCTATTGTGTGCACATAAAGAAAGGTGTATATATACATTCTCCTAATCAATATCTATCCAATTTACTTGCCAGTTGTTCTAATGCTAAGGTTGATTGGTGTCAGGTCTGAGCTGCTTTGGTGGCATGAAGGGGCCCAACACAATAAAAGACAGATTGTGTTAATGCTATGATGACTGATCTCTTTCTCTCTGTGTGTTTCTCTCGATAATAGAAATATTTTTTCTCTTTCAAAATAATTTGGTTATCTTGCCTAATAAGAGAATTTTTAAAAAGCAAAAACTATGGCCCAGAGGTGGAATTATGGAGTCAGACGCTCCTGATGCATGAATAGGTGCTTGCCTCTTCATGAATCTGACGCATCTGAAAAGTGTTGTAAGTCAGTGTGCACTATGCCAAAAATCTCACTCCAGTCATGCTCTGGAATAAGATTTCTGGCATAGGGAATACCACAGCCCTGCCCCAACTCCACCCATTTCTGCAGACTTGATAGAAGCTGGTGTGACGACTCCAAAAGTTGCAAAATTAGGCTCAGCTCCCAAATTTTGTAACTTTTCAAAGCTTTTACTCCAGAATTCTGACATGAAAGCTTTGCTAAATCAAGCCGTACGTCCGAGGTGTCAAACTGCATTCCTCGAGGGCCGCCAACAGGTCATGTTTTCAGGATTTCCTTGTATTGCACAGGTGATAATTTAATCACCTGCACAGAATGATTCCAGCACCTTGTGGAATGCTAAGGAAATCCTGAAAACATGACCTGTTGGCGGCCCTCGAGGAATGCAGCTGGACACCTCTGTCTTATGAGCTGAGCAGCAATATTACCAGGTAGTGCCATGGAGGCTAGCTAGATGCTGTGCACTTTGTTCTCTTTTGTAAAAGCAATTGCCGACAGAAAATAGAGTTGCTTATATAATATGTTCTTACCTGCACTTAAAATAGGAAAAATAAGATAGGCATAGTAATTATAGATTGTTTCTACTCCACCAACCACAGACTGCAAATAACTGCAAATGTTGTATATTTTACCACACCGGTATGCATTTATACCATACCAGTAGGAAGTGACCCAAGAAAGACATGATAAAAATTTAATCTTTATTGGTTACATGTATAAAAACAAGAAATTAAATATTCCCCATTTGAAGAAGCATTGCTGCGAAACGACGTGGGACAGGACACAGCACCCTTCCCTGGTTGTACTACCTGGTAGCAACAGCATACCCCCTTTAGGTAATACCTTGATAACTTGATATACTATTTTGTCACAGAATATATCTGGACTGTGTTTGCTGCAGGGAGATGTTTGTAAGGAAATGTTTGAGGCTATATATGGCAAATGGACACTCACTAGCCCTGGTACCATCCCTATTCATATATATAACAATTTGCATACCCTTGGCTTAAACGTACTACAAGTAGGGAGCTTTTACTTGGGACCTACAGCGGTTTAGTCTCCACTGCTACTTGCTCTTCTATACTTTGGATATGTGTAATCCTTTTCCTTCCAAATAATTGTGTCTCGGTGCAGGCTCCTTCTCTTTTGGATATTCTGCTGTCTCCTTCCCAATTCTCTTGGAGGTTATTTCTTCACTCCACTGCCTTTTATATTTAATTTCTTGTTTTTATACATGTAACCAATAAAGATTTAATTTTTATCATTTCTTTCTTTGGGTCACTTCTTACTGGTATGGTATAAATGCATACCGGTGTGGTAAAATAATTATATATTGAAGTGATTTTTGGCCTATGTCACTAAGGACTATGGGAATTACAAATGTTGTATATTTGTAGAGAAAATGAAAAACTTGATGGAACTTGATGGAACACTTGTTCAGCTGATCCATTTTCTTCTGAACTCCTTCATACACATTTAGGCCAGTCTCACACGTCCAGATAATTCTGGTACCGGAAAAATCGGTACCGGAATTATCCGTGTCCGTGTGTCCGTGTGCTCATGTGGTACATCAGTGTGGCACACGTGCGGCATCCGTGTGCCGACTGGGTACCACACGCACCGTGCAGGAGACAGCGCTACAGTTAAGCACTGTCCCCTGCATCTGGTGCTGAAGCCACCATTCATTTCTTCTCTCCAGCATCGTTCGCTGGAGAGAAGATATGAAAAATCTTTTTTTTTTCTTTGGTGTTTAAAAAAAAGATCCCTGTTCCCAACCCCCTCCCACCCCCTGTGCAACAAACCCCCCCCCCCCCCCCGCTGTTAATAAAATACTTACCAGGCTCCCTCGCTGGCGCTGCTTCCTGTCCTTGCCGCAGCTTCTCCTGTATGAGCGGTCACGTGGTGCCGCCTATTACAGTGATGAATATGCGGCTCCACCTCCCATAGGGACACATTGATTTTAATGTGTCTACGTGTGTCAGTGTCTCCGGTACGTGAGGAAACTGTCACCTCACGTACTGGAGCCACTGACGTGTGAAACCGGCCTCAGCAGAAGATCAGATACCTCTCTTCCACAAAGCCATATACTCAGCAAACATGTTTTGAGAGAATACATTATAGGGCAGGGTCACCTGTCAGGTACTTCTGTCTTCTTGTTTGTTAGTTTTTCATTAAACATTAAACCAGAGTGTCTTGTTTGTAAAATACAAATATTCCAACGGTGTTTTGTAAGAAGTGATGAGGTGTAAATACTTCACAAGCAAAAACTGCACAAGAACGATGAATGCATGCACAAAGTGTGCAAACATCCATGTTGTAACCATGGCCACTAAATGTAGAAACAGTATTTACACAGGCAGAAAATACAAATACATCGAGAACATCTGACATCCACATGCAGACTTTGTCATTTTCTATTCAATCATTTTACTATAATGTAATATATAATTTTTGTGCAAGTTGAATAGATGACAACAGGGGGAATTGTGCAGATCCCTCCGCCAGCTCTAATCATCAGTCTAATTATGCAATTGACTGGCGAGTGATGAACGAGAATGCGGCTGCTCCCACTATTAAGCCGGTTATTTGGGAACTCACAGTGAGTAGTGAACCAGGACAGAAAGGTTCGGGGTGCATACTGTACACCTAGGGTCCATGCACGGACCCTTAACATGAACTTCTTCATGAAGTTCGTATTGCTGATCTTGTTCGGCACCCCGAACATTGGCTATTTCCCACGCTGTCATCTGTATGACAGTGCGAACAACATCAGCGGCTCTGACTGGCGGTAAGTTAGTTACCGCCGGTCAGAGAGCTACAGTTCCAATGCTGTCAGATGACAGTATGTGAGCCAGCAGCTGTGACCGGCGTTAAAAAGGTTACTGTCAGTTACAGGTGTCAGCTGATGAGAGCGTACTACTCTTATCCAGGTATGTCTGCTGTCACTGATAACAGCTAGAGCATTCGAGGCTGATGAGAGTATTCATCAGCCGGCGACTGTGCTATAAATAAATAAAATTACATGGGTTTTCTTCTAGTTTTGATAACCAGCTCAGGCAAAACCGACAACTGTGTGAAGCAACCCTCATCTGTTAGCTTTATAATGGCTGGTTATCAAGAATAGAGGTGTCACACACAGTTTTTTTAATTTATCTAAATAAATAATTAAAAAATGGCATGGGGGCCCCCCATTTCCGACCACCAGCCAAGCTAAAGCAGACAGCTGGAGACTGGTATTCTCAGACTGGTAAGGGGCCATGGATATTGGCCCCGGAGCCTAAAAATAGCAGCCTGCAGCCGCACCAGTAAAAGCGCATCTATTAGATGTGCCAATTCTGGCGCTTTGCCCACTCTTCCCACTTGCCCTGGTGCGATGGCAGATATGGTTGATATGGCATCTGACATGAATCCCAAGGATTAGTAATGGAGAGGCATCTATGAGATGTTCCCATTACTAACCCCATAGTATAGTCACATTGGAAATAAAAAACACCTTGAATAAAGTCCTTTAAAATAAAGATGCTGACATCTTTTTTTTTTTTAATTTAAAAACCTTGATGATTAATTCACTGAAGCCCATGTCCCCTATAAAAGAATTAAAATAATAAACAATCATATCGCTGACTTGTCCGGCGTAAAGATAATCCTCTGGTGTCAATGTCCCCTGTAAAAGAGTAAAAAAAAAAAAAACCAACCATATTGCTTACCTCCCCGACGAGAACATAATCCATTTGTTATTTGACAAGTCTAGCTCTGCTACATCTAGATGTCAGGATGAATGCTGGCATGATGTAAGCATTCAGCCTGCCAGCCAGAAGAGACATCGAGCTGCGGGCAATAATAATGTGAAAAATAATAATGAACTTGGTTCAACTCACTGAAGTCACAGCTATGCCTTGAGGAAGTTCTCATGCTAGCGGTGATGTTGTTGAGGTGAACGGAGTTCATTGGCTGAAAAGTAGGCAGTGCTTATAAAACAAAATACAAAGATGTTACAACATGGGAACAAAACAATACGCTATATACAATTACATATGATAAAAAGTAATAACAAAAGAGAAGTACTAAACCTGTTGTTGCAGAAATGACTCATATCTTTAACCCCTTTACCCCCAAGGGTGGTTTGCACGTTAATGACCGGGCCAATTTTTACAATTCTGACCACTGTCCCTTTGTGAGGTTATAACTCTGGAACGCTTCAACGGATCCCAGTGATTCTGACACTGTTTTCTCGTGACATATTGTACTTCATGACAATGGTAAAAATTATTTGATAGTACCTGCGTTTATTTGTGAAAAAAACGGAAATTTAGCGAAAATTATGAAAATTTCGCAATTTTCCAACTTTGAATTTTTATGCAATTAAATCACAGAGATATGTCACACAAAATACTTAATAAGTAACATTTCCCATATGTCTACTTTACATCAGCACAATTTTGGAACCAAAATTTTTTTTTGTTAGGGAGCTATAAGGGTTAAAAGTTGACCAGCAATTTCTCATTTCTACAACACCATTTTATTTTAGGGACCACATCTCATTTGAAGTCATTTTGAGGGGTCTATATGATAGAAAATATCCAAGTGTGACACCATTCTAAAAACTACACCCCTCAAGGTGCTCAAAACCATATTCAAGAAGTTTATTAACCCTTCTGGTGCTTCACAGGAATTTTTTGAATGTTTAAATAAAAATGAACATTTAACTTTTTTTCACAAAAAATTTAATTCAGCTCCAATTTGTTTTATTTTACCAAGGGTAACAGGAGAAAATGGACCCCAAACATTGTTGTACAATTTGTCCTGAGTACGCCAATACCCCACATGTGGGGGTAAACCACTGTTTGGGGGCATGGCAGAGCTCGGAAGCGAAGGAGCGCCATTTGACTTTTCAATGCAAAATTGACTGGAATTGAGATGGGACGCCATGTTTCGTTTGGAGAGCCCCTGATGTGCCTAAACATTGAAACCCCCCACAAGTGACACCATTTTGGAAAGTAGACCCCCTAAGGAACTTATCTAGAGGTGTGGTGAGCACTTTGACCCACCAAGTGCTTCACAGAAGTTTATAATGTAGAACCGTAAAAATAAAAAATCATATTTTTTCACAAAAATTAACTTTCCGCCCCCAATTTTTTATTTTCCCAAGGGTAAGAGAAGAAATTGGACACCAAAAGTTGTTGTACAATTTGTCCTGAGTACGCTGATACCCGATATGTGGGGGTAAACCATTGTTTGGGCGGATGGGAGAGCTCGGAAGGGAAGGAGCGCCGTTTGACTTTTCAATGCAAAATTGACAGGAATTGTGATGGGACGCCATGTTGCGTTTGGAGAGCCCCTGATGTGCCTAAACATTGAAACCCTCACAAGTGACACCATTTTGGAAAGTAGACCCCCTAAGGAACTTATCTAGAGGTGTGGTGAGCACTTTGACCCACCAAGTGCTTCACAGAAGTTTATAATGTAGAACCGTAAAAATAAAAAATCATATTTTTTCACAAAAATTATCTTTTTGCTCCCAATTTTTTATTTTCCCAAGGGTAAGAGAAGAAATTGGACCCCAAAAGTTGTTGTACAATTTGTCCTGAGTACGCTGATACCCCATATGTGCGGGTAAACCACTGTTTGGGCGGATGGGAGAGCTCGGAAGGGAAGGAGCGCCATTTGATTTTTCAATGCAAAATTGACAGGAATTGAGATGGGACGCCATGTTGCGTTTGGAGAGCCACTGATGTGCCTAAACATTGAAACCCCCCACAAGTGACACCATTTTGGAAAGTAGACCCCCTAAGGAACTTATCTAGAGGTGTGGTGAGCACTTTGACCCACCAAGTGCTTCACAGAAGTTTATAATGCAGAGCCGTAAAAATAAAACAAAAAATTTTTCCCACAAAAATTATTTTTTTAGCCCCCAGTTTTGTATTTTCCCGAGGGTAACAGGAGAAAGTGGACCCCAAAATTTGTTGCCCAATTTGTCCTGAGTGCGATGATACACCATATGTGGGGGGAACCACTGTTTGGGCGCATGGGAGGGTTTGGAAGGGAAGGAGTGCCATTTGAATGCAGACTTAGATGGAATGGTCTGCAGGTGTCACATTGCGTTTGCAGAGCCCCTAATGTACCTAAACAGTAGAAACCCCCCACAATTGACACCATTTTGGAAAGTAGACCCCCTAAAGAACTTATCTACATGTGTCGTGAGCGCTTTGACCCACCAAGGGCTTCACAGAAGTTTATAATGGAGAGACGTAAAAATAAAACAAAATTTTTTTCCCACAAAAATTATTTTTTAGCCCCCAGTTTTGTATTTTCCCGAGGGTAACAGGAGAAATTAGACCCCAAAATTTGTTGTCCAATTTGTCCTGAGTGCGCTGATACCCCATATGTGGGGGGGAACCACTGTTTGGGCGCATGGGAGGGCTCGGAAGGGAAGGAGCTCCATTTGGAATGCAGACTTAGATGGAATGGTCTGCAGGTGTCACATTGCATTTGCAGAGCCCCTAATGTACCGAAACAGTAGAAACCCCCCACAAGTGACACCATTTTGGAAACTAGACCCCCTAAGGAACTCATCTAGATGTGTTGTGAGAGCTTTGAACCCCCAAGTGTTTCACTACAGTTTGTAACGCAGAGCCGTGAAAATTAAAAAAAAAATCTTTCCCCAAAAAATTATTTTTTAGCCCCCAGTTTTGTATCTTCCCAAGGGTAACAGGAGAAATTGGACCCCAAAATGTGTTGTCCTATTTGTCCTGAGTACACTGATACCCCATATGTTGGGGTAAACCCCTGTTTGGGCACACGGGAGAGCTCGGAAGGGAAGAAGCACTGTTTTACTTTTTCAACGCAGAATTGGCTGGAATTGAGATCGGACGCCATGTCGCGTTTGGAGAGCCCCTGATGTGCCTAACAGTGGAAACCCCCCAATTATAACTGAAACCCTAATCCAAGCACACCCCTAACCCTAATCCCAACAGTAACCCTAACCACACCTCTAACCCTGACTCACCCCTAACCCTAATCCCAACCCTATTCCCAACTGTAAATGTAATCTAAACCCTAACCGTAACTTTAGCCCCAACCCTAACTGTAGCCCTAACCCTAGCCCTAACCCTAGCCCTAACCCTAGCCCTAACCCTAGCCCTAACCCTAGCCCTAGCCCTAACCCTAACCCTAGCCCTAATGGAAAAATGGAAATAAATACATTTTTTTAATTTTTCCCTAACTAAGGGGGTGATGAAGGGGGGTTTGATTTACTTTTATAGCGGGTTTTTTAGCGGATTTTTATGTGTTGGCAGCCGTCACACACTGAAAGACGCTTTTTACTGCAAAAAATATTTTTTGCGTTACCACATTTTGAGAGCAATAATTTTTCCATATTTTGGTTCACAGAGTCATGTGAGGTCTTGTTTTTTGCGGGACGAGTTGACGTTTTTATTGGTAACATTTTCGGGCACGTTACATTTTTTGATCGCTTTTTATTCCGATTTTTGTGAGGCAGAATGACCAAAAACCAGCTATTCATGAATTTCTTTTGGGGGAGGCGTTTATACCGTTCCGCGTTTGGTAAAATTGATAAATCAGTTTTATTCTTCGGGTCAGTACGATTACAGCGACACCTCATTTATATCATTTTTTTATGTTTTGACGCTTTTATACGATAAAAACTATTTTATAGAAAAAATAATTATTTTTGCATCGCTTTATTCTCAGGACTATAACTTTTTTTTTTTTGCTGATGATGCTGTATGGCAGCTCATTTTTTGCGGGACAAGATGACGCTTTCAGCGGTATCATGGTTATTTATATCTGTCTTTTTGATCGCGTGTTATTCCACTTTTTGTTCGGCAGTATGATAATAAAGCATTGTTTTTTGCCTCACTTTTTTTTTTCTTACGGTGTTTACTGAAGGGGTTAACTAGTGGGCCAGTTTTATAGGTCGGGCCGTTACGGACGCGGCGATACTAAATATGTGTACTTTTATTGTTTTTTTTTTATTTAAAGAAATGTATTTAGGGGAATAATATTTTTTTTTTTTTTTCATTATTTAGGAAAAAATTTTTTTTACACATTTTGAAATTTTTTTTTTAAACTTTTTTACATTGTCCCAGGGGGGACATCACAGATCGGTGATCTGACAGTTTGCACAGCACTCTGTCAGATCACCGATCTGAGAGCAGTGCAGGATGCTTCAAAGTGCCTGCTCTGAGCAGGCTCTGTGAAGCCACCTCCCTCCCTGCAGGACCCGGATCCGTGGCCATCTTGGATCCGGGCCTGGAACAAGCAGGGAGGAAGGTAAGACCCTCGCAGCAATGTTTCATGTTTGATCGCGGTGTGCCGGGGGTTAATGTGCCGGGAGCGGTCCGTGACCGCTCCTGGCACATAGTGCCGGATGTCAGCTGCGATAGGCAGCTGACACCCGGCCGCGATCGGCCGCGCTCCCCCCGTGAGCGCCGCCGATCGCGCTGGACGTACTATCCCGTCGGTGGTCATAGGGGCCCACCCCACCTCGACGGGATAGTACGTCCGATGTCAGAAAGGGGTTAAGGATGGAAGCACTCCGATTAGGAAAATAGAACACTCTCACAGAGAACTGTGTCTTCAAGAAATTAATCTATATATATAATTGTCTAACGGGTACTTCCGTCTTTCTGTCGGCAACTTCCGTCACGAAAACCCGCGTCACTGATTGGTCTCACCAGCTGCCTGTCGTGGCTGCCGCGACCAATCAGCGATGGGCACAGTCCGATTAGTCCCTCCCTACTCCTCTGCAGTCAGTGCCCGGCACCCTCTCCATACTCCCCACAGTCAGTGCCCGGCGCCCGCATACTCCCCTCCACTCACCGCTCACACAGGGTTAATGCCAGCAGTAACGTACTGCGCTATGCTGTGGGTAACGTTACCGCTGCCATTAACCCTGTGTGTCCCCAACTTTTAACTATTGATGCTGTCTATGCAGCGTCAATAGTAAAAAGATCTAATGTTAACCCTTGTCAGGCTGCATAATTTTACAACCTTAACAGGCTGCATAGGTACAATTGTACCTTCACATATACCTCCACTGTGGGAAGACTTTACTTGGTTTCAGAAACTAAAGTTCATTCAGCTACAAATGTTATGCTGATATCTATTGTTCAGTGTTGTTACTGGTCACTTATGTTGCTGTCAATTAAGTTAATTCAAACTGGGAGTGGCTTCTACTTGTCTTCCTGCCTCCCTCTTCTCATTAGCCATTTTGCTTTTCATCTCATTGCTGTGAGCACACATTTCTAGGCTTGTGAAGTCTTCAATTTCTTGGAAACGAAGGTAGGAAAGTCTCACAGCATCTAACAGCCAGTTATACCTTTATTCTCATTATGTGGGGACAGAACAGTCAAATTGTCTTTCAGCCTGGACTTGGCTTACATATATTTTGTATGAAACTTATCACTATAGGTATAATTTTTATACGAAAAATGGATAATAATTAGTATCTACATATTGTTTTACGATGTTTTATTTATATTCAGCACAAAATACGAAGCCAAAATTCATCTAGCAAGTCATCATGAGTGATAGTAATGCTGGATCTAGTTTCCGCCATAATCCAAGAAAACGTGTTTGCAGGTTAGTATAATTTTGTGAAAAGCCAATAATGTAGTATTTCGGAAAATTATTTATTTTACATTTTTTCATATTTACAGATTTACGTCTGACGAAATAATGCGAATGCTAGAAGAATCTGATTCTGAGCATGAGGATGAACCATATGTTCCATCTGATGATGAAAACTATGTACCACAAGTGGATGTTACTGAAGAAGATTCAGACATTGAACAAGAAATGGTCATAGAGCATGAAAATGAATACGAATCAGACGAAAGTGTTGAGGATGATTCTGTGCCTCAAAGTGCAGGCGACATTTGGACTGCTAAGGATGAAACTCAATGGTGCAGTAATCCACTGCCAAATGCACAAACAAAATCTCGTAATGTCCTACGACAAAGAGGTGGCCCTGCAGCAATCAGCAACCTATATACAGCAAAAGAGCTATTCAAGTCCATCATGACTCCCGAGATGTGTGACATCATATTACGGGAAACGAATCGAAAGGCCAAGAGAGTTTGTGATGCTTACAACAACGAACTGGTACAACGTTTTCCTGATTCTTCCAAACGGCCACCACAAAAAACATTCAAGCAATTTACTGAAACTGAACTTCATGCATTTTTGGGCATACTGATTGCTGCTGGTGTGCACAGAGCCAACAAAGAGAATCTGGAGGAAATGTGGAATGTTGCTGCTCTGCCTCTTATACGTGCAGCCATGTCTCGTGACCGCTTCAAGATGATACTCAGATTTATCAGGTTTGACAACGAAAATACACGTGCAGAACGTGTGCAAACAGATAAAGCTGCACCAATACGGGACATCTGGACAATGCTGAACAGTAATCTGGAGAGAGCCTACAAGCCATATCATTGTATCACCGTCGACGAGCAATTATTTCCATTTAGAGGTCATACTAAATTTACCCAGTATATACCTTCAAAACCAGCTAAATATGGCATAAAGATTTTCTGGGCTTGTGACTCATCAAATGCCTACCCTTTACAAGGTCAGCTCTACACTGGGAAACCAACTGATGGTCCTCGACAAGTAAACATTGGAGAACGAACAGTATTGGACCTAGTGAGCTCGTATAAAGGCTCTGGAAGAAATGTCACCACCGATAACTTCTTTACAACCATGGAACTAGCTAAGGTATTGAACTCCTGGAACATGACACTAGTTGGTACAGTGAGAAAAAACAAAAGGTTCCTACCTAACAACATGCAGCCTGCCAAAGAAAGGCCTGTATACTCGACAAATTTTGCCTACAATCATGATGCAACAGTCTGTTCATATGTACCAAAGAAGAACAAATCAGTCGTGCTTCTATCATCTATGCACATGACGGGAGAAGTTGAAGAGACACTAGCAGCCAAGCCAGAGATAATAAAATACTACAACATAACAAAAGGTGGCGTTGATGTTATGGATAAAATGTTGGGAGAGTACACTGTGAAACGACGAACATCACGTTGGACTTTGGCATTTTTCTACAATATGATTGATGTCAGTGGGTTAGCATCCTACATCATCTACAGAGAACACAATCCAAGCTTCAGGGCAAAGGATCAACGAAGAAAGTTCCTGAAAGATCTCGCAAATCAGCTGTGTATGATTGCAATTGAAGATCGTAGTACAAACAAAATGATAATGAGAAACCATTTTCTTCGAGGTGCAGTAGAAATGGTGCTTGGACGATGCATTGTGGTAGCATCGCAGCCAGCAGCTGGCCCCAAAATACCTCATGGTAGTCGTGGACCCTCCCCTGTTGTTGGTAGTTGCTATGTCTGCAGAGACCTGAGGCGAAAACAACGCAAGACTAGAAAGTCTTGTGTGGTTTGTGTGAAACCCATTTGCGATGAACACTCTGTAGCAAAGCCAACATGCATTACTTGCAAAGAAAATCAATAAAAAAAAGTTTCTTACATTTTCTTTTATAATGTAAATGAACAGTTTTTTACTTGTTTATAATAGTTAAATAGCATTATCATTAAAAAAAAATTTATGCTTTTTCCCTTGCATTATCTTCATTCAAAATATATGAGGTACATTTGTACCTATGCAGCTTGTTATGGATGCAAAAAGATCTCGACCCCTTATCTCGGAAGCGGGTGGAGATATTTTATTGAAATTTGGCCAATATATTCTGGACCAAAAATGTAGAGATGTCACGAAATTTCAGCCCTCTACGTCTTTTCAAAAAAAAGTTATTGCAATTTTAAAACGGAATAGTTACAATTGTACCTATTCAGCCGGATAAGGGTTAAAAATAATTAAAAAAAAAAAACAAAAACCTGCTATGCTCACCCTCCGTAGTCCGCCATCTTCCGTTACCAGAGATGCTTTGCGAAATTACCCAGAAGACTTAGTGGTCTCGCGAGACCGCTAAGTCATCTGGGTAATTTCGCAATGCATCCTGCATAGGGACAGCTTTGCTGGATCCCAGGGGGTGAGTATATAACTATTTTTTGTTTTAATTATCTTTTTTAAACATGTGCCCACACTGCTATATACTACGTGGGCTGCGTTATATACAGCGTGGCTGCTATATACTACATGGACAGTGTTATATACTACGTGGGCTGCGTTATATACCGCGTGGGCTGCGTTATATACCGCATGGCTGCTATATACTATGTGGCCAGTGTTATATACTACGTGGGCAGTATTATATACCGCATGGGCAATGTCATATACCGCATGGGCTGCGTTATATACCGCGTGGCTGCTATATACTACGTGGCCAGTGTTAGATACTATGTAGGCTGTGTTATGTACTGCGTGGCCTGTGCTATATATTACATGGCCACTGTTATATACTGCATGGCATTTGTTGTATACTACGTCGCCTGTGTTATATACTGCGTGGCTGCTATATACTGCGTGGGCTGTGTTATATACTGTTTGGGCTGTGTAATATACTGCGTGGCCAATGTTATACAGTGGGGCAAAAAAGTATAGTCAGTCAGCAATAGTGCAAGTTCCACCACTTAAAAAGATGAGAGGCGTCTGTAATTTACATCATAGGTAGACCTCAACTATGGGAGACAAACTGAGAAAAAAAAATCCAGAAAATCACATTGTCTGTTTTTTTAACAATTTATTTGCATATTATGGTGGAAAATAAGTATTTGGTCAGAAACAAACAATCAAGATTTCTGGCTCTCACAGACCTGTAACTTCTTCTTTAAGAGTCTCCTCTTTCCTCCACTCATTACCTGTAGTAATGGCACCTGTTTAAACTTGTTATCAGTATAAAAAGACACCTGTGCACACCCTCAAACAGTCTGACTCCAAACTCCACTATGGTGAAGACCAAAGAGCTGTCAAAGGACACCAGAAACAAAATTGTAGCCCTGCACCAGGCTGGGAAGACTGAATCTGCAATAGCCAACCAGCTTGGAGTGAAGAAATCAACAGTGGGAGCAATAATTAGAAAATGGAAGACATACAAGACCACTGATAATCTCCCTCGATCTGGGGCTCCACGCAAAATCCCACCCCGTGGGGTCAGAATGATCACAAGAATGGTGAGCAAAAATACCAGAACCACGCGGGGGGACCTAGTGAATGAACTGCAGAGAGCTGGGACCAATGTAACAAGGCCTACCATAAGTAACACACTACGCCACCATGGACTCAGATCCTGCAGTGCCAGACGTGTCCCACTGCTTAAGCCAGTACATGTCCGGGCCCGTCTGAAGTTTGCTAGAGAGCATTTGGATGATCCAGAGGAGTTTTGGGAGAATGTCCTATGGTCTGATGAAACCAAACTGGAACTGTTTGGTAGAAACACAACTTGTCGTGTTTGGAGGAAAAAGAATACTGAGTTGCATCCATCAAACACCATACCTACTGTAAGGCATGGTGGTGGAAACATCATGCTTTGGGGCTGTTTCTCTGCAAAGGGGCCAGGACGACTGATTCGGGTACATGAAAGAATGAATGGGGCCATGTATCGTGAGATTTTGAGTGCAAACCTCCTTCCATCAGCAAGGCCATTGAAGATGAAACGTGGCTGGGTCTTTCAACATGACAATGATCCAAAGCACACCGCCAGGGCAACGAAGGAGTGGTTTCGTAAGAAGCATTTCAAGGTCCTGGAGTGGCCTAGCCAGTCTCCAGATCTCAACCTTATAGAAAACCTTTGGAGGGAGTTGAAAGTCCGTGTTGCCAAGCGAAAAGCCAAAAACATCACTGCTCTAGAGGAGATCTGCATGGAGGAAAGGGCCAACATACCAATAACAGTGTGTGGCAACCTTGTGAAGACTTACAGAAAACGTTTGACCTCTGTCATTGCCAACAAAGGATATATTACAAAGTATTGAGATGAAATTTTGTTTCTGACCAAATACTTATTTTCCACCATAATATGCAAATAAATTGTTAAAAAAACAGACAATGTGATTTTCTGGATTTTTTTTTCTCAGTTTGTCTCCCATAGTTGAGGTCTACCTATGATGTAAATTACAGACGCCTCTCATCTTTTTAAGTGGTGGAACTTGCACTATTGCTGACTGACTAAATACTTTTTTGCCCCACTGTATATTGCATGGCCTGTATTAACGCATCGGGTATTCTACAATATGTATGTATATAGCAGCCACATAGTATATAGCACAGGCCACGTAGTATTTGTCTTCTATATACTACATGGCTCCTATATATTACGAGGCCTGTGCTATATACTATGTGGCTGCTATACAGGTCCTTCTCAAAAAATTAGCATATAGTGTTAAATTTCATTATTTACCATAATGTAATGATTACAATTAAACTTTCATATATTATAGATTCATTATCCACCAACTGAAATTTGTCAGGTCTTTTATTGTTTTAATACTGATGATTTTGGCATACAACTCCTGATAACCCAAAAAACCTGTCTCAATAAATTAGCATATTTCACCCATCCAATCACATAAAAGTGTTTTTTAATAACAAACAAAAAACCAACAAATAATAATGTTCAGTTATGCACTCAATACTTGGTCGGGAATCCTTTGGCAGAAATGACTGCTTCAATGCGGCGTGGCATGGAGGCAATCAGCCTGTGACACTGCTGAGATGTTATGGAGGCCCAGGATGCTTCAATAGCGGCCTTAAGCTCATCCAGAGTGTTGGGTCTTGCGTCTCTCAACTTTCTCTTCACAATATCCCACAGATTCTCTATGGGGTTCAGGTCAGGAGAGTTGGCAGGCCAATTGAGCACAGTAATACCATGGTCAGTAAACCATTTACCAGTGGTTTTGGCACTGTGAGCAGGTGCCAGGTCGTGCTGAAAAATGAAATCTTCATCTCCATAAAGCATTTCAGCCGATGGAAGCATGAAGTGCTCCAAAATCTCCTGATAGCTAGCTGCATTGACCCTGCCCTTGATGAAACACTGGACCAACACCAGCAGCTGACATGGCACCCCACACCATCACTGACTGTGGGTACTTGACACTGGACTTCAGGCATTTTGGCATTTCCTTCTCCCCAGTCTTCCTCCAGACTCTGGCACCTTGATTTCCGAATGACATGCAAAATTTGCTTTCATCAGAAAAAAGTACTTGGGACCACTTAGCAACAGTCCAGTGCTGCTTCTCTGTAGCCCAGGTCAGGCGCCTCTGCCGCTGTTTATGGTTCAAAAGTGGCTTTACCTGGGGAATGCGGCACCTGTAGCCCATTTCCTGCACACGCCTGTGCACGGTGGCTCTGGATGTTTCCACACCAGACTCAGTCCACTGCTTCCTCAGGTTCCCCAAGGTCTGGAATCGGTCCTTCTCCACAATCTTCCTCAGGGTCCGGTCTCCTCTTCTCGTTGTACAGCGTTTTCTGCCACATTGTTTCCTTCCAACAGACTTACCATTGAGGTGCCTTGATACAGCACTCTGGGAACAGCCTATTTGTTGAGAAATTTCTTTCTGGGTCTTACCCTCTTGCTTGAGGGTGTCAATGATGGCCTTCTTGACATCTGTCAGGTCGCTAGTCTTACGCATGATGGGGGTTTTGAGTAATGAACCAGGCAGGGAGTTTATAAAAGCCTCAGGTATCTTTTGCATGTGTTTAGAGTTAATTAGTTGATTCAGAAGATTAGGGTAATAGGTCGTTTAGAGAACCTTTTCTTGATATGCTAATTTATTGAGACAGGTTTTTTGGGTTATCAGGAGTTGTATGCCAAAATCATCAGTATTAAAACAATAAAAGACCTGACAAATTTCAGTTGGTGGATAATGAATCTATAATATATGAAAGTTTAATTGTAATCATTACATTATGGTAAATAATGAAATTTAACACTATATGCTAATTTTTTGAGAAGGACCTGTATACATATACATATTCTAGAATACCCGATGCATTAGAATAGGGCCACCATCTAGTAATGACATAAACTCATACTCTGATTTTCATTAGATCAAGGTTACACACACAAACCTCTCCTTGGTGAGCTCATATGAGAGATGGTGGTGGGATGTGCTAGGTCTATTAGCAGATTATGAGATCCCCAACTTTCAGGAGGTCCCAGTCGGGATATATCATCATGTTTCCTATCATGATTTTACCTTACCATCTGTCTGATATTAATTTGGAGGCGTTAGAATGGCCTTACGGTGATGTGAGTGAATGCACTATTATTTACCTGGTCACTGCAGGAGGTCCTACTTCACTGGAGGTTGAAGTGTCATTTCTCTCTCACTTCCCAAGTTTTAATTAGTTTCTCACTTCTCCAGTTCTAATTAATCCCATATGTTCAATGTGAGGGTCATATGACCCCTCTCTGGAGATGTCTTTATGGATTTTAAAGTGTTAATAGTTTTTTTCCTAATTAACAAAATGCAAAGTGAATGAACAAAAGAGAAATTAAATCAATATTTGATCTGATCACTCTTTGCATTCAAAACCACATCAACTCTTTTTGGTATACAGTTTTTGAAGGAACTCAGCAGGGAGGTTATTCCAAACATCTTGGAGAACAAACCACAGATCTTCTGTGGATGTAGGCTTGCACAGTTACATCTGACTCTTCATGCAGTGCCAGACAGACATGATTTTGACATCAGGGCACTAAAACTAGATCTTTATGACATTAGCTACATTTTTAGGGTTGTTATCCTATTGCAGAATAAATGTGAAGCAATATGCCTCCGTGATGATACAGGTGCTTCTCACAAAATTAGACTATCATCAAAAAGTTAATTTATTTCAGTCCTTCAATACAAAAAGTGAAACTCATATACTGTATTATATAGAGTCATTACAGAGTGATCTATTTCAAGTGTTTATTTCTGCTAATGTTGATGATTATGGCTTACAGCCAATGAAAGCCCAAAAGTCATTATCTCAGTAAATTAGAAAACTTTATAACACCAGCTTGTAAAATGATTTTTAAATCTGAAATGTTGGCCTATTGAAATGTACAGTGGGTACAGAAAGTAGACCGATTTATTTCATTGCAGCCATTTGGTTAAAAAAAGTTTATTTTTTTCACATTAATGTACTCTCTGCACCCCATCTTGACTTAAAAAAAACAGAAATGTAGAAATTTTTGCAAATTCATTAAAAACGAAAAACTGAAATATCACATGGTCATAAGTATTCAGACTGTTTGCTCAGACACTCATATTTAAGTCACATGTTGTCCATTTCCCTGTGATCCTCATTTCTCTTTAATAGCAGACATGCTGTTAGCCGCAGCAGTTGGCTTCCTGCAGCTGTTGGGCGTTCGCGTGTGCTCGCTACTTAAGGGAATGAATATTCAGTGCTCTCCACTCCCATAGGCGTGGAATGCAGTGAATATTCATTCCCTTTAGTAGCGGGCACACTTGAACGCCCTGCAGCTGCAGGAAGCCAGTGGCTGGGGCTGACAATGTGCCTGGTATTAAAGAGCAATGACTATTCACTGCGCTCCATGCACATAGTCCCTGCGTGGGAGCAGTGAGTATTCTGGCAGCTGTCCTTGACTTGTAAGCAGCACATGACATCACGGCCATACGCTGCTTACAAGCATAAATCAGCGTCTAGCATCGGAACAAGACGTTGCGAGGGAGCGCAGGAAGTTAAGTATAATGGTTTATGTTTTTTTTAATGTTTTTCTGATAGAAGCCATGGGCAGCATGGTGGCTCAGTGGTTAGCACTGCAGCCTTGCAGCGCTGGAGTCCTGAGTTCAAATCCCACCGAGGACAACATCTGCAAGGAGTTTGTATGTTCTCTCTTTGTTTGCATGGATTTCCTCCAGGTGCTCCGGTTTCCTCTCAAATTCCAAAGACATACTGATAGGGAATTTAGATTGTGAGCCCAATCAGTGGGACAGTGATGATAACAATGATGATGACAATGATGGAATAATAAAGATTATTATTATTGTTACCAGGATAAGGATGGGGCCATGCATACCAGGATGGAGATGGGGCTCTGCATACCAGTATGGAGATGAGAGCCCTGCATACCAGGATGGAGATGGGGGCCATGCATACCAGGATAGGGATGAGGGGGCCATGCATACCAGGATGGGGATGAGGGGGCCATGCATACCAGGATAGGGATGAGGCCATGCATACCAGGATAGGGTTGAGGAGGCCATGCATACCAGGATAGGGATGAGGCCATGCATACCAGGATAGGGTTGAAAAGGCCATGCATACCAGGATAGGGATGAGGGGGCCATGTATACCATGATAAAGATGAGGGGGCCATGCATACCAGGATAGGGATGAGGGGGCTATGCATAACAGAATTGGAATGAGGGAACCATATATAACAGGATAGGGGATATTAGTACAGAATTGAACACATTTTTTGCTTAATTTTTTTTAATTTCCTCCTTTAAAACCTAGGTACGTCTTATGGACTGGTACGTCTTATAGTTAAAAAAATACGGTATATCCCTTCCTTTTGATTCTCTGACCTGTCGCCCTGTAGATCCTCTCTTTTGTTCACATTTGCTGACTTTCATTTGCAATTAAAGTGGTATAAATTTGGAATTATAGGTCTATGCTGTCCAAGGTCTATGTTGGCAGTTCCTTCAAGTGCAGCTTGCTAAGTGCACGGATTGAACAGAAGATATTACAGTCAAATACTAAAGGCACCTTCCTTTTCATTCTCCCCGATTATTTTTTCACTATATTTTCATATACAGTTTTGGCTCCACTAATCCAACCCCCCCTTTGCTATCCCCAAACCCCCATCATCCATCAAACAAATGTTTATCTCTCCTTCCCCCTTATCTCCTAGCCTGACCATCTGCTGACATGCTGCTAAAACCTCAGGTCTCTCCTTTTAAAACCAAAAACAAACCATGCACTCTCCTTCCCACACCCTCTCTCCATCTCTTCGCTTCTCCTCACTGGTGGTGATACATCTCTCAATCCTTGACCTCCACGGCCAATATACTCTATTATTTCTCCTTCCTATCACTCCCCAGCTACTGGAAACGACCACAACCTCTCCAACCTAAAACACATTCCCTTGACCCATGCTCCTCCACTCCTTCTTTCTGGAGCACAATGAAATGCCCGTTCCATCTGCAATAAGCTTTATGTCATGCACAGTCTCTTAACTTCTTGAAATCCATCCTTAAAAGGCCCAGCTACTGCCTTTATTAACTACTTCTCCACCTGGCCTCTTCACTTTTTCTCTTCTGAGATTACCACCATCATTATGGGTGACTTCAACATCCTGAATGACATCCCCGAAGTTGGCAGTCTCCAAACTCTTGTCACTTGCTTCATCTTTTGGTCTTGCCTCGCCCCTCCATATCCACCCACACAGAAAAACATACACTAGGCCTCATCTTCACCAGTCTCTGTTCTCAATGTAACCTCATTTCTCCCCCTATCTTACCACCATCTACTCATTATATGATCCCTGTCTTCTTTGCCTGCCCTCCAAGTTCAGTAGCTAGCACATCCCCGCAGAAACCTTTCACACCTTGACACTCATACACTTCTAGCACTGTTCACCATATACTCACTTCATTGGACAGCCATAATGTTCTACATTGCTACAGAAGCATCATTGACTCGGTAACCCCTCTTGTGCATAGCAAAGGGTGACATGTCAATGGATGACCCTGGCACACCAACCTCACAAAAAAACTTTGGCAAGTGTCCAGGGTTGGGGAGCGGTGCTGGAAGAAAACACACTCACAGGAAGATTTCATCTCATTCAAACAAGCAATTCTCACATTCAAATGAGCCCTCACCTCTGCCAAACAGGATTATGTCACAAACAGTTATTCATCACTTTAACTCCCTGTAAGACTCATGCTGGTGTGGTAGATGGAGGCAGGTATATCTCGCCCAGGTGTTTGTCCTATGTGAATTAGGCCACTCAGTATCTTCAGGGTGCTAATGGGTTAATGATTGCAGGAATAAAAGATGACCAGCTGGGTGTTTCCAGTGTCTGCCTGGGGCACACAGATTGCCTGCCTGTGTGAGACAAACGTGAGTGAAGAGCTCTGCTCAAGATCTGTATGATGTTAGCTGGGTGGGAGAAGCCCCCCCAGTTGTTGAGATAGCAACGTATTTGTTTAGTTAGTGCCGGACAGGCTAGGGTTTATTTTTATGTTTTGTTTTTTGTGTTGCTTTCACGTTAATAAATCTGACCTGAGGTCAGCCTGCTCAGAAACCTGCTGTACGCCTCAGATTCAATGCACAAACCACGTGTCCTTTGACCCCAGCAAAGGCGATCCCAGAGTGTTTTGTCACATTGTGGTGGAGAACGCGGGCATACCGTGGCACAGGCGACAGCATGGAAGACGTGGTGAAAGCCTTAGTACAGTCCACTGCCGTACAGCAGCAGGCCACTGCCGCACAGCACGAAGCTAATCGCTTGATGGCCGCACAGCTGAAGGAGTTACTGGACATGACGGTTGCAGACCGCCAACTTCTCCAACAGGTGGCGCAGCGCCTGGTGAGCATGCCTGACGCTGACCCGGAAGCAGAGTCCAGAAGGATCCATGTGAGTCGATACTGGCAAAAGCTGACTGCAGAAGATGACGTCGAGGCATATCTGACAACTTTTGAGCGGACGGCATTGAGAGAGAAGTGGCCGAAGGCACGATGGGCCGATTTGATTGCCCCGTTTCTCTCCGGCGAGGCCCAAAAAGCTTACCATGATTTGGACCCGGAGGTCGCTCAGGACTTTGAGAAGCTGAAAGCTGAGATCCTGGCCCGGCTGGGTGTGACGACGGCTGTCCGTGCACAGAGGGTACATCAGTGGACATACCAGCAAGATAAACCAGCGCGGTCTCAGATGTTCGACCTGATCTACTTGACAAAGAAATGGCTGCAACCCGAGGTACTGACAATACCCGAAATAATCCAGCGGGTTGTCCTGGACAAGTACCTGAGAGTACTACCCCCAGCGCTGAAAAGGTGGGTAAGCCAAGGAAATCCCACGACAGCGGATCAACTTGTGGAGTTGGTCGAGCGTTATTCCGTGGCAGAAGGACTTCCCGACGACACCGCCAAACCCCGGACTGTGCCTCCTCCTCGTGGAACCGGTAAGACTGTTCCAGGGACCACGGGTGAAGGAAAATCGCTTAAAACTGTGGGGGAGGAGTCCGGGACTGCTCGCACTCCGAGACCAAGAGTATTGGACGGTGGTCTCAGTAGGGGACCTGTTAGGTGTTTCCGCTGCCATGAGAAGGGTCATGTTTCTGCGAACTGTCCTGTTACCGCTGAACCCATGCAGTGCGACGTTATAGACTCTAGAAAACGCATGTCTTTGGTTACACAGCTAGTGAGTGTGAATGCGGGTCAAAATGATACAGTGAAACACATGTGTGAATTATCTGTTGATGGGAAAAATGTTGTGGCATTACTAGACTCTGGAAGTGTGGTGACTCTGGTGAAAGCTAGTCTGGTGGCACTTCCGTCTGGTCCGTCTGACAAGTTTTCTGTGACGTGTGTGCATGGTGACACCCGCTCGTACTTAACAGCGGTCATATGGATTTCTACTCCCTATGGGTCAGTGCAGCACAAAGTGGGACTCGTTCCCGCATTGTTACATGATGTAATCCTGGGCAGGGATTTTCCCTATTTCTGGCAGTTGTGGGAGAATCAGTTACTCCTTCACGGTAGCTGTACCCGTGAATCTTCTCCCATGCCATCTGGAGGTCCCGAGTCCCTAGAGGAGACCCCACAGGAAGATGTTGCTGGGGAGGTTAGTGAATCTAACCTTCAGTACCCCTTCTCCGTCATGGCGGGGGAAACAGAGGAAACTGAGGAACCTCAGCGAGAGGCGGAGGCAGACAGCCATCCGGCACCCTGCCTGCCAGATTTGGGAGTCCAGGTGGATGACTTCCACAGCGAGCAAATGAAAGATCCTACCCTGACTCCGGCTAGGAAAAATGTAAAAATGATAGATGGGGTACCCGTAGAACCTGACACTAGGCTAGCGTACCCGTATATGGTTCTTGAAAATGATTTGCTCTACCAGGTAGAAAAAAAAGGGGAACACACAGTGCAACGGTTAGTGGTACCCAAACCTTATCGGCGGAAGGTACTGGATTTGGCCCACGGACATATAATGGGGGGACATCTGGGGGTACAGAAAACCACAGAAAGGATATTGCATTGTTTTGTGTGGCCTGGAATACATTGTGATGTGCGTAACTATTGTGAGTCCTGTCCAGAGTGCCAAATCGCGGCCCCTAAATCTCAGTTCCGTAGCCCTTTGGTACCCCTTCCTATCATCGGGGTCCCTTTTGAGAGAATTGGGATGGATTTGGTTGGGCCCCTTCCCCGATCCGCACGTGGGCACCAACATATCCTCGTCATCGTGGACTATGCCACTCGTTACCCGGAAGCCGTCCCTTTGCGTAACACAGCTACCAAGACGATCGCCAAGGAATTGGTACAAGTGTTTAGTCGGGTGGGAATTCCAAAACAGATACTCACCGACCAGGGGACTCCCTTTATGTCGAGGGTAATGAAGGAGCTCTGCAGGCTCTTACAAATAGACCCGTTGCGTACGTCTGTCTATCACCCTCAAACAGATGGCCTGGTTGAGCGCTTCAACAAAACCTTAAAACAGATGCTCCGGAAGGCGATAGACAAAGATGGGAAGAACTGGGATTACTTGTTACCCTATTTGCTGTTTGCCATTAGGGAAGTTCCCCAGTCTTCCACAGGATTTTCGCCTTTTGAACTGTTGTACGCCCGTCGTTCCCGGGGACTGCTGGACGTCGCAAAAGAAACCTGGGAAGGTCAAGTCATTCCCTTTAAAACGGTGATCGACCATGTAACACAAATGCAGGATCGTATTGCCGCTGTCATGCCCATTGTTAGGGACCATATGTTACAGGCCCAGGGAGCCCAGAGGCAAAGTTATGATAGAGGCGCTAAGGTCCGTACATTTGCACCCGGCGATAGGGTGTTGGTCCTAATCCCTACGGTGGATAGTAAATTCCTGGCGAAATGGCAGGGCCCATTTGAGGTCCGAGAAAGAGTTGGTGAAGTGAACTATAAAGTGTACCAGCCGGGTAAGAGAAAACCGGAACAGATTTATCATGTGAATCTGATAAAATCCTGGAAAGACCGCTCTGCCCTAACGGCGGATCTGCCCCGTCCGGTTTGTTCACCTACTGTACCAGAGGTGCAGGTTGCTGAGACTCTCTCAGAACGACAAAAATCTGAGGTTAAGCAATTTTTGTTACAGAACCGACAGTTTTTCTCCGAAAAACCTGGCCGGACGAAGTTGGTGAAACATGAGATTGTCACAGAGCCTGGCGTCACTGTTCATGTGAAGCCCTACCGGATTCCGGAAGCCCGCCGTGAAGCCGTCTCCCGGGAAGTGATGGCAATGTTGGACTTAGGAGTCATTGAGGAGTCACACAGCGCCTGGTCCAGTCCAATTGTGTTGATACCTAAACCGGATGGCTCCATCCGGTTTTGTAATGACTTTAGGAAACTGAATGCAGTTTCTAAATTTGATGCGTACCCTATGCCCCGGGTCGATGAGTTGATCGACCGGCTTGGTAAAGCCCGATACATTACGACCCTGGATTTAACAAAGGGGTACTGGCAGATTCCTCTGGCCGAGGCGGCCAGAGAGAAGACGGCATTTGCTTCACCGGAAGGTCTGTTCCAGTATGTCTATATGCCGTTTGGACTTCACGGAGCTCCCGCAACGTTCCAGAGATTGATGGATCGAGTCTTGAGGCCTCACAGACAGTACGCTTCTGCCTACCTGGATGACATCGTAATTTACAGCATGGACTGGGAAACTCATCTCCAGAAGGTACAAGCCGTGATTGATGACCTGCGAGATGCAGGTTTAACGGCAAACCCCAAGAAATGCCACATCGGGCTTGAAGAAGCCCGATACTTGGGCTACGTGATTGGCCAAGGAGTGGTTAAACCCCAGATCGACAAAATACAGGCAATTCAGGGCTGGCCACAACCAGTGAACAAGAAACAAGTGCAGGCTTTCCTGGGGATTGCCGGCTATTATCGCCGGTTCATACCCAATTTTGCAGCCATGGCTACTCCCTTGACGGATCTTACCAAGGGGAAGGGTTCCGTCATGGTAAAATGGACCTCAGCTGCTGAAGAGGCCTTCCACAGCCTGAAACGGGCTTTGTGCTCTCAGCCCGTACTAGTGACTCCTGATTTCAGCAGCGAGTTTGTGGTACAAACTGATGCCTCTGATACTGGTGTCGGAGCTGTACTTTCCCAGGTGAGGGACGGAGTCGAACACCCGGTCCTCTATCTCAGTCGGAAACTGAATGTACATGAGCAGAGGTATGCCGTGGTTGAAAAAGAGTGCCTAGCCATTAAATGGGCTCTCGACTCCCTCAAGTATTACCTGGCTGGTAGGAAGTTTAGGCTGGTCACAGACCATGCTCCTCTCAAGTGGATGCACCTCCACAAGGACCGTAATAGTCGGGTAACCAGGTGGTTCCTTGCCCTGCAGGCTTACTCTTTTACGGTGGAGCACCGACCTGGGGTGCAGATGGGGAACGCCGATGCCCTATCCCGAGTTCACTGTTTCAAAAGTGTTCTTGCTCGACCGGAGTGGTCTGAGCAAGGGGAGGGGATATGTAAGACTCATGCTGGTGTGGTAGATGGAGGCAGGTATATCTCGCCCAGGTGTTTGTCCTATGTGAATTAGGCCACTCAGTATCTTCAGGGTGCTAATGGGTTAATGATTGCAGGAATAAAAGATGACCAGCTGGGTGTTTCCAGTGTCTGCCTGGGGCACACAGATTGCCTGCCTGTGTGAGACAAACGTGAGTGAAGAGCTCTGCTCAAGATCTGTATGATGTTAGCTGGGTGGGAGAAGCCCCCCCAGTTGTTGAGATAGCAACGTATTTGTTTAGTTAGTGCCGGACAGGCTAGGGTTTATTTTTATGTTTTGTTTTTTGTGTTGCTTTCACGTTAATAAATCTGACCTGAGGTCAGCCTGCTCAGAAACCTGCTGTACGCCTCAGATTCAATGCACAAACCACGTGTCCTTTGACCCCAGCAAAGGCGATCCCAGAGTGTTTTGTCACATCCCCTATCCATCCACTGTTGCCCCCCCCCGTCGCTTCCCTAATTTCTGCAGAAGACTTTGACGTACATTTCAAAAATGAGATAAATCAAATCAGACCAGACTTCACTTTTCAATCATCACAACTTTCAAATAATAGACCAATGCCCTTCCCCATAACTTTCCTTCACACCATACCTGCAGCAAAGCTTACTCATCCTCTCTCCTATTCACACCTCACTACTTGTTCACTTGAACCTATCTCATCCCAATTCCTCCCCAAACATAACTACCCTGCTTATCCCAGCCCTAACCATCTCTCCAATCTCTCATTTACCTCTGGTATTTTCCCTTCCACTTTCAATCATGAAACAATCACACCTATCCTGAAGAAACCATCCCTCGCCCCACATCGCTACTCCCATTCGCCTACTCATTCCTTTAAGAACATGCCACATTTAACTTTCCTCCCACCTCTCATCCAACTCACTTTTCAACAACCTTCAATAAGGCTTCCGTCCTGACCACTCCACTGAAAGTGCCCTAAACTAAAATTACTAATGATTTACTTACCTCCAAATCTAACAGATTAGATTCTCTACTCCTGCTTCTTGACCTGCTCTCGCATTCGACAACTTCTGTTGTGAATTCTGTTGTCGGGCTCCCTCCTGTGGTCATGAATGGTACTTCGGCTGGTTCTGTCCATGGACTTCCTCTGGTGGGTGTTTCTGAGTTTCCTTCCACAGGTGACGAGGTTAATTCGTTAGCTGCTGCTCTATTTAACTCCACTTAGATCTTTGCTCCATGCCACCTGTCAATGTTCCAGTATTGGTCTAGTTCACTCCTGGATCGTTCTTGTGACCTGTCTTCCCAGCAGAAGCTAAGTTCCAGCTTGTATTTCTTTGATTTGCTATTTTTCTGTCCAGCTTGCTATTTTTATTGTTGTCTTGCTTGCTGGAAGCTCTGGGACGCAGAGGGAGCGCCTCCGCAGCGTGAGTCGGTGCTGAGGGTCTTTTTGCGCCCTCTGCGTGGTCTTTTTGTAGGTTTTTGTGCTGACCGCAAAGTAACCTTTCCTATCCTCGGTCTGTTCAGTAAGTCGGGCCTCACTTTGCTAAATCTATTTCATCTCTGTGTTTGTATTTTCATCTTTACTCACAGTCATTATATGTGGGGGGCTGCCTTTTCCTTTGGGGAATTTCTCTGAGGCAAGGTAGGCTTTATTTTTCTATCTTCAGGGCTAGCTAGTTCCTTAGGCTGTGCCGAGTTGCATAGGGAGCGTTAGGCACAATCCACGGCTATTTCTAGTGTGTTTGATAGGATTAGGGATTGCGGTCAGCAGAGTTCCCACGTCCCAGAGCTCGTCCTTTATTATCAGTAACTATCAGGTCATTTCGTGTGCTCTTAACCACCAGGTCCATTATTGTCCTGACCACCAGGTCATAACAGTACAGGTGGCCCAAAGTACTAATGCATCTCAATAGAGGGATAAGAGAAGTTCTGAGACCATTTTTTTTTCTTTGCAGTGTGTTTTGTCTCTCTTTTCCCCTTTACCTCTGGGTGGTTCAGGACACAGGTGTAAACATGGACATTCAAGGTCTGTCCTCTTGGATGGATAATCTCACTACAAGGGTACAAAACATTCAAGATTTTGTGGTTCAGAATCCGATGTCAGAGCCTAGGATTCCAATTCCTGATTTGTTTTTTGGTGATAGATCTAAGTTCTTGAATTTCAAAAATAATTGTACATTGTTTCTTGCCTTGAAACCTCGCTCCTCAGGTGACCCTGTTCAACAAGTAAAGATCATTATTTCTTTGTTACGTGGTGACCCTCAAGACTGGGCATTTTCCCTTGCGCCAGGAGATCCGGCATTGCGTGATGTTGATGCGTTTTTCCTGGCGCTTGGATTGCTTTATGACGAACCTAATTCAGTGGATCAGGCAGAGAAAATCTTGCTGGCTCTGTGTCAGGGTCAGGATGAAGCGGAGATATATTGTCAGAAGTTTAGAAAGTGGTCTGTGCTCACTCAGTGGAATGAATGTGCCCTGGCAGCGATCTTCAGAAAGGGTCTCTCTGAAGCCCTTAAGGATGTCATGGTGGGATTTCCCATGCCTGCTGGTCTGAATGAGTCTATGTCCTTGGCCATTCAGATCGATCGACGCTTGCGTGAGCGTAAAGCTGTGCACCATTTGGCGGTACTATCTGAGCATGGGCCTGAGCCTATGCAATGTGATAGGACTTTGACCAGAGCTGAACGGCAAGAACACAGACGTCGGAATGGGCTATGTTTTTACTGTGGTGATTCCACTCATGCTATCTCCGATTGTCCTAAGCGCACTAAGCGGTTCGCTAGGTCTACCACCATTGGTACGGTACAGTCTAAATTTCTATTGTCCGTTACTCTGATTTGCTCTTTGTCATCCTATTCTGTTATGGCATTTGTGGATTCAGGCGCTGCCCTGAATTTGATGGACTTGGAGTATGCTAGGCGCTGTGGTTTTTTCTTGGAGCCCTTGCAGTATCCTATTCCATTGAGAGGAATTGATGCTACGCCTTTGGCCAAGAATAAGCCTCAGTACTGGACCAAATTGACCATGTGCATGGCTCCTGCACATCAGGAGGATATCCGCTTTCTGGTGTTGCATAATCTGCATGATGTGGTCGTTTTGGGGTTGCCATGGCTACAGGTTCATAATCCATTATTGGACTGGAAATCTATGTCTGTGTCCAGCTGGGGTTGCCAGGGGGTACAAGGTGATGTTCCATTTTTGTCTATTTCGTCTTCCACTCCTTCTGAAGTTCCAGAGTTTTTGTCGGATTTTCGGGATGTATTTGATGAGCCCAAAGCCAGTGCCCTACCTCCTCATAGGAATTGCGATTGTGCAATTAATTTGATTCCTGGTAGTAAGTTTCCTAAGGGCCGATTGTTCAATTTATCTGTGCCAGAACACGCTGCTATGCTGAGTTATATAAAGGAATCCTTGGAGAAAGGCCATATTCGCCCGTCGTCATCACCGTTAGGAGCAGGGTTCTTTTTTGTGGCCAAGAAGGATGGTTCTTTGAGACCTTGTATTGATTACCGCCTTCTTAATAAAATTACAGTCAAATTTCAGTATCCTTTGCCGTTGCTGTCTGATTTGTTTGCTCGTATTAAAGGGGCTAGTTGGTTCACCAAGATAGATCTTCGAGGGGCGTATAATCTTGTGCGTATTAAACAAGGCAATGAATGGAAAACAGCATTTAATACGCCCGAGGGCCATTTTGAGTACCTGGTTATGCCATTCGGGCTTTCCAATGCTTCATCAGTATTTCAGTCCTTTATGCATGACATCTTCCGAGAGTACCTGGATAAATTCCTGATTGTGTATTTGGATGATATTTTGGTCTTTTCGGATGATTGGGAGTCTCATGTGAAGCAGGTCAGAATGGTGTTCCAGGTTCTTCGTGCGAATTCCTTGTTTGTGAAGGGGTCAAAGTGTCTCTTTGGAGTTCAGAAGGTTTCATTTTTGGGGTTCATTTTTTCCCCTTCTACTATCGAGATGGACCCTGTTAAAGTCCAGGCCATTTACGATTGGACTCAGCCGACATCTGTGAAGAGCCTGCAAAAGTTCCTGGGCTTTGCTAATTTTTATCGGCGCTTCATCGCTAATTTTTCTACTGTTGCTAAACCGTTGACTGATTTGACCAAGAAGGGTGCTGATGTGGTCAATTGGTCTTCTGCAGCTGTAGAGGCTTTTCAGGAGTTGAATCATCGTTTTTATTCTGCCCCTGTGTTGTGCCAGCCAGATGTTTCGCTCCCGTTTCAGGTTGAGGTTGATGCTTCTGAGATTGGAGCAGGGGCTGTTTTGTCGCAAAGAAGTTCTGATGGCTCGGTGATGAAGCCATGTGCTTTCTTTTCTAGAAAGTTTTCGCCTGCTGAGCGTAATTATGATGTTGGTAATCGTGAGTTGTTGGCCATGAAGTGGGCATTCGAGGAGTGGCGTCATTGGCTTGAAGGAGCCAAGCATCGCGTGGTGGTCTTGACAGATCACAAGAATTTGACTTATCTTCAGTCTGCCAAACGGTTGAATCCGAGACAGGCTCGATGGTCGTTATTTTTCTCCCGTTTTGATTTTGTGGTTTCGTACCTTCCGGGCTCTAAGAATGTGAAGGCTGATGCCCTGTCAAGGAGTTTTGTGCCTGACTCTCCGGGTGTTCCTGAGCCGGCGGGTATTCTCAAAGAGGGGGTAATTTTGTCTGCCATCTCCCCTGATTTGCGGCGGGTGCTGCAAAAATTTCAGGCTGATAGACCTGACCGTTGCCCAGCGGAGAAACTGTTTGTCCCTGATAGATGGACTAGTAGAGTTATCTCTGAGATTCATTGTTCAGTGTTGGCTGGGCATCCTGGAATCTTTGGTACCAGAGATTTGGTGGCTAGATCCTTTTGGTGGCCGTCTTTGTCACGGGATGTGCGTTCTTTTGTGCAGTCCTGTGGGACTTGTGCTCGGGCTAAGCCCTGCTGTTCTCGTGCCAGTGGGTTGCTTTTGCCCTTGCCGGTCCCGAAGAGGCCCTGGATGCATATTTCTATGGATTTTATTTCGAATCTCCCCGTCTCTCAAAAGATGTCGGTCATTTGGGTGGTTTGTGATCGCTTTTCTAAGATGGTCCATTTGGTACCTTTGTCTAAATTGCCTTCCTCCTCTGATTTGGTGCCATTATTTTTCCAGCATGTGGTTCGTTTACATTGTATCACGGAGAACATCGTTTCTGACAGAGGTTCTCAGTTTGTTTCGAGGTTTTGGCGATCCTTTTGTGCAAGGATGGGCATTGATTTGTCTTTTTCCTCGGCTTTCCATCCTCAGACAAATGGCTAAACCGAACGAACTAATCAAACTTTGGAAACATATCTGAGATGCTTTGTTTCTGCTGATCAGGATGATTGGGTGCCCTTTTTGCCGTTGGCTGAGTTCGCCCTTAATAATCGGGCCAGCTCGGCTACTTTGGTTTCGCCGTTTTTCTGCAATTCTGGTTTCCATCCTCGTTTCTCTTCAGGGCAGGTTGAGTCTTCGGACTGTCCTGGTGTAGATACTGTGGTGGATAGGTTGCAGCAGATTTGGACTCATGTGGTGGACAATTTGACATTGTCCCAGGAGAAGGCTCAACGTTTCGCTAACCGCTGGCGCTGTGTGGGTCCCCGACTTCGTGTTGGGGATTTGGTTTGGTTGTCGTCTCGTTATGTTCCTATGAAGGTTTCCTCTCCTAAGTTTAAACCTCGTTTCATTGGTCCGTATAGGATTTCTGAGGTTCTTAATCCTGTGTCTTTTCGTTTGACCCTTCCAGATTCTTTTTCCATCCATAACGTATTCCATAGGTCATTGTTGCGGAGATACGTGGCACCTATGGTTCCATCTGTTGATCCTCCTGCTCCGGTTTTGGTGGAGGGGGAGTTGGAGTATATTGTGGAGAAGATTTTGGATTCTCGTGTTTCAAGACGGAAACTCCAGTATCTGGTTAAGTGGAAGGTTTATGCTCAGGAAGATAATTCCTGGGTCTTTGCCTCTGATGTCCATGCTCCCGATCTTGTTCGTGCCTTTCATATGGCTCATCCTGGTCGTCCTGGGGGCTCTGGTGAGGGTTCGGTGACCCCTCCTCAAGGGGGGGGGGTACTGTTGTGAATTCTGTGGCAGAGCTCCCTCCTGTGGTCACAAGTGGTACTTCGGCTGATTCTATGAGCTTCCGTTGGTGGAGGAAAGTGGTACTGCGGCTTCTGAGTTTCCTTCCTCAGGTGATGTGGTGAAGTTGTTAGGTGCTGCTCTATTTAACTCCACCTAGTGCTTTGATCCTGGCTTCCAGTCAATGTTCTAGTATTGGACTTGCTTCCTCTTGGATCGTTCCTGTGGCCTGCTGCTCTGCATAGCTAAGTTCCGCTTTTGTTATTTTTGTTTGCTGTTTTTTCTGTCCAGCTTGCTTATTTGGTTTTTTCTTGCTTGCTGGAAGCTCTGGGACGCAGAGGGTATACCTCCGTACCGTTAGTCGGTACGGAGGGTCTTTTTGCCCCCTTTACCAAATGGACCATCTTAGAGAAGCGATCACAAACCACCCAAATGACTGACATTTTTTGAGAGACGGGAAGATCTGAAATAAAATCCATAGAGATATGTGTCCAAGGCCTCTTCGGGACCGGCAAGGGCAAAAGCAACCCACTGGCACGAGAACAGCAGGGCTTAGCCCGAGCACAAATCCCACAGGACTGCACAAAAGAACGCACATCCCGCGACAGAGATGGCCACCAAAAGGATCTAGCCACTAACTCTCTGGTACCAAAGATTCCAGGATGACCAGCCAACACCGAAAGATGAACCTCTACATTGCTACAGAAGCATCATTGACTCGGTAACCCCTCTTGTGCATAGCAAAGGGTGACATGTCAATGGATGACCCTGGCACACCAACCTCACAAAAAAACTTTGGCAAGTGTCCAGGGTTGGGGAGCGGTGCTGGAAGAAAACACACTCACAGGAAGATTTCATCTCATTCAAACAAGCAATTCTCACATTCAAATGAGCCCTCACCTCTGCCAAACAGGATTATGTCACAAACAGTTATTCATCACTTTAACTCCCTGTAAGACTCATGCTGGTGTGGTAGATGGAGGCAGGTATATCTCGCCCAGGTGTTTGTCCTATGTGAATTAGGCCACTCAGTATCTTCAGGGTGCTAATGGGTTAATGATTGCAGGAATAAAAGATGACCAGCTGGGTGTTTCCAGTGTCTGCCTGGGGCACACAGATTGCCTGCCTGTGTGAGACAAACGTGAGTGAAGAGCTCTGCTCAAGATCTGTATGATGTTAGCTGGGTGGGAGAAGCCCCCCCAGTTGTTGAGATAGCAACGTATTTGTTTAGTTAGTGCCGGACAGGCTAGGGTTTATTTTTATGTTTTGTTTTTTGTGTTGCTTTCACGTTAATAAATCTGACCTGAGGTCAGCCTGCTCAGAAACCTGCTATACGCCTCAGATTCAATGCACAAACCACGTGTCCTTTGACCCCAGCAAAGGCGATCCCAGAGTGTTTTGTCACATTGTGGTGGAGAACGCGGGCATACCGTGGCACAGGCGACAGCATGGAAGACGTGGTGAAAGCCTTAGTACAGTCCACTGCCGTACAGCAGCAGGCCACTGCCGCACAGCACGAAGCTAATCGCTTGATGGCCGCACAGCTGAAGGAGTTACTGGACATGACGGTTGCAGACCGCCAACTTCTCCAACAGGTGGCGCAGCGCCTGGTGAGCATGCCTGACGCTGACCCGGAAGCAGAGTCCAGAAGGATCCATGTGAGTCGATACTGGCAAAAGCTGACTGCAGAAGATGACGTCGAGGCATATCTGACAACTTTTGAGCGGACGGCATTGAGAGAGAAGTGGCCGAAGGCACGATGGGCCGATTTGATTGCCCCGTATCTCTCCGGCGAGGCCCAAAAAGCTTACCATGATTTGGACCCGGAGGTCGCTCAGGACTTTGAGAAGCTGAAAGCTGAGATCCTGGCCCGGCTGGGTGTGACGACGGCTGTCCGTGCACAGAGGGTACATCAGTGGACATACCAGCAAGATAAACCAGCGCGGTCTCAGATGTTCGACCTGATCTACTTGACAAAGAAATGGCTGCAACCCGAGGTACTGACAATACCCGAAATAATCCAGCGGGTTGTCCTGGACAAGTACCTGAGAGTACTACCCCCAGCGCTGAAAAGGTGGGTAAGCCAAGGAAATCCCACGACAGCGGATCAACTTGTGGAGTTGGTCGAGCGTTATTCCGTGGCAGAAGGACTTCCCGACGACACCGCCAAACCCCGGACTGTGCCTCCTCCTCGTGGAACCGGTAAGACTGTTCCAGGGACCACGGGTGAAGGAAAATCGCTTAAAACTGTGGGGGAGGAGTCCGGGACTGCTCGCACTCCGAGACCAAGAGTATTGGACGGTGGTCTCAGTAGGGGACCTGTTAGGTGTTTCCGCTGCCATGAGAAGGGTCATGTTTCTGCGAACTGTCCTGTTACCGCTGAACCCATGCAGTGCGACGTTATAGACTCTAGAAAACGCATGTCTTTGGTTACACAGCTAGTGAGTGTGAATGCGGGTCAAAATGATACAGTGAAACACCTGTGTGAATTATCTGTTGATGGGAAAAATGTTGTGGCATTACTAGACTCTGGAAGTGTGGTGACTCTGGTGAAAGCTAGTCTGGTGGCACTTCCGTCTGGTCCGTCTGACAAGTTTTCTGTGACGTGTGTGCATGGTGACACCCGCTCGTACTTAACAGCGGTCATATGGATTTCTACTCCCTATGGGTCAGTGCAGCACAAAGTGGGACTCGTTCCCGCATTGTTACATGATGTAATCCTGGGCAGGGATTTTCCCTATTTCTGGCAGTTGTGGGAGAATCAGTTACTCCTTCACGGTAGCTGTACCCGTGAATCTTCTCCCATGCCATCTGGAGGTCCCGAGTCCCTAGAGGAGACCCCACAGGAAGATGTTGCTGGGGAGGTTAGTGAATCTAACCTTCAGTACCCCTTCTCCGTCATGGCGGGGGAAACAGAGGAAACTGAGGAACCTCAGCGAGAGGCGGAGGCAGACAGCCATCCGGCACCCTGCCTGCCAGATTTGGGAGTCCAGGTGGATGACTTCCACAGCGAGCAAATGAAAGATCCTACCCTGACTCCGGCTAGGAAAAATGTAAAAATGATAGATGGGGTACCCGTAGAACCTGACACTAGGCTAGCGTACCCGTATATGGTTCTTGAAAATGATTTGCTCTACCAGGTAGAAAAAAAAGGGGAAGACACAGTGCAACGGTTAGTGGTACCCAAACCTTATCGGCGGAAGGTACTGGATTTGGCCCACGGACATATAATGGGGGGACATCTGGGGGTACAGAAAACCACAGAAAGGATATTGCATTGTTTTGTGTGGCCTGGAATACATTGTGATGTGCGTAACTATTGTGAGTCCTGTCCAGAGTGCCAAATCGCGGCCCCTAAATCTCAGTTCCGTAGCCCTTTGGTACCCCTTCCTATCATCGGGGTCCCTTTTGAGAGAATTGGGATGGATTTGGTTGGGCCCCTTCCCCGATCCGCACGTGGGCACCAACATATCCTCGTCATCGTGGACTATGCCACTCGTTACCCGGAAGCCGTCCCTTTGCGTAACACAGCTACCAAGACGATCGCCAAGGAATTGGTACAAGTGTTTAGTCGGGTGGGAATTCCAAAACAGATACTCACCGACCAGGGGACTCCCTTTATGTCGAGGGTAATGAAGGAGCTCTGCAGGCTCTTACAAATAGACCCGTTGCGTACGTCTGTCTATCACCCTCAAACAGATGGCCTGGTTGAGCGCTTCAACAAAACCTTAAAACAGATGCTCCGGAAGGCGATAGACAAAGATGGGAAGAACTGGGATTACTTGTTACCCTATTTGCTGTTTGCCATTAGGGAAGTTCCCCAGTCTTCCACAGGATTTTCGCCTTTCGAACTGTTGTACGCCCGTCGTCCCCGGGGACTGCTGGACGTCGCAAAAGAAACCTGGGAAGGTCAAGTCACTCCCTTTAAAACGGTGATCGACCATGTAACACAAATGCAGGATCGTATTGCCGCTGTCATGCCCATTGTTAGGGACCATATGTTACAGGCCCAGGGAGCCCAGAGGCAAAGTTATGATAGAGGCGCTAAGGTCCGTACATTTGCACCCGGCGATAGGGTGTTGGTCCTAATCCCTACGGTGGATAGTAAATTCCTGGCGAAATGGCAGGGCCCATTTGAGGTCCGAGAAAGAGTTGGTGAAGTGAACTATAAAGTGTACCAGCCGGGTAAGAGAAAACCGGAACAGATTTATCATGTGAATCTGATAAAATCCTGGAAAGACCGCTCTGCCCTAACGGCGGATCTGCCCCGTCCGGTTTGTTCACCTACTGTACCAGAGGTGCAGGTTGCTGAGACTCTCTCAGAACGACAAAAATCTGAGGTTAAGCAATTTTTGTTACAGAACCGACAGTTTTTCTCCGAAAAACCTGGCCGGACGAAGTTGGTGAAACATGAGATTGTCACAGAGCCTGGCGTCACTGTTCATGTGAAGCCCTACCGGATTCCGGAAGCCCGCCGTGAAGCCGTCTCCCGGGAAGTGATGGCAATGTTGGACTTAGGAGTCATTGAGGAGTCACACAGCGCCTGGTCCAGTCCAATTGTGTTGATACCTAAACCGGATGGCTCCATCCGGTTTTGTAATGACTTTAGGAAACTGAATGCAGTTTCTAAATTTGATGCGTACCCTATGCCCCGGGTCGATGAGTTGATCGACCGGCTTGGTAAAGCCCGATACATTACGACCCTGGATTTAACAAAGGGGTACTGGCAGATTCCTCTGGCCGAGGCGGCCAGAGAGAAGACGGCATTTGCTACACCGGAAGGTCTGTTCCAGTATGTCTATATGCCGTTTGGACTTCACGGAGCTCCCGCAACGTTCCAGAGATTGATGGATCGAGTCTTGAGGCCTCACAGACAGTACGCTTCTGCCTACCTGGATGACATCGTAATTTACAGCATGGACTGGGAAACTCATCTCCAGAAGGTACAAGCCGTGATTGATGACCTGCGAGATGCAGGTTTAACGGCAAACCCCAAGAAATGCCACATCGGGCTTGAAGAAGCCCGATACTTGGGCTACGTGATTGGCCGAGGAGTGGTTAAACCCCAGATCGACAAAATACAGGCAATTCAGGGCTGGCCACAACCAGTGAACAAGAAACAAGTGCAGGCTTTCCTGGGGATTGCCGGCTATTATCGCCGGTTCATACCCAATTTTGCAGCCATGGCTACTCCCTTGACGGATCTTACCAAGGGGAAGGGTTCCGTCATGGTAAAATGGACCTCAGCTGCTGAAGAGGCCTTCCACAGCCTGAAACGGGCTTTGTGCTCTCAGCCCGTACTAGTGACTCCTGATTTCAGCAGCGAGTTTGTGGTACAAACTGATGCCTCTGATACTGGTGTCGGAGCTGTACTTTCCCAGGTGAGGGACGGAGTCGAACACCCGGTCCTCTATCTCAGTCGGAAACTGAATGTACATGAGCAGAGGTATGCCGTGGTTGAAAAAGAGTGCCTAGCCATTAAATGGGCTCTCGACTCCCTCAAGTATTACCTGGCTGGTAGGAAGTTTAGGCTGGTCACAGACCATGCCCCTCTCAAGTGGATGCACCTCCACAAGGACCGTAATAGTCGGGTAACCAGGTGGTTCCTTGCCCTGCAGGCTTACTCTTTTACGGTGGAGCACCGACCTGGGGTGCAGATGGGGAACGCCGATGCCCTATCCCGAGTGCACTGTTTCAAAAGTGTTCTTGCTCGACCGGAGTGGTCTGAGCAAGGGGGGGGGATATGTAAGACTCATGCTGGTGTGGTAGATGGAGGCAGGTATATCTCGCCCAGGTGTTTGTCCTATGTGAATTAGGCCACTCAGTATCTTCAGGGTGCTAATGGGTTAATGATTGCAGGAATAAAAGATGACCAGCTGGGTGTTTCCAGTGTCTGCCTGGGGCACACAGATTGCCTGCCTGTGTGAGACAAACGTGAGTGAAGAGCTCTGCTCAAGATCTGTATGATGTTAGCTGGGTGGGAGAAGCCCCCCCAGTTGTTGAGATAGCAACGTATTTGTTTAGTTAGTGCCGGACAGGCTAGGGTTTATTTTTATGTTTTGTTTTTTGTGTTGCTTTCACGTTAATAAATCTGACCTGAGGTCAGCCTGCTCAGAAACCTGCTGTACGCCTCAGATTCAATGCACAAACCACGTGTCCTTTGACCCCAGCAAAGGCGATCCCAGAGTGTTTTGTCACATCCCCTATCCATCCACTGTTGCCCCCCCCCCCGTCGCTTCCCTAATTTCTGCAGAAGACTTTGACGTACATTTCAAAAATGAGATAAATCAAATCAGACCAGACTTCACTTTTCAATCATCACAACTTTCAAATAATAGACCAATGCCCTTCCCCATAACTTTCCTTCACACCATACCTGCAGCAAAGCTTACTCATCCTCTCTCCTATTCACACCTCACTACTTGTTCACTTGAACCTATCTCATCCCAATTCCTCCCCAAACATAACTACCCTGCTTATCCCAGCCCTAACCATCTCTCCAATCTCTCATTTACCTCTGGTATTTTCCCTTCCACTTTCAATCATGAAACAATCACACCTATCCTGAAGAAACCATCCCTCGCCCCACATCGCTACTCCCATTCGCCTACTCATTCCTTTAAGAACATGCCACATTTAACTTTCCTCCCACCTCTCATCCAACTCACTTTTCAACAACCTTCAATAAGGCTTCCGTCCTGACCACTCCACTGAAAGTGCCCTAAACTAAAATTACTAATGATTTACTTACCTCCAAATCTAACAGATTAGATTCTCTACTCCTGCTTCTTGACCTGCTCTCGCATTCGACAACTTCTGTTGTGAATTCTGTTGTCGGGCTCCCTCCTGTGGTCATGAATGGTACTTCGGCTGGTTCTGTCCATGGACTTCCTCTGGTGGGTGTTTCTGAGTTTCCTTCCACAGGTGACGAGGTTAATTCGTTAGCTGCTGCTCTATTTAACTCCACTTAGATCTTTGCTCCGTGCCACCTGTCAATGTTCCAGTATTGGTCTAGTTCACTCCTGGATCGTTCTTGTGACCTGTCTTCCCAGCAGAAGCTAAGTTCCAGCTTGTATTTCTTTGATTTGCTATTTTTCTGTCCAGCTTGCTATTTTTATTGTTGTCTTGCTTGCTGGAAGCTCTGGGACGCAGAGGGAGCGCCTCCGCACCGTGAGTCGGTGCTGAGGGTCTTTTTGCGCCCTCTGCGTGGTCTTTTTGTAGGTTTTTGTGCTGACCGCAAAGTAACCTTTCCTATCCTCGGTCTGTTCAGTAAGTCGGGCCTCACTTTGCTAAATCTATTTCATCTCTGTGTTTGTATTTTCATCTTTACTCACAGTCATTATATGTGGGGGGCTGCCTTTTCCTTTGGGGAATTTCTCTGAGGCAAGGTAGGCTTTATTTTTCTATCTTCAGGGCTAGCTAGTTCCTTAGGCTGTGCCGAGTTGCATAGGGAGCGTTAGGCACAATCCACGGCTATTTCTAGTGTGTTTGATAGGATTAGGGATTGCGGTCAGCAGAGTTCCCACGTCCCAGAGCTCGTCCTTTATTATCAGTAACTATCAGGTCATTTCGTGTGCTCTTAACCACCAGGTCCATTATTGTCCTGACCACCAGGTCATAACAGTACAGGTGGCCCAAAGTACTAATGCATCTCAATAGAGGGATAAGAGAAGTTCTGAGACCATTTTTTTTTCTTTGCAGTGTGTTTTGTCTCTCTTTTCCCCTTTACCTCTGGGTGGTTCAGGACACAGGTGTAAACATGGACATTCAAGGTCTGTCCTCTTGGATGGATAATCTCACTACAAGGGTACAAAACATTCAAGATTTTGTGGTTCAGAATCCGATGTCAGAGCCTAGGATTCCAATTCCTGATTTGTTTTTTGGTGATAGATCTAAGTTCTTGAATTTCAAAAATAATTGTACATTGTTTCTTGCCTTGAAACCTCGCTCCTCAGGTGACCCTGTTCAACAAGTAAAGATCATTATTTCTTTGTTACGTGGTGACCCTCAAGACTGGGCATTTTCCCTTGCGCCAGGAGATCCGGCATTGCGTGATGTTGATGCGTTTTTCCTGGCGCTTGGATTGCTTTATGACGAACCTAATTCAGTGGATCAGGCAGAGAAAATCTTGCTGGCTCTGTGTCAGGGTCAGGATGAAGCGGAGATATATTGTCAGAAGTTTAGAAAGTGGTCTGTGCTCACTCAGTGGAATGAATGTGCCCTGGCAGCGATCTTCAGAAAGGGTCTCTCTGAAGCCCTTAAGGATGTCATGGTGGGATTTCCCATGCCTGCTGGTCTGAATGAGTCTATGTCCTTGGCCATTCAGATCGATCGACGCTTGCGTGAGCGTAAAGCTGTGCACCATTTGGCGGTACTATCTGAGCATGGGCCTGAGCCTATGCAATGTGATAGGACTTTGACCAGAGCTGAACGGCAAGAACACAGACGTCGGAATGGGCTATGTTTTTACTGTGGTGATTCCACTCATGCTATCTCCGATTGTCCTAAGCGCACTAAGCGGTTCGCTAGGTCTACCACCATTGGTACGGTACAGTCTAAATTTCTATTGTCCGTTACTCTGATTTGCTCTTTGTCATCCTATTCTGTTATGGCATTTGTGGATTCAGGCGCTGCCCTGAATTTGATGGACTTGGAGTATGCTAGGCGCTGTGGTTTTTTCTTGGAGCCCTTGCAGTATCCTATTCCATTGAGAGGAATTGATGCTACGCCTTTGGCCAAGAATAAGCCTCAGTACTGGACCAAATTGACCATGTGCATGGCTCCTGCACATCAGGAGGATATCCGCTTTCTGGTGTTGCATAATCTGCATGATGTGGTCGTTTTGGGGTTGCCATGGCTACAGGTTCATAATCCATTATTGGACTGGAAATCTATGTCTGTGTCCAGCTGGGGTTGCCAGGGGGTACAAGGTGATGTTCCATTTTTGTCTATTTCGTCTTCCACTCCTTCTGAAGTTCCAGAGTTTTTGTCGGATTTTCGGGATGTATTTGATGAGCCCAAAGCCAGTGCCCTACCTCCTCATAGGAATTGCGATTGTGCAATTAATTTGATTCCTGGTAGTAAGTTTCCTAAGGGCCGATTGTTCAATTTATCTGTGCCAGAACACGCTGCTATGCTGAGTTATATAAAGGAATCCTTGGAGAAAGGCCAT
The DNA here is from genome assembly GCF_032444005.1 of Ranitomeya imitator. Lineage (NCBI taxonomy): Eukaryota > Metazoa > Chordata > Amphibia > Anura > Dendrobatidae > Ranitomeya > Ranitomeya imitator. Next base: position 400,731,805 of record NC_091286.1, on the reverse strand, counting down.
ATTCGCCCGTCGTCATCACCGTTAGGAGCAGGGTTCTTTTTTGTGGCCAAGAAGGATGGTTCTTTGAGACCTTGTATTGATTACCGCCTTCTTAATAAAATTACAGTCAAATTTCAGTATCCTTTGCCGTTGCTGTCTGATTTGTTTGCTCGTATTAAAGGGGCTAGTTGGTTCACCAAGATAGATCTTCGAGGGGCGTATAATCTTGTGCGTATTAAACAAGGCAATGAATGGAAAACAGCATTTAATACGCCCGAGGGCCATTTTGAGTACCTGGTTATGCCATTCGGGCTTTCCAATGCTTCATCAGTATTTCAGTCCTTTATGCATGACATCTTCCGAGAGTACCTGGATAAATTCCTGATTGTGTATTTGGATGATATTTTGGTCTTTTCGGATGATTGGGAGTCTCATGTGAAGCAGGTCAGAATGGTGTTCCAGGTTCTTCGTGCGAATTCCTTGTTTGTGAAGGGGTCAAAGTGTCTCTTTGGAGTTCAGAAGGTTTCATTTTTGGGGTTCATTTTTTCCCCTTCTACTATCGAGATGGACCCTGTTAAAGTCCAGGCCATTTACGATTGGACTCAGCCGACATCTGTGAAGAGCCTGCAAAAGTTCCTGGGCTTTGCTAATTTTTATCGGCGCTTCATCGCTAATTTTTCTACTGTTGCTAAACCGTTGACTGATTTGACCAAGAAGGGTGCTGATGTGGTCAATTGGTCTTCTGCAGCTGTAGAGGCTTTTCAGGAGTTGAATCATCGTTTTTATTCTGCCCCTGTGTTGTGCCAGCCAGATGTTTCGCTCCCGTTTCAGGTTGAGGTTGATGCTTCTGAGATTGGAGCAGGGGCTGTTTTGTCGCAAAGAAGTTCTGATGGCTCGGTGATGAAGCCATGTGCTTTCTTTTCTAGAAAGTTTTCGCCTGCTGAGCGTAATTATGATGTTGGTAATCGTGAGTTGTTGGCCATGAAGTGGGCATTCGAGGAGTGGCGTCATTGGCTTGAAGGAGCCAAGCATCGCGTGGTGGTCTTGACAGATCACAAGAATTTGACTTATCTTCAGTCTGCCAAACGGTTGAATCCGAGACAGGCTCGATGGTCGTTATTTTTCTCCCGTTTTGATTTTGTGGTTTCGTACCTTCCGGGCTCTAAGAATGTGAAGGCTGATGCCCTGTCAAGGAGTTTTGTGCCTGACTCTCCGGGTGTTCCTGAGCCGGCGGGTATTCTCAAAGAGGGGGTAATTTTGTCTGCCATCTCCCCTGATTTGCGGCGGGTGCTGCAAAAATTTCAGGCTGATAGACCTGACCGTTGCCCAGCGGAGAAACTGTTTGTCCCTGATAGATGGACTAGTAGAGTTATCTCTGAGATTCATTGTTCAGTGTTGGCTGGGCATCCTGGAATCTTTGGTACCAGAGATTTGGTGGCTAGATCCTTTTGGTGGCCGTCTTTGTCACGGGATGTGCGTTCTTTTGTGCAGTCCTGTGGGACTTGTGCTCGGGCTAAGCCCTGCTGTTCTCGTGCCAGTGGGTTGCTTTTGCCCTTGCCGGTCCCGAAGAGGCCCTGGATGCATATTTCTATGGATTTTATTTCGAATCTCCCCGTCTCTCAAAAGATGTCGGTCATTTGGGTGGTTTGTGATCGCTTTTCTAAGATGGTCCATTTGGTACCTTTGTCTAAATTGCCTTCCTCCTCTGATTTGGTGCCATTATTTTTCCAGCATGTGGTTCGTTTACATTGTATCCCGGAGAACATCGTTTCTGACAGAGGTTCTCAGTTTGTTTCGAGGTTTTGGCGATCCTTTTGTGCAAGGATGGGCATTGATTTGTCTTTTTCCTCGGCTTTCCATCCTCAGACAAATGGCTAAACCGAACGAACTAATCAAACTTTGGAAACATATCTGAGATGCTTTGTTTCTGCTGATCAGGATGATTGGGTGCCCTTTTTGCCGTTGGCTGAGTTCGCCCTTAATAATCGGGCCAGCTCGGCTACTTTGGTTTCGCCGTTTTTCTGCAATTCTGGTTTCCATCCTCGTTTCTCTTCAGGGCAGGTTGAGTCTTCGGACTGTCCTGGTGTAGATACTGTGGTGGATAGGTTGCAGCAGATTTGGACTCATGTGGTGGACAATTTGACATTGTCCCAGGAGAAGGCTCAACGTTTCGCTAACCGCTGGCGCTGTGTGGGTCCCCGACTTCGTGTTGGGGATTTGGTTTGGTTGTCGTCTCGTTATGTTCCTATGAAGGTTTCCTCTCCTAAGTTTAAACCTCGTTTCATTGGTCCGTATAGGATTTCTGAGGTTCTTAATCCTGTGTCTTTTCGTTTGACCCTTCCAGATTCTTTTTCCATCCATAACGTATTCCATAGGTCATTGTTGCGGAGATACGTGGCACCTATGGTTCCATCTGTTGATCCTCCTGCTCCGGTTTTGGTGGAGGGGGAGTTGGAGTATATTGTGGAGAAGATTTTGGATTCTCGTGTTTCAAGACAGAAACTCCAGTATCTGGTTAAGTGGAAGGTTTATGCTCAGGAAGATAATTCCTGGGTCTTTGCCTCTGATGTCCATGCTCCCGATCTTGTTCGTGCCTTTCATATGGCTCATCCTGGTCGTCCTGGGGGCTCTGGTGAGGGTTCGGTGACCCCTCCTCAAGGGGGGGGGGTACTGTTGTGAATTCTGTGGCAGAGCTCCCTCCTGTGGTCACAAGTGGTACTTCGGCTGATTCTATGAGCTTCCGTTGGTGGAGGAAAGTGGTACTGCGGCTTCTGAGTTTCCTTCCTCAGGTGATGTGGTGAAGTTGTTAGGTGCTGCTCTATTTAACTCCACCTAGTGCTTTGATCCAGGCTTCCAGTCAATGTTCTAGTATTGGACTTGCTTCCTCTTGGATCGTTCCTGTGGCCTGCTGCTCTGCATAGCTAAGTTCCGCTTTTGTTATTTTTGTTTGCTGTTTTTTCTGTCCAGCTTGCTTATTTGGTTTTTTCTTGCTTGCTGGAAGCTCTGGGACGCAGAGGGTATACCTCCGTACCGTTAGTCGGTACGGAGGGTCTTTTTGCCCCCTTTACCAAATGGACCATCTTAGAGAAGCGATCACAAACCACCCAAATGACTGACATTTTTTGAGAGACGGGAAGATCTGAAATAAAATCCATAGAGATATGTGTCCAAGGCCTCTTCGGGACCGGCAAGGGCAAAAGCAACCCACTGGCACGAGAACAGCAGGGCTTAGCCCGAGCACAAATCCCACAGGACTGCACAAAAGAACGCACATCCCGCGACAGAGATGGCCACCAAAAGGATCTAGCCACTAACTCTCTGGTACCAAAGATTCCAGGATGACCAGCCAACACCGAAAGATGAACCTCTACATTGCTACAGAAGCATCATTGACTCGGTAACCCCTCTTGTGCATAGCAAAGGGTGACATGTCAATGGATGACCCTGGCACACCAACCTCACAAAAAAACTTTGGCAAGTGTCCAGGGTTGGGGAGCGGTGCTGGAAGAAAACACACTCACAGGAAGATTTCATCTCATTCAAACAAGCAATTCTCACATTCAAATGAGCCCTCACCTCTGCCAAACAGGATTATGTCACAAACAGTTATTCATCACTTTAACTCCCTGTAAGACTCATGCTGGTGTGGTAGATGGAGGCAGGTATATCTCGCCCAGGTGTTTGTCCTATGTGAATTAGGCCACTCAGTATCTTCAGGGTGCTAATGGGTTAATGATTGCAGGAATAAAAGATGACCAGCTGGGTGTTTCCAGTGTCTGCCTGGGGCACACAGATTGCCTGCCTGTGTGAGACAAACGTGAGTGAAGAGCTCTGCTCAAGATCTGTATGATGTTAGCTGGGTGGGAGAAGCCCCCCCAGTTGTTGAGATAGCAACGTATTTGTTTAGTTAGTGCCGGACAGGCTAGGGTTTATTTTTATGTTTTGTTTTTTGTGTTGCTTTCACGTTAATAAATCTGACCTGAGGTCAGCCTGCTCAGAAACCTGCTGTACGCCTCAGATTCAATGCACAAACCACGTGTCCTTTGACCCCAGCAAAGGCGATCCCAGAGTGTTTTGTCACATTGTGGTGGAGAACGCGGGCATACCGTGGCACAGGCGACAGCATGGAAGACGTGGTGAAAGCCTTAGTACAGTCCACTGCCGTACAGCAGCAGGCCACTGCCGCACAGCACGAAGCTAATCGCTTGATGGCCGCACAGCTGAAGGAGTTACTGGACATGACGGTTGCAGACCGCCAACTTCTCCAACAGGTGGCGCAGCGCCTGGTGAGCATGCCTGACGCTGACCCGGAAGCAGAGTCCAGAAGGATCCATGTGAGTCGATACTGGCAAAAGCTGACTGCAGAAGATGACGTCGAGGCATATCTGACAACTTTTGAGCGGACGGCATTGAGAGAGAAGTGGCCGAAGGCACGATGGGCCGATTTGATTGCCCCGTATCTCTCCGGCGAGGCCCAAAAAGCTTACCATGATTTGGACCCGGAGGTCGCTCAGGACTTTGAGAAGCTGAAAGCTGAGATCCTGGCCCGGCTGGGTGTGACGACGGCTGTCCGTGCACAGAGGGTACATCAGTGGACATACCAGCAAGATAAACCAGCGCGGTCTCAGATGTTCGACCTGATCTACTTGACAAAGAAATGGCTGCAACCCGAGGTACTGACAATACCCGAAATAATCCAGCGGGTTGTCCTGGACAAGTACCTGAGAGTACTACCCCCAGCGCTGAAAAGGTGGGTAAGCCAAGGAAATCCCACGACAGCGGATCAACTTGTGGAGTTGGTCGAGCGTTATTCCGTGGCAGAAGGACTTCCCGACGACACCGCCAAACCCCGGACTGTGCCTCCTCCTCGTGGAACCGGTAAGACTGTTCCAGGGACCACGGGTGAAGGAAAATCGCTTAAAACTGTGGGGGAGGAGTCCGGGACTGCTCGCACTCCGAGACCAAGAGTATTGGACGGTGGTCTCAGTAGGGGACCTGTTAGGTGTTTCCGCTGCCATGAGAAGGGTCATGTTTCTGCGAACTGTCCTGTTACCACTGAACCCATGCAGTGCGACGTTATAGACTCTAGAAAACGCATGTCTTTGGTTACACAGCTAGTGAGTGTGAATGCGGGTCAAAATGATACAGTGAAACACCTGTGTGAATTATCTGTTGATGGGAAAAATGTTGTGGCATTACTAGACTCTGGAAGTGTGGTGACTCTGGTGAAAGCTAGTCTGGTGGCACTTCCGTCTGGTCCGTCTGACAAGTTTTCTGTGACGTGTGTGCATGGTGACACCCGCTCGTACTTAACAGCGGTCATATGGATTTCTACTCCCTATGGGTCAGTGCAGCACAAAGTGGGACTCGTTCCCGCATTGTTACATGATGTAATCCTGGGCAGGGATTTTCCCTATTTCTGGCAGTTGTGGGAGAATCAGTTACTCCTTCACGGTAGCTGTACCCGTGAATCTTCTCCCATGCCATCTGGAGGTCCCGAGTCCCTAGAGGAGACCCCACAGGAAGATGTTGCTGGGGAGGTTAGTGAATCTAACCTTCAGTACCCCTTCTCCGTCATGGCGGGGGAAACAGAGGAAACTGAGGAACCTCAGCGAGAGGCGGAGGCAGACAGCCATCCGGCACCCTGCCTGCCAGATTTGGGAGTCCAGGTGGATGACTTCCACAGCGAGCAAATGAAAGATCCTACCCTGACTCCGGCTAGGAAAAATGTAAAAATGATAGATGGGGTACCCGTAGAACCTGACACTAGGCTAGCGTACCCGTATATGGTTCTTGAAAATGATTTGCTCTACCAGGTAGAAAAAAAAGGGGAACACACAGTGCAACGGTTAGTGGTACCCAAACCTTATCGGCGGAAGGTACTGGATTTGGCCCACGGACATATAATGGGGGGACATCTGGGGGTACAGAAAACCACAGAAAGGATATTGCATTGTTTTGTGTGGCCTGGAATACATTGTGATGTGCGTAACTATTGTGAGTCCTGTCCAGAGTGCCAAATCGCGGCCCCTAAATCTCAGTTCCGTAGCCCTTTGGTACCCCTTCCTATCATCGGGGTCCCTTTTGAGAGAATTGGGATGGATTTGGTTGGGCCCCTTCCCCGATCCGCACGTGGGCACCAACATATCCTCGTCATCGTGGACTATGCCACTCGTTACCCGGAAGCCGTCCCTTTGCGTAACACAGCTACCAAGACGATCGCCAAGGAATTGGTACAAGTGTTTAGTCGGGTGGGAATTCCAAAACAGATACTCACCGACCAGGGGACTCCCTTTATGTCGAGGGTAATGAAGGAGCTCTGCAGGCTCTTACAAATAGACCCGTTGCGTACGTCTGTCTATCACCCTCAAACAGATGGCCTGGTTGAGCGCTTCAACAAAACCTTAAAACAGATGCTCCGGAAGGCGATAGACAAAGATGGGAAGAACTGGGATTACTTGTTACCCTATTTGCTGTTTGCCATTAGGGAAGTTCCCCAGTCTTCCACAGGATTTTCGCCTTTCGAACTGTTGTACGCCCGTCGTCCCCGGGGACTGCTGGACGTCGCAAAAGAAACCTGGGAAGGTCAAGTCACTCCCTTTAAAACGGTGATCGACCATGTAACACAAATGCAGGATCGTATTGCCGCTGTCATGCCCATTGTTAGGGACCATATGTTACAGGCCCAGGGAGCCCAGAGGCAAAGTTATGATAGAGGCGCTAAGGTCCGTACATTTGCACCCGGCGATAGGGTGTTGGTCCTAATCCCTACGGTGGATAGTAAATTCCTGGCGAAATGGCAGGGCCCATTTGAGGTCCGAGAAAGAGTTGGTGAAGTGAACTATAAAGTGTACCAGCCGGGTAAGAGAAAACCGGAACAGATTTATCATGTGAATCTGATAAAATCCTGGAAAGACCGCTCTGCCCTAACGGCGGATCTGCCCCGTCCGGTTTGTTCACCTACTGTACCAGAGGTGCAGGTTGCTGAGACTCTCTCAGAACGACAAAAATCTGAGGTTAAGCAATTTTTGTTACAGAACCGACAGTTTTTCTCCGAAAAACCTGGCCGGACGAAGTTGGTGAAACATGAGATTGTCACAGAGCCTGGCGTCACTGTTCATGTGAAGCCCTACCGGATTCCGGAAGCCCGCCGTGAAGCCGTCTCCCGGGAAGTGATGGCAATGTTGGACTTAGGAGTCATTGAGGAGTCACACAGCGCCTGGTCCAGTCCAATTGTGTTGATACCTAAACCGGATGGCTCCATCCGGTTTTGTAATGACTTTAGGAAACTGAATGCAGTTTCTAAATTTGATGCGTACCCTATGCCCCGGGTCGATGAGTTGATCGACCGGCTTGGTAAAGCCCGATACATTACGACCCTGGATTTAACAAAGGGGTACTGGCAGATTCCTCTGGCCGAGGCGGCCAGAGAGAAGACGGCATTTGCTACACCGGAAGGTCTGTTCCAGTATGTCTATATGCCGTTTGGACTTCACGGAGCTCCCGCAACGTTCCAGAGATTGATGGATCGAGTCTTGAGGCCTCACAGACAGTACGCTTCTGCCTACCTGGATGACATCGTAATTTACAGCATGGACTGGGAAACTCATCTCCAGAAGGTACAAGCCGTGATTGATGACCTGCGAGATGCAGGTTTAACGGCAAACCCCAAGAAATGCCACATCGGGCTTGAAGAAGCCCGATACTTGGGCTACGTGATTGGCCGAGGAGTGGTTAAACCCCAGATCGACAAAATACAGGCAATTCAGGGCTGGCCACAACCAGTGAACAAGAAACAAGTGCAGGCTTTCCTGGGGATTGCCGGCTATTATCGCCGGTTCATACCCAATTTTGCAGCCATGGCTACTCCCTTGACGGATCTTACCAAGGGGAAGGGTTCCGTCATGGTAAAATGGACCTCAGCTGCTGAAGAGGCCTTCCACAGCCTGAAACGGGCTTTGTGCTCTCAGCCCGTACTAGTGACTCCTGATTTCAGCAGCGAGTTTGTGGTACAAACTGATGCCTCTGATACTGGTGTCGGAGCTGTACTTTCCCAGGTAAGGGACGGAGTCGAACACCCGGTCCTCTATCTCAGTCGGAAACTGAATGTACATGAGCAGAGGTATGCCGTGGTTGAAAAAGAGTGCCTAGCCATTAAATGGGCTCTCGACTCCCTCAAGTATTACCTGGCTGGTAGGAAGTTTAGGCTGGTCACAGACCATGCCCCTCTCAAGTGGATGCACCTCCACAAGGACCGTAATAGTCGGGTAACCAGGTGGTTCCTTGCCCTGCAGGCTTACTCTTTTACGGTGGAGCACCGACCTGGGGTGCAGATGGGGAACGCCGATGCCCTATCCCGAGTGCACTGTTTCAAAAGTGTTCTTGCTCGACCGGAGTGGTCTGAGCAAGGGGGGGGGATATGTAAGACTCATGCTGGTGTGGTAGATGGAGGCAGGTATATCTCGCCCAGGTGTTTGTCCTATGTGAATTAGGCCACTCAGTATCTTCAGGGTGCTAATGGGTTAATGATTGCAGGAATAAAAGATGACCAGCTGGGTGTTTCCAGTGTCTGCCTGGGGCACACAGATTGCCTGCCTGTGTGAGACAAATGTGAGTGAAGAGCTCTGCTCAAGATCTGTATGATGTTAGCTGGGTGGGAGAAGCCCCCCCAGTTGTTGAGATAGCAACGTATTTGTTTAGTTAGTGCCGGACAGGCTAGGGTTTATTTTTATGTTTTGTTTTTTGTGTTGCTTTCACGTTAATAAATCTGACCTGAGGTCAGCCTGCTCAGAAACCTGCTGTACGCCTCAGATTCAATGCACAAACCACGTGTCCTTTGACCCCAGCAAAGGCGATCCCAGAGTGTTTTGTCACATCCCCTATCCATCCACTGTTGCCCCCCCCCCGTCGCTTCCCTAATTTCTGCAGAAGACTTTGACGTACATTTCAAAAATGAGATAAATCAAATCAGACCAGACTTCACTTTTCAATCATCACAACTTTCAAATAATAGACCAATGCCCTTCCCCATAACTTTCCTTCACACCATACCTGCAGCAAAGCTTACTCATCCTCTCTCCTATTCACACCTCACTACTTGTTCACTTGAACCTATCTCATCCCAATTCCTCCCCAAACATAACTACCCTGCTTATCCCAGCCCTAACCATCTCTCCAATCTCTCATTTACCTCTGGTATTTTCCCTTCCACTTTCAATCATGAAACAATCACACCTATCCTGAAGAAACCATCCCTCGCCCCACATCGCTACTCCCATTCGCCTACTCATTCCTTTAAGAACATGCCACATTTAACTTTCCTCCCACCTCTCATCCAACTCACTTTTCAACAACCTTCAATAAGGCTTCCGTCCTGACCACTCCACTGAAAGTGCCCTAAACTAAAATTACTAATGATTTACTTACCTCCAAATCTAACAGATTAGATTCTCTACTCCTGCTTCTTGACCTGCTCTCGCATTCGACAACTTCTGTTGTGAATTCTGTTGTCGGGCTCCCTCCTGTGGTCATGAATGGTACTTCGGCTGGTTCTGTCCATGGACTTCCTCTGGTGGGTGTTTCTGAGTTTCCTTCCACAGGTGACGAGGTTAATTCGTTAGCTGCTGCTCTATTTAACTCCACTTAGATCTTTGCTCCATGCCACCTGTCAATGTTCCAGTATTGGTCTAGTTCACTCCTGGATCGTTCTTGTGACCTGTCTTCCCAGCAGAAGCTAAGTTCCAGCTTGTATTTCTTTGATTTGCTATTTTTCTGTCCAGCTTGCTATTTTTATTGTTGTCTTGCTTGCTGGAAGCTCTGGGACGCAGAGGGAGCGCCTCCGCACCGTGAGTCGGTGCTGAGGGTCTTTTTGCGCCCTCTGCGTGGTCTTTTTGTAGGTTTTTGTGCTGACCGCAAAGTAACCTTTCCTATCCTCGGTCTGTTCAGTAAGTCGGGCCTCACTTTGCTAAATCTATTTCATCTCTGTGTTTGTATTTTCATCTTTACTCACAGTCATTATATGTGGGGGGCTGCCTTTTCCTTTGGGGAATTTCTCTGAGGCAAGGTAGGCTTTATTTTTCTATCTTCAGGGCTAGCTAGTTCCTTAGGCTGTGCCGAGTTGCATAGGGAGCGTTAGGCACAATCCACGGCTATTTCTAGTGTGTTTGATAGGATTAGGGATTGCGGTCAGCAGAGTTCCCACGTCCCAGAGCTCGTCCTTTATTATCAGTAACTATCAGGTCATTTCGTGTGCTCTTAACCACCAGGTCCATTATTGTCCTGACCACCAGGTCATAACAGTACAGGTGGCCCAAAGTACTAATGCATCTCAATAGAGGGATAAGAGAAGTTCTGAGACCATTTTTTTTTCTTTGCAGTGTGTTTTGTCTCTCTTTTCCCCTTTACCTCTGGGTGGTTCAGGACACAGGTGTAAACATGGACATTCAAGGTCTGTCCTCTTGGATGGATAATCTCACTACAAGGGTACAAAACATTCAAGATTTTGTGGTTCAGAATCCGATGTCAGAGCCTAGGATTCCAATTCCTGATTTGTTTTTTGGTGATAGATCTAAGTTCTTGAATTTCAAAAATAATTGTACATTGTTTCTTGCCTTGAAACCTCGCTCCTCAGGTGACCCTGTTCAACAAGTAAAGATCATTATTTCTTTGTTACGTGGTGACCCTCAAGACTGGGCATTTTCCCTTGCGCCAGGAGATCCGGCATTGCGTGATGTTGATGCGTTTTTCCTGGCGCTTGGATTGCTTTATGACGAACCTAATTCAGTGGATCAGGCAGAGAAAATCTTGCTGGCTCTGTGTCAGGGTCAGGATGAAGCGGAGATATATTGTCAGAAGTTTAGAAAGTGGTCTGTGCTCACTCAGTGGAATGAATGTGCCCTGGCAGCGATCTTCAGAAAGGGTCTCTCTGAAGCCCTTAAGGATGTCATGGTGGGATTTCCCATGCCTGCTGGTCTGAATGAGTCTATGTCCTTGGCCATTCAGATCGATCGACGCTTGCGTGAGCGTAAAGCTGTGCACCATTTGGCGGTACTATCTGAGCATGGGCCTGAGCCTATGCAATGTGATAGGACTTTGACCAGAGCTGAACGGCAAGAACACAGACGTCGGAATGGGCTATGTTTTTACTGTGGTGATTCCACTCATGCTATCTCCGATTGTCCTAAGCGCACTAAGCGGTTCGCTAGGTCTACCACCATTGGTACGGTACAGTCTAAATTTCTATTGTCCGTTACTCTGATTTGCTCTTTGTCATCCTATTCTGTTATGGCATTTGTGGATTCAGGCGCTGCCCTGAATTTGATGGACTTGGAGTATGCTAGGCGCTGTGGTTTTTTCTTGGAGCCCTTGCAGTATCCTATTCCATTGAGAGGAATTGATGCTACGCCTTTGGCCAAGAATAAGCCTCAGTACTGGACCAAATTGACCATGTGCATGGCTCCTGCACATCAGGAGGATATCCGCTTTCTGGTGTTGCATAATCTGCATGATGTGGTCGTTTTGGGGTTGCCATGGCTACAGGTTCATAATCCATTATTGGACTGGAAATCTATGTCTGTGTCCAGCTGGGGTTGCCAGGGGGTACAAGGTGATGTTCCATTTTTGTCTATTTCGTCTTCCACTCCTTCTGAAGTTCCAGAGTTTTTGTCGGATTTTCGGGATGTATTTGATGAGCCCAAAGCCAGTGCCCTACCTCCTCATAGGAATTGCGATTGTGCAATTAATTTGATTCCTGGTAGTAAGTTTCCTAAGGGCCGATTGTTCAATTTATCTGTGCCAGAACACGCTGCTATGCTGAGTTATATAAAGGAATCCTTGGAGAAAGGCCATATTCGCCCGTCGTCATCACCGTTAGGAGCAGGGTTCTTTTTTGTGGCCAAGAAGGATGGTTCTTTGAGACCTTGTATTGATTACCGCCTTCTTAATAAAATTACAGTCAAATTTCAGTATCCTTTGCCGTTGCTGTCTGATTTGTTTGCTCGTATTAAAGGGGCTAGTTGGTTCACCAAGATAGATCTTCGAGGGGCGTATAATCTTGTGCGTATTAAACAAGGCAATGAATGGAAAACAGCATTTAATACGCCCGAGGGCCATTTTGAGTACCTGGTTATGCCATTCGGGCTTTCCAATGCTTCATCAGTATTTCAGTCCTTTATGCATGACATCTTCCGAGAGTACCTGGATAAATTCCTGATTGTGTATTTGGATGATATTTTGGTCTTTTCGGATGATTGGGAGTCTCATGTGAAGCAGGTCAGAATGGTGTTCCAGGTTCTTCGTGCGAATTCCTTGTTTGTGAAGGGGTCAAAGTGTCTCTTTGGAGTTCAGAAGGTTTCATTTTTGGGGTTCATTTTTTCCCCTTCTACTATCGAGATGGACCCTGTTAAAGTCCAGGCCATTTACGATTGGACTCAGCCGACATCTGTGAAGAGCCTGCAAAAGTTCCTGGGCTTTGCTAATTTTTATCGGCGCTTCATCGCTAATTTTTCTACTGTTGCTAAACCGTTGACTGATTTGACCAAGAAGGGTGCTGATGTGGTCAATTGGTCTTCTGCAGCTGTAGAGGCTTTTCAGGAGTTGAATCATCGTTTTTATTCTGCCCCTGTGTTGTGCCAGCCAGATGTTTCGCTCCCGTTTCAGGTTGAGGTTGATGCTTCTGAGATTGGAGCAGGGGCTGTTTTGTCGCAAAGAAGTTCTGATGGCTCGGTGATGAAGCCATGTGCTTTCTTTTCTAGAAAGTTTTCGCCTGCTGAGCGTAATTATGATGTTGGTAATCGTGAGTTGTTGGCCATGAAGTGGGCATTCGAGGAGTGGCGTCATTGGCTTGAAGGAGCCAAGCATCGCGTGGTGGTCTTGACAGATCACAAGAATTTGACTTATCTTCAGTCTGCCAAACGGTTGAATCCGAGACAGGCTCGATGGTCGTTATTTTTCTCCCGTTTTGATTTTGTGGTTTCGTACCTTCCGGGCTCTAAGAATGTGAAGGCTGATGCCCTGTCAAGGAGTTTTGTGCCTGACTCTCCGGGTGTTCCTGAGCCGGCGGGTATTCTCAAAGAGGGGGTAATTTTGTCTGCCATCTCCCCTGATTTGCGGCGGGTGCTGCAAAAATTTCAGGCTGATAGACCTGACCGTTGCCCAGCGGAGAAACTGTTTGTCCCTGATAGATGGACTAGTAGAGTTATCTCTGAGATTCATTGTTCAGTGTTGGCTGGGCATCCTGGAATCTTTGGTACCAGAGATTTGGTGGCTAGATCCTTTTGGTGGCCGTCTTTGTCACGGGATGTGCGTTCTTTTGTGCAGTCCTGTGGGACTTGTGCTCGGGCTAAGCCCTGCTGTTCTCGTGCCAGTGGGTTGCTTTTGCCCTTGCCGGTCCCGAAGAGGCCCTGGATGCATATTTCTATGGATTTTATTTCGAATCTCCCCGTCTCTCAAAAGATGTCGGTCATTTGGGTGGTTCGTGATCGCTTTTCTAAGATGGTCCATTTGGTACCTTTGTCTAAATTGCCTTCCTCCTCTGATTTGGTGCCATTATTTTTCCAGCATGTGGTTCGTTTACATTGTATCCCGGAGAACATCGTTTCTGACAGAGGTTCTCAGTTTGTTTCGAGGTTTTGGCGATCCTTTTGTGCAAGGATGGGCATTGATTTGTCTTTTTCCTCGGCTTTCCATCCTCAGACAAATGGCTAAACCGAACGAACTAATCAAACTTTGGAAACATATCTGAGATGCTTTGTTTCTGCTGATCAGGATGATTGGGTGCCCTTTTTGCCGTTGGCTGAGTTCGCCCTTAATAATCGGGCCAGCTCGGCTACTTTGGTTTCGCCGTTTTTCTGCAATTCTGGTTTCCATCCTCGTTTCTCTTCAGGGCAGGTTGAGTCTTCGGACTGTCCTGGTGTAGATACTGTGGTGGATAGGTTGCAGCAGATTTGGACTCATGTGGTGGACAATTTGACATTGTCCCAGGAGAAGGCTCAACGTTTCGCTAACCGCTGGCGCTGTGTGGGTCCCCGACTTCGTGTTGGGGATTTGGTTTGGCTGTCGTCTCGTTATGTTCCTATGAAGGTTTCCTCTCCTAAGTTTAAACCTCGTTTCATTGGTCCGTATAGGATTTCTGAGGTTCTTAATCCTGTGTCTTTTCGTTTGACCCTTCCAGATTCTTTTTCCATCCATAACGTATTCCATAGGTCATTGTTGCGGAGATACGTGGCACCTATGGTTCCATCTGTTGATCCTCCTGCTCCGGTTTTGGTGGAGGGGGAGTTGGAGTATATTGTGGAGAAGATTTTGGATTCTCGTGTTTCAAGACGGAAACTCCAGTATCTGGTTAAGTGGAAGGTTTATGCTCAGGAAGATAATTCCTGGGTCTTTGCCTCTGATGTCCATGCTCCCGATCTTGTTCGTGCCTTTCATATGGCTCATCCTGGTCGTCCTGGGGGCTCTGGTGAGGGTTCGGTGACCCCTCCTCAAGGGGGGGGGGTACTGTTGTGAATTCTGTGGCAGAGCTCCCTCCTGTGGTCACAAGTGGTACTTCGGCTGATTCTATGAGCTTCCGTTGGTGGAGGAAAGTGGTACTGCGGCTTCTGAGTTTCCTTCCTCAGGTGATGTGGTGAAGTTGTTAGGTGCTGCTCTATTTAACTCCACCTAGTGCTTTGATCCTGGCTTCCAGTCAATGTTCTAGTATTGGACTTGCTTCCTCTTGGATCGTTCCTGTGGCCTGCTGCTCTGCATAGCTAAGTTCCGCTTTTGTTATTTTTGTTTGCTGTTTTTTCTGTCCAGCTTGCTTATTTGGTTTTTTCTTGCTTGCTGGAAGCTCTGGGACGCAGAGGGTATACCTCCGTACCGTTAGTCGGTACGGAGGGTCTTTTTCCCCCTTTACCAAATGGACCATCTTAGAGAAGCGATCACAAACCACCCAAATGACTGACATTTTTTGAGAGACGGGAAGATCTGAAATAAAATCCATAGAGATATGTGTCCAAGGCCTCTTCGGGACCGGCAAGGGCAAAAGCAACCCACTGGCACGAGAACAGCAGGGCTTAGCCCGAGCACAAATCCCACAGGACTGCACAAAAGAACGCACATCCCGCGACAGAGATGGCCACCAAAAGGATCTAGCCACTAACTCTCTGGTACCAAAGATTCCAGGATGACCAGCCAACACCGAAAGATGAACCTCTACATTGCTACAGAAGCATCATTGACTCGGTAACCCCTCTTGTGCATAGCAAAGGGTGACATGTCAATGGATGACCCTGGCACACCAACCTCACAAAAAAACTTTGGCAAGTGTCCAGGGTTGGGGAGCGGTGCTGGAAGAAAACACACTCACAGGAAGATTTCATCTCATTCAAACAAGCAATTCTCACATTCAAATGAGCCCTCACCTCTGCCAAACAGGATTATGTCACAAACAGTTATTCATCACTTTAACTCCCTGTAAGACTCATGCTGGTGTGGTAGATGGAGGCAGGTATATCTCGCCCAGGTGTTTGTCCTATGTGAATTAGGCCACTCAGTATCTTCAGGGTGCTAATGGGTTAATGATTGCAGGAATAAAAGATGACCAGCTGGGTGTTTCCAGTGTCTGCCTGGGGCACACAGATTGCCTGCCTGTGTGAGACAAACGTGAGTGAAGAGCTCTGCTCAAGATCTGTATGATGTTAGCTGGGTGGGAGAAGCCCCCCCAGTTGTTGAGATAGCAACGTATTTGTTTAGTTAGTGCCGGACAGGCTAGGGTTTATTTTTATGTTTTGTTTTTTGTGTTGCTTTCACGTTAATAAATCTAACCTGAGGTCAGCCTGCTCAGAAACCTGCTGTACGCCTCAGATTCAATGCACAAACCACGTGTCCTTTGACCCCAGCAAAGGCGATCCCAGAGTGTTTTGTCACATTGTGGTGGAGAACGCGGGCATACCGTGGCACAGGCGACAGCATGGAAGACGTGGTGAAAGCCTTAGTACAGTCCACTGCCGTACAGCAGCAGGCCACTGCCGCACAGCACGAAGCTAATCGCTTGATGGCCGCACAGCTGAAGGAGTTACTGGACATGACGGTTGCAGACCGCCAACTTCTCCAACAGGTGGCGCAGCGCCTGGTGAGCATGCCTGACGCTGACCCGGAAGCAGAGTCCAGAAGGATCCATGTGAGTCGATACTGGCAAAAGCTGACTGCAGAAGATGACGTCGAGGCATATCTGACAACTTTTGAGCGGACGGCATTGAGAGAGAAGTGGCCGAAGGCACGATGGGCCGATTTGATTGCCCCGTATCTCTCCGGCGAGGCCCAAAAAGCTTACCATGATTTGGACCCGGAGGTCGCTCAGGACTTTGAGAAGCTGAAAGCTGAGATCCTGGCCCGGCTGGGTGTGACGACGGCTGTCCGTGCACAGAGGGTACATCAGTGGACATACCAGCAAGATAAACCAGCGCGGTCTCAGATGTTCGACCTGATCTACTTGACAAAGAAATGGCTGCAACCCGAGGTACTGACAATACCCGAAATAATCCAGCGGGTTGTCCTGGACAAGTACCTGAGAGTACTACCCCCAGCGCTGAAAAGGTGGGTAAGCCAAGGAAATCCCACGACAGCGGATCAACTTGTGGAGTTGGTCGAGCGTTATTCCGTGGCAGAAGGACTTCCCGACGACACCGCCAAACCCCGGACTGTGCCTCCTCCTCGTGGAACCGGTAAGACTGTTCCAGGGACCACGGGTGAAGGAAAATCGCTTAAAACTGTGGGGGAGGAGTCCGGGACTGCTCGCACTCCGAGACCAAGAGTATTGGACGGTGGTCTCAGTAGGGGACCTGTTAGGTGTTTCCGCTGCCATGAGAAGGGTCATGTTTCTGCGAACTGTCCTGTTACCGCTGAACCCATGCAGTGCGACGTTATAGACTCTAGAAAACGCATGTCTTTGGTTACACAGCTAGTGAGTGTGAATGCGGGTCAAAATGATACAGTGAAACACCTGTGTGAATTATCTGTTGATGGGAAAAATGTTGTGGCATTACTAGACTCTGGAAGTGTGGTGACTCTGGTGAAAGCTAGTCTGGTGGCACTTCCGTCTGGTCCGTCTGACAAGTTTTCTGTGACGTGTGTGCATGGTGACACCCGCTCGTACTTAACAGCGGTCATATGGATTTCTACTCCCTATGGGTCAGTGCAGCACAAAGTGGGACTCGTTCCCGCATTGTTACATGATGTAATCCTGGGCAGGGATTTTCCCTATTTCTGGCAGTTGTGGGAGAATCAGTTACTCCTTCACGGTAGCTGTACCCGTGAATCTTCTCCCATGCCATCTGGAGGTCCCGAGTCCCTAGAGGAGACCCCACAGGAAGATGTTGCTGGGGAGGTTAGTGAATCTAACCTTCAGTACCCCTTCTCCGTCATGGCGGGGGAAACAGAGGAAACTGAGGAACCTCAGCGAGAGGCGGAGGCAGACAGCCATCCGGCACCCTGCCTGCCAGATTTGGGAGTCCAGGTGGATGACTTCCACAGCGAGCAAATGAAAGATCCTACCCTGACTCCGGCTAGGAAAAATGTAAAAATGATAGATGGGGTACCCGTAGAACCTGACACTAGGCTAGCGTACCCGTATATGGTTCTTGAAAATGATTTGCTCTACCAGGTAGAAAAAAAAGGGGAAGACACAGTGCAACGGTTAGTGGTACCCAAACCTTATCGGCGGAAGGTACTGGATTTGGCCCACGGACATATAATGGGGGGACATCTGGGGGTACAGAAAACCACAGAAAGGATATTGCATTGTTTTGTGTGGCCTGGAATACATTGTGATGTGCGTAACTATTGTGAGTCCTGTCCAGAGTGCCAAATCGCGGCCCCTAAATCTCAGTTCCGTAGCCCTTTGGTACCCCTTCCTATCATCGGGGTCCCTTTTGAGAGAATTGGGATGGATTTGGTTGGGCCCCTTCCCCGATCCGCACGTGGGCACCAACATATCCTCGTCATCGTGGACTATGCCACTCGTTACCCGGAAGCCGTCCCTTTGCGTAACACAGCTACCAAGACGATCGCCAAGGAATTGGTACAAGTGTTTAGTCGGGTGGGAATTCCAAAACAGATACTCACCGACCAGGGGACTCCCTTTATGTCGAGGGTAATGAAGGAGCTCTGCAGGCTCTTACAAATAGACCCGTTGCGTACGTTTGTCTATCACCCTCAAACAGATGGCCTGGTTGAGCGCTTCAACAAAACCTTAAAACAGATGCTCCGGAAGGCGATAGACAAAGATGGGAAGAACTGGGATTACTTGTTACCCTATTTGCTGTTTGCCATTAGGGAAGTTCCCCAGTCTTCCACAGGATTTTCGCCTTTCGAACTGTTGTACGCCCGTCGTCCCCGGGGACTGCTGGACGTCGCAAAAGAAACCTGGGAAGGTCAAGTCACTCCCTTTAAAACGGTGATCGACCATGTAACACAAATGCAGGATCGTATTGCCGCTGTCATGCCCATTGTTAGGGACCATATGTTACAGGCCCAGGGAGCCCAGAGGCAAAGTTATGATAGAGGCGCTAAGGTCCGTACATTTGCACCCGGCGATAGGGTGTTGGTCCTAATCCCTACGGTGGATAGTAAATTCCTGGCGAAATGGCAGGGCCCATTTGAGGTCCGAGAAAGAGTTGGTGAAGTGAACTATAAAGTGTACCAGCCGGGTAAGAGAAAACCGGAACAGATTTATCATGTGAATCTGATAAAATCCTGGAAAGACCGCTCTGCCCTAACGGCGGATCTGCCCCGTCCGGTTTGTTCACCTACTGTACCAGAGGTGCAGGTTGCTGAGACTCTCTCAGAACGACAAAAATCTGAGGTTAAGCAATTTTTGTTACAGAACCGACAGTTTTTCTCCGAAAAACCTGGCCGGACGAAGTTGGTGAAACATGAGATTGTCACAGAGCCTGGCGTCACTGTTCATGTGAAGCCCTACCGGATTCCGGAAGCCCGCCGTGAAGCCGTCTCCCGGGAAGTGATGGCAATGTTGGACTTAGGAGTCATTGAGGAGTCACACAGCGCCTGGTCCAGTCCAATTGTGTTGATACCTAAACCGGATGGCTCCATCCGGTTTTGTAATGACTTTAGGAAACTGAATGCAGTTTCTAAATTTGATGCGTACCCTATGCCCCGGGTCGATGAGTTGATCGACCGGCTTGGTAAAGCCCGATACATTACGACCCTGGATTTAACAAAGGGGTACTGGCAGATTCCTCTGGCCGAGGCGGCCAGAGAGAAGACGGCATTTGCTACACCGGAAGGTCTGTTCCAGTATGTCTATATGCCGTTTGGACTTCACGGAGCTCCCGCAACGTTCCAGAGATTGATGGATCGAGTCTTGAGGCCTCACAGACAGTACGCTTCTGCCTACCTGGATGACATCGTAATTTACAGCATGGACTGGGAAACTCATCTCCAGAAGGTACAAGCCGTGATTGATGACCTGCGAGATGCAGGTTTAACGGCAAACCCCAAGAAATGCCACATCGGGCTTGAAGAAGCCCGATACTTGGGCTACGTGATTGGCCGAGGAGTGGTTAAACCCCAGATCGACAAAATACAGGCAATTCAGGGCTGGCCACAACCAGTGAACAAGAAACAAGTGCAGGCTTTCCTGGGGATTGCCGGCTATTATCGCCGGTTCATACCCAATTTTGCAGCCATGGCTACTCCCTTGACGGATCTTACCAAGGGGAAGGGTTCCGTCATGGTAAAATGGACCTCAGCTGCTGAAGAGGCCTTCCACAGCCTGAAACGGGCTTTGTGCTCTCAGCCCGTACTAGTGACTCCTGATTTCAGCAGCGAGTTTGTGGTACAAACTGATGCCTCTGATACTGGTGTCGGAGCTGTACTTTCCCAGGTGAGGGACGGAGTCGAACACCCGGTCCTCTATCTCAGTCGGAAACTGAATGTACATGAGCAGAGGTATGCCGTGGTTGAAAAAGAGTGCCTAGCCATTAAATGGGCTCTCGACTCCCTCAAGTATTACCTGGCTGGTAGGAAGTTTAGGCTGGTCACAGACCATGCCCCTCTCAAGTGGATGCACCTCCACAAGGACCGTAATAGTCGGGTAACCAGGTGGTTCCTTGCCCTGCAGGCTTACTCTTTTACGGTGGAGCACCGACCTGGGGTGCAGATGGGGAACGCCGATGCCCTATCCCGAGTGCACTGTTTCAAAAGTGTTCTTGCTCGACCGGAGTGGTCTGAGCAAGGGGGGGGGATATGTAAGACTCATGCTGGTGTGGTAGATGGAGGCAGGTATATCTCGCCCAGGTGTTTGTCCTATGTGAATTAGGCCACTCAGTATCTTCAGGGTGCTAATGGGTTAATGATTGCAGGAATAAAAGATGACCAGCTGGGTGTTTCCAGTGTCTGCCTGGGGCACACAGATTGCCTGCCTGTGTGAGACAAACGTGAGTGAAGAGCTCTGCTCAAGATCTGTATGATGTTAGCTGGGTGGGAGAAGCCCCCCCAGTTGTTGAGATAGCAACGTATTTGTTTAGTTAGTGCCGGACAGGCTAGGGTTTATTTTTATGTTTTGTTTTTTGTGTTGCTTTCACGTTAATAAATCTGACCTGAGGTCAGCCTGCTCAGAAACCTGCTGTACGCCTCAGATTCAATGCACAAACCACATGTCCTTTGACCCCAGCAAAGGCGATCCCAGAGTGTTTTGTCACATCCCCTATCCATCCACTGTTGCCCCCCCCGTCGCTTCCCTAATTTCTGCAGAAGACTTTGACGTACATTTCAAAAATGAGATAAATCAAATCAGACCAGACTTCACTTTTCAATCATCACAACTTTCAAATAATAGACCAATGCCCTTCCCCATAACTTTCCTTCACACCATACCTGCAGCAAAGCTTACTCATCCTCTCTCCTATTCACACCTCACTACTTGTTCACTTGAACCTATCTCATCCCAATTCCTCCCCAAACATAACTACCCTGCTTATCCCAGCCCTAACCATCTCTCCAATCTCTCATTTACCTCTGGTATTTTCCCTTCCACTTTCAATCATGAAACAATCACACCTATCCTGAAGAAACCATCCCTCGCCCCACATCGCTACTCCCATTCGCCTACTCATTCCTTTAAGAACATGCCACATTTAACTTTCCTCCCACCTCTCATCCAACTCACTTTTCAACAACCTTCAATAAGGCTTCCGTCCTGACCACTCCACTGAAAGTGCCCTAAACTAAAATTACTAATGATTTACTTACCTCCAAATCTAACAGATTAGATTCTCTACTCCTGCTTCTTGACCTGCTCTCGCATTCGACAACTTCTGTTGTGAATTCTGTTGTCGGGCTCCCTCCTGTGGTCATGAATGGTACTTCGGCTGGTTCTGTCCATGGACTTCCTCTGGTGGGTGTTTCTGAGTTTCCTTCCACAGGTGACGAGGTTAATTCGTTAGCTGCTGCTCTATTTAACTCCACTTAGATCTTTGCTCCATGCCACCTGTCAATGTTCCAGTATTGGTCTAGTTCACTCCTGGATCGTTCTTGTGACCTGTCTTCCCAGCAGAAGCTAAGTTCCAGCTTGTATTTCTTTGATTTGCTATTTTTCTGTCCAGCTTGCTATTTTTATTGTTGTCTTGCTTGCTGGAAGCTCTGGGACGCAGAGGGAGCGCCTCCGCACCGTGAGTCGGTGCTGAGGGTCTTTTTGCGCCCTCTGCGTGGTCTTTTTGTAGGTTTTTGTGCTGACCGCAAAGTAACCTTTCCTATCCTCGGTCTGTTCAGTAAGTCGGGCCTCACTTTGCTAAATCTATTTCATCTCTGTGTTTGTATTTTCATCTTTACTCACAGTCATTATATGTGGGGGGCTGCCTTTTCCTTTGGGGAATTTCTCTGAGGCAAGGTAGGCTTTATTTTTCTATCTTCAGGGCTAGCTAGTTCCTTAGGCTGTGCCGAGTTGCATAGGGAGCGTTAGGCACAATCCACGGCTATTTCTAGTGTGTTTGATAGGATTAGGGATTGCGGTCAGCAGAGTTCCCACGTCCCTGAGCTCGTCCTTTATTATCAGTAACTATCAGGTCATTTCGTGTGCTCTTAACCACCAGGTCAATTATTGTCCTGACCACCAGGTCATAACAGTACAGGTGGCCCAAAGTACTAATGCATCTCAATAGAGGGATAAGAGAAGTTCTGAGACCATTTTTTTTTCTTTGCAGTGTGTTTTGTCTCTCTTTTCCCCTTTACCTCTGGGTGGTTCAGGACACAGGTGTAAACATGGACATTCAAGGTCTGTCCTCTTGGATGGATAATCTCACTACAAGGGTACAAAACATTCAAGATTTTGTGGTTCAGAATCCGATGTCAGAGCCTAGGATTCCAATTCCTGATTTGTTTTTTGGTGATAGATCTAAGTTCTTGAATTTCAAAAATAATTGTACATTGTTTCTTGCCTTGAAACCTCGCTCCTCAGGTGACCCTGTTCAACAAGTAAAGATCATTATTTCTTTGTTACGTGGTGACCCTCAAGACTGGGCATTTTCCCTTGCGCCAGGAGATCCGGCATTGCGTGATGTTGATGCGTTTTTCCTGGCGCTTGGATTGCTTTATGACGAACCTAATTCAGTGGATCAGGCAGAGAAAATCTTGCTGGCTCTGTGTCAGGGTCAGGATGAAGCGGAGATATATTGTCAGAAGTTTAGAAAGTGGTCTGTGCTCACTCAGTGGAATGAATGTGCCCTGGCAGCGATCTTCAGAAAGGGTCTCTCTGAAGCCCTTAAGGATGTCATGGTGGGATTTCCCATGCCTGCTGGTCTGAATGAGTCTATGTCCTTGGCCATTCAGATCGATCGACGCTTGCGTGAGCGTAAAGCTGTGCACCATTTGGCGGTACTATCTGAGCATGGGCCTGAGCCTATGCAATGTGATAGGACTTTGACCAGAGCTGAACGGCAAGAACACAGACGTCGGAATGGGCTATGTTTTTACTGTGGTGATTCCACTCATGCTATCTCCGATTGTCCTAAGCGCACTAAGCGGTTCGCTAGGTCTACCACCATTGGTACGGTACAGTCTAAATTTCTATTGTCCGTTACTCTGATTTGCTCTTTGTCATCCTATTCTGTTATGGCATTTGTGGATTCAGGCGCTGCCCTGAATTTGATGGACTTGGAGTATGCTAGGCGCTGTGGTTTTTTCTTGGAGCCCTTGCAGTATCCTATTCCATTGAGAGGAATTGATGCTACGCCTTTGGCCAAGAATAAGCCTCTGTACTGGACCAAATTGACCATGTGCATGGCTCCTGCACATCAGGAGGATATCCGCTTTCTGGTGTTGCATAATCTGCATGATGTGGTCGTTTTGGGGTTGCCATGGCTACAGGTTCATAATCCATTATTGGACTGGAAATCTATGTCTGTGTCCAGCTGGGGTTGCCAGGGGGTACAAGGTGATGTTCCATTTTTGTCTATTTCGTCTTCCACTCCTTCTGAAGTTCCAGAGTTTTTGTCGGATTTTCGGGATGTATTTGATGAGCCCAAAGCCAGTGCCCTACCTCCTCATAGGAATTGCGATTGTGCAATTAATTTGATTCCTGGTAGTAAGTTTCCTAAGGGCCGATTGTTCAATTTATCTGTGCCAGAACACGCTGCTATGCTGAGTTATATAAAGGAATCCTTGGAGAAAGGCCATATTCGCCCGTCGTCATCACCGTTAGGAGCAGGGTTCTTTTTTGTGGCCAAGAAGGATGGTTCTTTGAGACCTTGTATTGATTACCGCCTTCTTAATAAAATTACAGTCAAATTTCAGTATCCTTTGCCGTTGCTGTCTGATTTGTTTGCTCGTATTAAAGGGGCTAGTTGGTTCACCAAGATAGATCTTCGAGGGGCGTATAATCTTGTGCGTATTAAACAAGGCAATGAATGGAAAACAGCATTTAATACGCCCGAGGGCCATTTTGAGTACCTGGTTATGCCATTCGGGCTTTCCAATGCTTCATCAGTATTTCAGTCCTTTATGCATGACATCTTCCGAGAGTACCTGGATAAATTCCTGATTGTGTATTTGGATGATATTTTGGTCTTTTCGGATGATTGGGAGTCTCATGTGAAGCAGGTCAGAATGGTGTTCCAGGTTCTTCGTGCGAATTCCTTGTTTGTGAAGGGGTCAAAGTGTCTCTTTGGAGTTCAGAAGGTTTCATTTTTGGGGTTCATTTTTTCCCCTTCTACTATCGAGATGGACCCTGTTAAAGTCCAGGCCATTTACGATTGGACTCAGCCGACATCTGTGAAGAGCCTGCAAAAGTTCCTGGGCTTTGCTAATTTTTATCGGCGCTTCATCGCTAATTTTTCTACTGTTGCTAAACCGTTGACTGATTTGACCAAGAAGGGTGCTGATGTGGTCAATTGGTCTTCTGCAGCTGTAGAGGCTTTTCAGGAGTTGAATCATCGTTTTTATTCTGCCCCTGTGTTGTGCCAGCCAGATGTTTCGCTCCCGTTTCAGGTTGAGGTTGATGCTTCTGAGATTGGAGCAGGGGCTGTTTTGTCGCAAAGAAGTTCTGATGGCTCGGTGATGAAGCCATGTGCTTTCTTTTCTAGAAAGTTTTCGCCTGCTGAGCGTAATTATGATGTTGGTAATCGTGAGTTGTTGGCCATGAAGTGGGCATTCGAGGAGTGGCGTCATTGGCTTGAAGGAGCCAAGCATCGCGTGGTGGTCTTGACAGATCACAAGAATTTGACTTATCTTCAGTCTGCCAAACGGTTGAATCCGAGACAGGCTCGATGGTCGTTATTTTTCTCCCGTTTTGATTTTGTGGTTTCGTACCTTCCGGGCTCTAAGAATGTGAAGGCTGATGCCCTGTCAAGGAGTTTTGTGCCTGACTCTCCGGGTGTTCCTGAGCCGGCGGGTATTCTCAAAGAGGGGGTAATTTTGTCTGCCATCTCCCCTGATTTGCGGCGGGTGCTGCAAAAATTTCAGGCTGATAGACCTGACCGTTGCCCAGCGGAGAAACTGTTTGTCCCTGATAGATGGACTAGTAGAGTTATCTCTGAGATTCATTGTTCAGTGTTGGCTGGGCATCCTGGAATCTTTGGTACCAGAGATTTGGTGGCTAGATCCTTTTGGTGGCCGTCTTTGTCACGGGATGTGCGTTCTTTTGTGCAGTCCTGTGGGACTTGTGCTCGGGCTAAGCCCTGCTGTTCTCGTGCCAGTGGGTTGCTTTTGCCCTTGCCGGTCCCGAAGAGGCCCTGGATGCATATTTCTATGGATTTTATTTCGAATCTCCCCGTCTCTCAAAAGATGTCGGTCATTTGGGTGGTTTGTGATCGCTTTTCTAAGATGGTCCATTTGGTACCTTTGTCTAAATTGCCTTCCTCCTCTGATTTGGTGCCATTATTTTTCCAGCATGTGGTTCGTTTACATTGTATCCCGGAGAACATCGTTTCTGACAGAGGTTCTCAGTTTGTTTCGAGGTTTTGGCGATCCTTTTGTGCAAGGATGGGCATTGATTTGTCTTTTTCCTCGGCTTTCCATCCTCAGACAAATGGCTAAACCGAACGAACTAATCAAACTTTGGAAACATATCTGAGATGCTTTGTTTCTGCTGATCAGGATGATTGGGTGCCCTTTTTGCCGTTGGCTGAGTTCGCCCTTAATAATCGGGCCAGCTCGGCTACTTTGGTTTCGCCGTTTTTCTGCAATTCTGGTTTCCATCCTCGTTTCTCTTCAGGGCAGGTTGAGTCTTCGGACTGTCCTGGTGTAGATACTGTGGTGGATAGGTTGCAGCAGATTTGGACTCATGTGGTGGACAATTTGACATTGTCCCAGGAGAAGGCTCAACGTTTCGCTAACCGCTGGCGCTGTGTGGGTCCCCGACTTCGTGTTGGGGATTTGGTTTGGTTGTCGTCTCGTTATGTTCCTATGAAGGTTTCCTCTCCTAAGTTTAAACCTCGTTTCATTGGTCCGTATAGGATTTCTGAGGTTCTTAATCCTGTGTCTTTTCGTTTGACCCTTCCAGATTCTTTTTCCATCCATAACGTATTCCATAGGTCATTGTTGCGGAGATACGTGGCACCTATGGTTCCATCTGTTGATCCTCCTGCTCCGGTTTTGGTGGAGGGGGAGTTGGAGTATATTGTGGAGAAGATTTTGGATTCTCGTGTTTCAAGACGGAAACTCCAGTATCTGGTGAAGTGGAAGGTTTATGCTCAGGAAGATAATTCCTGGGTCTTTGCCTCTGATGTCCATGCTCCCGATCTTGTTCGTGCCTTTCATATGGCTCATCCTGGTCGTCCTGGGGGCTCTGGTGAGGGTTCGGTGACCCCTCCTCAAGGGGGGGGGGTACTGTTGTGAATTCTGTGGCAGAGCTCCCTCCTGTGGTCACAAGTGGTACTTCGGCTGATTCTATGAGCTTCCGTTGGTGGAGGAAAGTGGTACTGCGGCTTCTGAGTTTCCTTCCTCAGGTGATGTGGTGAAGTTGTTAGGTGCTGCTCTATTTAACTCCACCTAGTGCTTTGATCCTGGCTTCCAGTCAATGTTCTAGTATTGGACTTGCTTCCTCTTGGATCGTTCCTGTGGCCTGCTGCTCTGCATAGCTAAGTTCCGCTTTTGTTATTTTTGTTTGCTGTTTTTTCTGTCCAGCTTGCTTATTTGGTTTTTTCTTGCTTGCTGGAAGCTCTGGGACGCAGAGGGTATACCTCCGTACCGTTAGTCGGTACGGAGGGTCTTTTTGCCCCCTTTACCAAATGGACCATCTTAGAGAAGCGATCACAAACCACCCAAATGACTGACATTTTTTGAGAGACGGGAAGATCTGAAATAAAATCCATAGAGATATGTGTCCAAGGCCTCTTCGGGACCGGCAAGGGCAAAAGCAACCCACTGGCACGAGAACAGCAGGGCTTAGCCCGAGCACAAATCCCACAGGACTGCACAAAAGAACGCACATCCCGCGACAGAGATGGCCACCAAAAGGATCTAGCCACTAACTCTCTGGTACCAAAGATTCCAGGATGACCAGCCAACACCGAAAGATGAACCTCTACATTGCTACAGAAGCATCATTGACTCGGTAACCCCTCTTGTGCATAGCAAAGGGTGACATGTCAATGGATGACCCTGGCACACCAACCTCACAAAAAAACTTTGGCAAGTGTCCAGGGTTGGGGAGCGGTGCTGGAAGAAAACACACTCACAGGAAGATTTCATCTCATTCAAACAAGCAATTCTCACATTCAAATGAGCCCTCACCTCTGCCAAACAGGATTATGTCACAAACAGTTATTCATCACTTTAACTCCCTGTAAGACTCATGCTGGTGTGGTAGATGGAGGCAGGTATATCTCGCCCAGGTGTTTGTCCTATGTGAATTAGGCCACTCAGTATCTTCAGGGTGCTAATGGGTTAATGATTGCAGGAATAAAAGATGACCAGCTGGGTGTTTCCAGTGTCTGCCTGGGGCACACAGATTGCCTGCCTGTGTGAGACAAACGTGAGTGAAGAGCTCTGCTCAAGATCTGTATGATGTTAGCTGGGTGGGAGAA